>NC_036456.1:12817890-13135885 GCF_002775205.1 Xiphophorus maculatus
TCATTAGAAAACTCAGAGGTCAAATGTCAAAGTTGTAAACTAGCATTTAATGGCAGAAAATCTTGCGTAAGCCATTAAAAAACAAGTCCAGACGAGCTCTTTTTTTATTGGGTCATCAGGTTAATACTTTATTTTGTTTGATTGCAGCAAAGAGAAAGGAAAGGGAGACAGAAAACAAGGAGAGGAGGGAGGAAGGACAAGAAGAATGTCAGAAAAAGGAGACTACAGACTTTGGGAGAGCTGTGGCTACAAGCCTTTGTATCAAATCTAAAGACAAAGTCGTCAGGCAACATTAAAACATCTTTTAAAAATAACATTAACATATTCTGTGGGCTCTATATGGCACAGTATTACCCTAGACATGTACACAATATTGAAACAGTTTAGCCACACTCCTACATCTATGAACAGCTTCATAGCAGTAAAAGCCATGAACTCTATCTCCAAACCGTATGAAGAGAACTCTTGTTTACCGTTTAAATTTCTTATGCCATAACAAGGCACCTTAGCAGTTGAAATCTGGCAGATCCATGTCTTACTATAGATAGTTATTTAAATATCAAAGCGGAGGCACATTCATTTGAACTAAAACATACAGTAAATAGTTGTATATTACCACCAGATTCCAGTCCAGTCACCACGATACGTCAATTTTGCATGCTTTTGGTCTGTTTGATAACCATGATGGCAAACTATGGCATAAGAAATGGGCCAAAAAACACAAACGTGTCCATCTACAGGAAACGAGGAGACAGTGTACTGGAGACAACAAGGCTTTTTATTATTAATTTAGTGCTTTTTTTCTTTTTCTTTCTTTTTTTTTTTTTTTTACAATGAAACTTAACTCACAGAAGAGTCCAAAAGAAATGATAATAATAATAATAAAAAAAAAAAACAGAAACAGGTGGCCGATAAACTGCCAAGGGATACGCTGCTTAGGCAGATTTATTTTGGTTTTTCGTATTTGCACAGTCACACACTCTCGCAAACTCATAAACAAAAAAGGCTTGTAACCACACCGGAGGGGATCTGTGGCGCTCCCCTGCAGTCGGCCACATTGTGTTATTTAACACCTTTAGTCAGAACCAACAGAGGCATACGTGCACACACACTGAAGTACATGTAGTTCGTTTAGAGGAGGTGCAGCGAGCTAGAATGTGCGCAAAGACAGAGGTGGGGCTATGGAGAAAGAAAGAAAAAAAACTTCTAAAAAAAGAGGCTATTTTTCTTCTGCAGCCTAAAGTTTGACAACGATATGGAAGATTAACAAAAGTCCAGAAAATAAGGAGTAAAAAAACGTAAAGAAAACCTGTGCACACAAAGCCAATTTGCTGAGGATATAAACAGTTAGGAAGCGAGTGTTGCTCATGCTTTGTGGATAACGAACCCAAGTTTACTGACATGTTCCTAGGACTACTGTATATATGCATACCAGACGTTATACGGTTCTTCAACAGGTTACTTGTGTCAAAACAAAGAAAATAAAAAGGAACTGAAACCAACTCTACCATTAATGCAGCTGTACTTCATTAACCTCGTGACTAAATTTACATTCATGTTTTTAAGTTTACTCCCCTCCCCCCCCCCCATCTCTCTGTTCACTGAAGCCACTTCCATCTGGTAAGAGGGCTAAACAACAAAAACAACATAGTTTAACAAAACCAACACACTGAAAACTTTACACGTAACAAAAAGGCCCCAGCAGGGCGTCGGGAGAGTTTTGGCCCATCCCTTTGGCTGCTAAGCTCAGCCTTTTCCTACCTCTTAGTAAATGACACAGGATATAGATCAGACCTTTTCCCAATCTACCCCTCGGTATTAAGGGTTTGTTTTTTTATTCCCCAGCATCATTTCTTGTTGGATCCTTCTGATTCAGAGCCCAACAGTTTTGTTCCCACATATAATCGTCTTCCTACAAAGAAATAAGACAATACCCTAAATCCTTCCTGGTTGCACAGATTGAGCCTTTTCCTCTTCCAAGCAAGAGGAAAAAAAAACTACACAATACAAAGGCTGACTGGTCTTTATTCTTTTCCTTTTTAATACCTATTTCAAAGAAATGAGATGAAAAAATGGAAGTGCAATGGTCTACCAGCCTTTAATTATTATTTTTTTACCCAGTGGCCAGCTACATTTCCAAAGCAGCTACATATGTCTCCTTTAAGTGACCACTACTTGTCTATTTTGTGCACATAAAATATAAACTATTGTAAATGCTATACAGATCCTACAGTGCCAACTTGTCACAAAGTCATCGGGTTTGTTGACACCTAAAAGGATTGATCAGGATTTTTTAATGAGGTTCTTCTAAAACGATATGAGCACTTTTTATCTTATGGAGCAGATAATTCTCTCATTTTCGTCATTTAGTATTAATCCAGATTAGTTCGTCCCAAAGGCTGAAGCAAATGGCTAGATCTAGAGGGACTGTAGACTTCTAGAACATCTACAGTCTCAGAAACGTGATTGTGGTTTTTGTGAGGACTATTAATCTTTAAATGATCACCACATATGCATTTGGCGATTGGCAACAGAGAAGACGCTTATTTACACAGGAAATGTAGGTAGGAAAAAGTTCGTCACCAATTCTCTTCCTGTGTGAAACATGTTCCAAGAACTAAACGTGTGAAGCGTTTCCAGTCAAAGTAAATTGTTTGCAATTTCGGAAAATGCCAAATTACAGATGTTTACACTGCCCTACTTTTCTATTTTGTAGCACTGATGTCGCACAATCTCCATTTTGCATGTATCTTATCAGAAGTTATGCATAATAAAACAATGCAGATGTGACAAGAGCATGAAATATACTGTTTTCCACTTAAACAGAATGATTTGTTCACCCTTGAATGGAGCTCTTTTAAAGGCCTCCGTGGCAGCTCTGCTCACTTTCAGGTCCGTCATGTAAAAACAGCATAATTCATGCGCGTGACTGGTACTGGTAATTGCTGCGTCTGGTTTTTGTTGGTGTATAAACATTGTGAATGAACTGAGCGAAAAGGACAAAAGTAAAAAAACAGAGAAGGATGATAGTTTTAAGACACTTTTCTGCTCCAGTTAAAGTGAATGGTTACGATACAGAGAGCGTCTGTAGGTGAAAAACAGAATCAATAAGACGCACTGAAATAATACACTTCATGAAAGCTGTATAGTTTTTAGGTAAAAAGCAGGTGATTGTCGAAAGCATAAAAATTACTTTTAAAACATCACTGAAGCTAATGAAGCGCTTAGCCAAACCAAATTTACCTCAACTCCCCATTAATGAAGGGCCTAATAAAAGTTAACACATTTTGTTTTAGTTCTTATTATTAATAAATAACATTCCAGTTAATAGTGTCAACTTTGTTTTATCTGATTTAAGCAGAGTACAATTTGCTTCATTGCATTTTTATTTAGAAATTAACTAGATAAAGAAGGGAAAATTTTGACAAAACTGTTCACTTTTCTGACATGTAAAAATAGCAAAGAGAGCGGCACTAAACTAGATCAATAGATCAATAATCACTACTTGGTTATTCAGAGTAATAATCAAGTAGTGAGACCTGGAAAAAAAAATTCCCTGAAAGGTTTAGAGAGTCACAGAGATAAAGATTCACAAAAATAGATTTTGCATAATGCGCATTGCTGTCATTATTTAAACTGAAGTTCTTATAAGACAGAAAAATCTCTTCTGCCGTGGCCCCTCTACAAATTACTGTGTTATCTTCAGCTTCTGGGTTCAGATAGTCTTCATTTTTACAAGATTCAGATACCTCGAGAGATATCTAATGTAGATGAGATATTAAGTGCTCATAACATTTTAATAGAGCCCTGTTTGAAAAAATCCCAAACTATCTCTTTAAGAAGCTCAGACGATCTGACACTGTCATCCACTCCCATCCAACCATAATTTTGACTTCCTAACGATTTGGATATGAGGAATCGCCTCTAAAAGCACTTCTACACACAGACCTACAGTAGCTATTCCAACGAGAGTGGGAATGCTGCGAGAATCTCACATGGAATGGTCTAGATTCACTCATCCACAAGTACTCAGAAATACACGCACACTCATACCTGCTCCAGCCAAACACTGCATGCACAAACTGCCCTACGTATATATGCATGTACGTGCTTGAATACAGCTTTCATGGACAGTATGACAGCAGGATAACCCTGCATTCCCACGCCCTCGTACAAAAATACGCTCCGACTGTGTCATTCCATGCCCTGTCCGGACCCATACAACGCCTTCCCTGAAGATCCTCGTTGTGTGGCAACTATAAAGGGAAGTAGACTGGACTAATTCTCCAAGCAACAAACACCCTGTTCGCAGTTTGTATTTTTATATTATAGATATAATAACAAGTCGGAGAGGAAAATGAATCAAGCTCCAGAACAACAACACACTACAAGAGAACAGGAGAGGGAGAGGAGCAGGAGTAAAAAAAAAAAAAGGTGGAGAAGTGATACGTCACTTTAACATCGGCCTCTCCACCCTGTTTCTCTACTCCGTCCCCGCCCCTTCACACAAACTTCTGTAATGCCTAGCTCTGATCTCTGCAGAATAAAGTGAGCCAGTCAGCATGGTCCCCCTTCCCCTCCCAGCCAGAGCAGACAAGGATGTCCTGTTTGAGTTATACTCCTTACAGTGCAGCTGTGTCCTACTGTTTACTGCCGCTGCCATCTCGCTGCTTTTTGCCACTGCCGCCGCTGCTGTAGAGGCCAGGGTTTGCCACGAGCGGGTGAGGTGCTGCACCCATGTAAGGTCCAGCAGTGGCTGCGTAGTTGAAGATGGTGGGGAGGAACGGCAGAGGCTCCACCTTATCCCCTCCTGGCGCCATCATGTTCAGAGCCACAGGAAGTGCAGCCAAGTTATAGGGGTAGGCTAATAGCTGCGGCCCGTAAAGCAGCTGGTAAGGGTCCGGGTAGAACGGCAGCTTGCCGAGGTCGCCCCCGTCAGGTATGATGACCTTCCCCAGTGGGCCAAAGGGCAGTGCTCCAGGAGGATAAGTAGACATGAGCAGGTTTTCCTCCTGCTTCTTAACAGATCTGTAGCTGTCTGGCACAATGAGGGGAAGGGGATAATCCTGGGTGGGGTAGTCAGCTGGGGTTGTGTCCCCCTGCTGTGAATCTCTGGAAGAGAAAGTGTCCTGATGGTCCGGCTCAGGCGGCTGGGAGGCTCTGGGAAGAAGCAGAGCGTGTGCAGAGGGGCGTTCAGCGGCACCAGCTGCTCCGGTGGGCAGCGTCAGCCTGTCGAGTCCTTGTGAACTTGAGTGAACCTGCCGGCTCGCCTGAGCCTTCAGTCCAGTAGTTGAAGGGGGCCGGCAGGGGGACTTAGGAGTGTGCCTGCGCAAACAGGGTCCATTTATAGTGGTTTGGGTAGACATATGTTGGGGTGATGCTACAGGGCTCAATGGCTCTTCTTTAGGGACAATGAGAGCAGTTTGCTCCTGTGGAGAATGAGCAATCCTACAGATTTTCTCTTTCTCAATTTCCATGTTCCTCCTCCGTTCCCTCTGTCTCTCCAGCTCTAGCTCTGCCTCTCTTTGCCTTTCAATCTCCCTCTCCCGAGCTAAAATAGAGGACATGGTCAGGTCTTGTGCTTGGTCGGGGGAGGGACTCCGGGACAGGGGCTGGACTCTGCGATCTTGGAGCAGAGGCGGTTCTTTGTAACCTGTGTGTAAAATTGTACTGGTGCCACTCTGCCTCTCTCTGTCAATAATGACCCCATCCCGTCTTGCGAATCCCCCTTCAGAGTTGGGAGCTGTTGTCATGGAAACAGGAGGAGCAGCAGTGGTTATTCTGGTCTGTGATGTCATGGGCACATTCGAAGAGGTGTTGTTGGAAGTCACAAAGTGCAAAGGGCTGGCTTTTCTGTGGATCTGACTGTCCAGGCTTTTCTTAATTGGCATGCGATAGTCAAGACAGTCAGGCCCGTTCATGACAAGCACGCTCTGGAGTGACGAGGGTCCAACAGGTGGGACCTCAGGTTTGGTGGGTGTGAGGTTAACTGGACTTTCTGGTGGAGTTTGTGGTATGGGCTCTTTCTCTGGAGCAGTAAGTGCATGCTGTGTCAGTTCAGGTCCTTCACTTGAGTTTGATTTCAGGTGTTTGTTTGTAATGTCACTTGGATGGTCATCGTGCCGCTGTGATGCCAAACAGTCACCGCCACTTGGTAGCTCTGGAGGTGAATAGCTGATAACTGAAACAGAAAGAGCACAGGGAGTCTGTCTTTTATCAATCTCTGGATCTGTGCAAAGAGGTTCAGCAACTCTTTCAGGGGGTGTTGCCTCTGAGTTGTTATCTTCTTTTTCTCTTTCTGGAGAACTACTTAAGTCATGACGTCGGATATGGCGAGTTAGCGCTGATGATGTCTTGCACACCTTATGGCACTGCGGACAGGTGTGTCTCGATAAGGCTCTTCTGCTTAGACGACTTGGACTAGAATTGCTGCCTCCTAGTCCAAGCGGTCCCCCTTTATCTTCATTGAACTTTGAGATTTCAGGCGTGGATTTGATCCCAACGCCTGCCGCTTGTTCACCACATTTAGTGGTCACAGAGGATGCCTCAGTGGGTTTAGGATGCTGGGCTTTCTGGTGGTCTTCCAACTTTTCCCTTGAGGGGAAAGTGGCCCGACAGAAGAGGCATACAAACTCTAGCAGATGGCTGAGCTCGTGTTTGTCTCGCTTCCTGGGGCTTGAGAACCAGCGGCCACATGTGCCACACTCTGCTGCATTCCCATTAGTCCAAGGCCTCCTCTTTATTCCTGTGGGAGTCACTGAGGTAGACAGAGGGGGCTTTGGAGAGCACACAGGGGGGGTGGAAACCTCATGACAGGGCTCTTTAACCTGTTCCTCTACATCCTGTTTTTTCTCCTTTAAAGGGGAAGAGAGATTATCCTTCTTTCTTTCCTCTTTAACATCCTTGTTAGGTTTAGACAGTTTCTCAGCCTCCTCAGTTGTCCTGTCCTCCTCCTCATCTTGGGATTTCTCCGTTTGTTTATTCAGAAGCCTCTTCAGCCTCTCTGCCCTCCTCTTGAGTCGGATGGAGCGCTTGTACTTGAGTTTCCGTTGCCAGTTCTTCACTCTCTGTAGATGTGCCTGAGCCTTTTTCTTAGGCTTGTAGGAGTAGTAAGGTCGCCATAAATTATCCTCTATGTCATTGTCACTGTCCTGTTCCCGCACCCCCTTACGAAAGAAGTACTCCCTCACCTGATCAGGTGACTTGGACCTTTTATTCCTGCTTTCTTGGTCCTCCGTTTCCTCCTCATCTTCTCCTGCTTCCTTATCCCCATCTTCTTCCAGGCTGGTTCTACTTAGTGGGCGGTGTTTGTGGTGATGGTGGTGTGAGTGGGTTTGCCGTGGCTCCTTAAAGGATGACGTTTCACTGCGTTTGATTTTCGGAGGAGAAATGCTCTTGTCTCTTTTAAGGTCTGTCTCAGAGATGCTGCGCTTCACTATGGCCTCCTCGCCGATGCGCACAGTTATCTGACACAGTGGCCCTGATTCTTTGGCCTGTGAGCCTCCAGATGCTGACACCTCCTTTGTGGCTGCGATTGTACTCTTATTGTGGGACTTGCGGGATTTGTGAAATGCTCTGCCTATCTCAGTGTCGTGTCTGCCTTTTGAGCCCTCGTCTGTTGCATCTGAACTGTCTCTGGACCTCTTTCTGTGATTATCTGTGTTATCTCTTTGCTTTTTGATTGCTTTAGGACTGCCTTTTATTAAAATCTGGCTGCTACTTGTTTCGGGGGATGGGCTCGTTACTGGGCTTTTCTCACTTCCAGAAGTAACCTGATTGCTATGAACAATGACTGAGGATGACACAGCTGCTCCATGAACTATAACAGAGGGTTTACTATGTCCATATGTTATAACAGAGGGCATTCCTGCTTCTGTGCCTCTACCTGCTTTAAAGGTTTTGAGTTTACTGCTACTGGCTATTTTGAAACTGCCTCTCTCCTGCTCTAACTCTAGGGCCTCACTTTCATCTGTTCTAATTTGGGGCTCAAGCGCAAGCTCAGATAGGTCTCTGTGCTCAGCAGCAAGAGAGATTGGGAAGCCATCAGGGAAAGCATCTGGATCAGGCTTTAGACTCTGAGGGGGGGCTCCTGCAATGATGCTCTGCAGGTCCCCGGGGCCCAAAGCACAGCCAAGGCCAGTCATGGAGAGGGAGGGGGCATCAGCTGGTGGAAGTAGAAGGCCATTATGTAAGCTGTCACTATAGGTCTTGTAGGGTCTCTTCTGGGAGCGCATGGGGAGAAGGCGGTAGAGCTTGAGGGCATTTGCTTTCTGTTTATAACCCCCATTAGCTGTCTTTTCACTGGAGATCAGGCTCGGATTAATCCCGTGAATTGTCTTCTGGTGCGTCTTGAGATTGTAGTAGGTGGCGAAGGCGTCCCAGCAGAAGATACACTGGTAGCGGCGCTCTCCCGTGTGCCACACCTCGTGCTTTGTGCGGTACTCAGCCAGGGCAAAGACCTTGTCGCAGTAATGGCAGGGATATTTACGCCGCCATGAGTGAACGTTAGAATGACGCTTCAGGCTGGATAGGGTCATGTAGGAACGTTCGCACACAGAACAGAAGTAGATGACGTTGCCATCCACCACCTTCACAAAATGGTTCTCATCACCTGCCAGCAGCTCTGTGGCTGCTGCATCACCAGCTTGGATACGTGCCAGGAGGCCCCGCACTTTCTTCCCCGGCCGTCCTTTGCTGATGTCTGTCTGTCCCACAATCACTCCCCCTTCCACTCTCACCTCACCGTCCTCCAGTGGCTCCTCCTTTGGCTGTACGGTCAGGGATGGAGGACGCAGGCCTGGCACCCTGCAGGAGGCCTCGTGGGATTGCAGTCTCTTGCTGTGGATGAAGACTTTGCCACAGTAGCGGCAGCTTAGGGCGCGGCTGCCACGATGCAGCCGCATGTGGACCGTGAGGGAGGAGGCTGAGCTGAACAGCCGATGGCACACGCCACAAATCAACTCTGGCTTCATGCTGTCAGGAGGGGGGTAGGAGGACGAGTGAGGGGGTGCGGTAAGACCTTCGGAAGGTGGGGGAGGCGGTGGAGGTAAGGGTGGAGGGAGGTGGATGGTTGGTGGATGAAGACTCGGTCTGTGGGGACTCCCTGTTTTTCCGACTGGCCTCCCTGTCAGTTTCTCTCTCCTCTCTGCATCTACACCTCTCTGATAGGCTGACGTGCCCAGACTGAAGAGGATCTGAGCCGTCTGAGAGGGCGAGGCCGTTCCATTGGCCACTCTGTGCCTTTCATCCCACCCATCTCCACTAAAACAGCCTCCTAAAGATCCACTGGAAGCTCTTGGGGGTGACCTGTGAATTTGAGAGTCTGAACTGAGTTTGGAGCACTTAAGAGGCGGAGGGGATTTCAGATCCTTCCTGATAAATGAAGCCATGGGAGAGGAGGAGGAGGAAGGCGAGGAGGACGGAGAGCTGTCATGTCTTGGGGGCTTAAAGGGTCTGTGCTTTACATCCATGGTGGCGTCCAGCTTCCACAGCGACCCCTTGTCTGAGCTCTTGGAGGACAGACGCCGCCGGTGAGGGGAAGGTGAGGATGAGGAAGAGCTGTGACAGTGGTCCGGTGAGGTCAGCGACGTTGGGAGTGGCGCGGCACTAAGCGGGAAGCTTAGGGTGATTTTTGCATTTTTAGGTCCATCACCCATGTCCTCCAGCTTGTCGTCCAGTGTGGCCTCTACGCGATATCCGAGTCGTTTCCCCTTCATGTTCAGCTGCTCGGCTTCCTCTTCCTCCTCTTCCACACACTGAGAGACCACACCAAGACTGTGGGCAGATTTAATTAGTGGTTCAGTCTTGCTCACACTGTACAAACTGACAGGTGAATGTTGAACTGGGTGACGGGTACTGAGGGTCACCAACGGTGGAGGTGGGGAAGACAAAGGTGACAATTGCCGACTTTGGTGGAGTGCAGTGTCCTTGGCAGCAGTGTATGAGGGGCTGCAGAGGGGAGCGAGGCCCGGAGCCAGACGTTGTTCTCTCAGATGTGGCTGAGTAAGACCCGCATGGGGGGGGTCCCATACCTTCGCACTGGACACCATGACCAGTCCCCGAAATCTGAAAAAAAATCCCAAAGAAAAACTAATATTAAAATAAATAAACCACATCGACTTTTGCATCAGCAAGAAGCACAACAACGAAGATAGGGTCTCGGCTAATTTTCTATTTAAAAATTCTTTACTTTTACACAGTAAAATGTATTTTTCCTATAGCTTTTCAATTATTGAAAACAAAACAATTTCCCAATTCATAAAACAACAATTTTGGCAAAAAAGAAGGAGGTCAATTTCATAATGCTGATGACATCTAGGCTATCTTAATTTGCAAAGATTTTCTACAGTATTATCCACACTAAATATAGATGCAATTTTCTTTATTCTTTTGTTGAAAAAAAATGAAAGTTAAACTTTCATCAGTGTTTTATCAGTGCTCACATTATTAATATCTTATAGGACTGTTTGAAATGCAGTAGTTGTTTTGTATGCTAATGTAATAGTCAACCTGCTGGAAGGAGTTTTCCCCCACCTGCCACAAATTAAAGTGACCAAGATGCTAAAGGTCACAGAGGGTGCTTAAAACACCCTCTTTGTGGAAAAGAGAGGAGGGAGGAACGTGTGGGTTTATCGACCAACAAAATCTGGAAAAATGTTTTCATACTGCCTGCTCGCCTCACCCATTATACATATATCTTCAATTATGTATTTGTTCAAACCTGGAAAACAATCGAATCAAATTCCATACTTTTCTTTTTTACACCAGACTTTTTAAGACTGCATAAAAAAACCTACAAAATCGAGTCTTTTGCACAAGCAGTCCCGACCCCGATGAAGCTTTTTTTTTTTTGGAAGGCAAACAAAATGGTCCATGAATACTGAACTCCAACTGCTCAGCCGGGATTGGTGAGTGAAAAGAGGCAGAGGGGTAGGGGGAAGGAATGAATGTGCGGCGGTGCTGGTTTAGATTTCAGCGTGCCAAAGCCAAGCTTTCAGAAACGCATTCCAGAGATCCATCTTTCTCGGGCTGTGACACAACATTCCCTGTGCCTAATTGGAAGATGATTAGATTTAATCAAGATTCCCCCAGAATAGTATGCTGACTTAGATCTGGGACATTAACATTCATAAAAATAGCTCAGCTCCCTGTTTGTTTAAACACATTTCTTGTTAGCAGTTGCTTAATTGTGCTAAGCATGATTCTAAGCATTTATTTAAAGTGGAGATTTTCTAAATCTACACCAGTCTGCTATGATCTCTCTCTTTTTTTTTTTTTATCCAAACGCTGTGCTGGTGGAAACAGTTTTAGCTGCCATTCCCCAAAAAGAAGCTGCAGACA
Organism: Xiphophorus maculatus; assembly: GCF_002775205.1. Classification (NCBI taxonomy): domain Eukaryota; kingdom Metazoa; phylum Chordata; class Actinopteri; order Cyprinodontiformes; family Poeciliidae; genus Xiphophorus; species Xiphophorus maculatus. The sequence continues at coordinate 12,829,231 of NC_036456.1, forward strand.
CACACAGAAGACATGTCAGTCTGCTATTGTTATTTGAAAAGGGTGCATACTTCTGGGTGAGCAGATCGGGGAGAAAACAGACAATATAAGGCCCATAATGATGCGACTAGAATAAAAATCCACAGTCATGCTTTTCTGCCTTCATTTTGAAGCAGCCAAGCTGCCAGGAAGGCAGGCCGCTGTAAAATTCCACAGGCAGCCCTGAACAGGCAGAAACTAGGTCAGCACTGTTATTGCAGAGGAGAGAGGAGAGAGAGAGAGAGAGAGAGCGAGAGCCGAGCTGTGAGGAGAGACAGGGTGAGGATGAGGGAGAGTGCAATGGTGACAGAAAGAGAAGGAGCCGAGGGTTAGCGAGAGAACAGGAGACCTGGGGCATTGAAACAGGAACAGTCAGACTCGGCGCTCACCGTCAGACAGACAGGAGCCCAGGCAAACACTACACGCTCCCTGCATGCACAGAAACTTCCACAAGTATTTATGTGCCTTCAACTTTGTTATGTGTTCTCAGACAAACTTCACTGCTATTTTTGTGGGATAGAACAAGACAGAGAATCGCAGTTACATGGAGTTATTTTTTTTTTTCCTAATAAAAATCTTTGCCACTTCTATCTGTTAAATCTGAAAAGCGTGGTGTCAATTCGTATTCGGTTTTCTGAGTCGATACTTGCATTGCACGTATGTCATTCTGCAGCTACCGTTGCAAGCGTTTGAAGGGCGGGGGGGTGTCTCTACCAGCTCTGGACATCTAGACTCTGATAACATTACTCATTCCACTTTGCAGAACAGCTTAAGGCCAGTCAGATTGGATGAACGGATTCTGTGTTAGAGACAAAGTCAGTGCAAATCAGAGAAATGCAGGAGGTTCCCCACTGCGCAAACAACAAAACCTGGACTTTGACGCAAAACCAGTAAGTCTTTTTGTTCTTATTATTTATAAAAACTAGCATTCATGTTATGTTATGTTAGGTAAAGAAACTCTTTTTAAAGTGAGACTGGAAATGTCAGGAGAAGCATTGTTGACAATACTTTTAAAAATGCACTTGCAAATAAAGTGAATATTGGCCAGACTGATTGTTATTTTTAGGTTGAGGCCGTTTGTGGGAAGCGGCGTAACCAGAAAAATAAATATAATTTATTGTCAATGCCCTAAAGTGATGACCTAAGACATTTTTAGCCTAAAGTGATTTTAGCAAAAAATAAATAAATAAATAAACAAAATAAAATTTCCTTTTGTCAATAAATGACTCTGGCTATAAGACTTACGAGACACTATGCATTTTAAACATCTAAAACCGGATCAAGAAGGCCACTGAACAAGCAACCCAAACATTGCAGGACATTCACAAAAAATTATTAATTGCAATTGTTCATACATCTAAATTATACATGACTCTTTATCGTCGTTGCCAAGCTTGTTCAATAAATGTTGCTAAGACAAAAGTCTCTTCATTAAATAGCCAACTTAACATATGTGCTTTGGACAAGCAGAACAGATCAGGGTTTTTCTGTGGCATCTTGAAAAACTAATTTCCAAAATCACAACACAAAGAAATATAAAATGAAACTCATCCTCAAACACATTCGGTTCACATAGCTCGCATAAATGTTTTTCTTCCCACTTCAATCGCAGAAAACATGTTCATCATTGAGCACCTTTGTCTCCTTTTCATATTTAACTTTACAAACATTTCAGTTTGAGACACAGACTAAATCTGAATGTAAATTCCTAAAAATAACCCGATCTTTTCATATCTTGAACATATATTGTTTAGCTTTAATTAAATCGCAGGTTAGATTATTTCTAGAAATATTATTTAAATCACAGAGGGAAAGAACATTGAAAATTAGCAACGGCTGTAAAAATAACTGTGAGCTTGATCCTAATTTAAAATCTTCTTGGTCAGTTTTTGTTCTGGCAGATGAACGAGACGATTCCACAACCTCAACATTTCTCATCTTTTATGTTTAAATCAAACAACCCATATCTCCCTCTTCAGCTTCATATAACAAAACAAACTTCCACAAGACTGCAAAACTGCTGAAAGACAAAACTTCTTTAAATTAAGACTAAAAACCCATTTATTTTTGAGTTGCCTATCATTAACAATAACTGTATAAAATATATTAAGTCTAGACTGGATTGTAACTTTTCATTACTTCTCTTTATTGTGCCAATGAAATGTAGCTTTTCTTTTCTTGTTTCTTTTGTTTGTTAATTGACTTTTGTTTTTCCACATGTGAAGCACTTTTTAAACTGAGTTGTTACTGAAATGTGAAATTTATTTATTGAGTTTTAGATTCGTGCCTTGAAGATGCCTGTTTGACTTTGGACTGGACATGATGGGGTGTGCATGCCTGTGTGTGTGTAGGGGTGTGTGTGTGTGTGTGTTTGGTGTGTTCAGAGTTTAACACTGCACATAAAATGGTTCATGTTAAAACATTCAGATATTGGTAACAGGATCTTATGGCTTCTTTAAATGACGGTTTCCCATCCATTAAGAACAGATTTGTGCAACAACTGTTAGTGGTTCTATTGGCAGACTCTCCAACTTGGGCTGTGTTTCTCTGCAGCTCCTCCAGAGTTACCAAAAACCTCTTGGCTGCTTCTCTGATTAATACCCTCCTTACGGAGACAGTTAGTTTGCTGGACAGTCATATCTTGGCAACTCGCAGGTTACAGCAGAGTTGTAAAAATTATTGAATTCTTTGGTATTAAATTTCATAACTGAGAAGCGCTGCTTGGATGCAAAATCTGGTAAGCTGTTATATTTCACTTGCCAGGCATCAAAACTCTCCTTGACATGAATATATTAGCACAGTTGGACGGTTTCTCATTGCATTTATGCTCTGACCTTAAATAGACCTTAGTATCAATGTGTTTTAGTTCAAGGAGAGTGATTGGATGATCATAACAGTAGAAAACATGGAGAAAATGGAGGAATTGTTCAACAACAGCACCACAATTTCCTGTTTTTTTGTGTGTTTTTTTTTTACATTGTGCTGCCATAGTTTCCAGTTTCAGATGATGGATTTGACCATGGGATGTTCAAAGCTTCGGATATTGTCGTGTAACCTAACTCTGCTTTGAATCTCTCCACCAGTTCATCCAGAACCTGTCTACCGTGTTCCTCCATCTTTGTTGAGCAACAAATCTCTGAAGAATTCACAGAGCGGCTGTTTTTATACGCCGATTAAATTGCAAACAGGTCACCTTTAGTGATGTCTAAGGGCAACAGGTTGCCCTGGATTTTATTTAGGGGTGTCTGACCGTTTAGGTTCATATTTGACATTTTAAACCATCTCATAATTATGCATTTTTTGTGTTATTCTATGACATGAAAGCTCAATAATACTAAAAAATTGCAACAGGGGGTTTGAATACTTTTGGGAGGCACTTAATCAAAATAGTTCCACACGGACAAGCCCTTTTTGTAAATGATATTCAAAACCAAAAGGTGAACCAGAGTGCAAGTCAACCTGCTGCTGGACACAGAAGTGATGTCAACAAAGAGGAACAGCGAAAACTAAAACAAGTGTGCCTTTTGAAGCAATTTTTAAGTGCATAAACCAGTCCATGTTTATTTAAGACCTGGGCCTAAAATAGCACAGACGCCCCAGTCCTGTTCGCCAGGCCTGCAGCCACATTTTGTCGCTCTGCTTTGATACAGGCCTTTATTGTCACTCAGATTTGCTGTGCAATAGATGTTGTGCAGGAAATCCCTTATGGCAAGCGCCAGCCTGCTACGAGTAGGCGGACACGCTGCGAGACGGAGCTGATGCTAAAAATTTCACCATCTCATCTGATGGCCGTGGACAGGAAAATGCGTACGACGCCCCCTCCTTTTTTTTTTTCACCTTTATCTTCTTGTGACGCACATAGTCGCTGTAGAGGCAGAGGCTGCACGACACGCCGTCTCGCTGCGAGAAGGAGCTTTTAGATGTGCTGACTTCACGGACGTACACATAGAAATCTGAGCACAACATACAACCGCTCCAACCTCTGCCTTATCTCTGCTGAAAATAAGCGGGCACAAACATCGAGGAGCATTAATCCACCTATCCGCCTCTTGGACAAACCGTAAATGCAACCAGGAGTATGAACTCGGAAGCTATTCATATTTATATATATATATATATATATATATATATATATATATATATATATATATATATATATATATATATATATATATATATATATATATATATATATATATATATATATATAAACAAACAGAATGGCTGCTGCCATTGCTCCAAACCCCACTGCAACAGGATGTTCTGCACAGACAAACACGGCGCCTGGCCTTTGAGAAGTTCATCTATTTCAGCTTGTGGTAGAGCAGAACCGCAGAGTGAGGGTAGGTGCTAAGATTTTGCAGGACAAATTACAAGCAAGACTCTTAGCACATCATGCAAAACACCTCAAGTTTATTATGACGGAGAGTCGTCACTAACAGCCAGAAAGATCACCGCCTCGCTGTCAGTTTTTCTTTCTATCTGACCGGCTGACAAACAAGCACATTTTACTCAGTGTTGGAGAAATAAATGCCTCACTTTTCTGGTTAATGAACAACAAAAGCTTTATAATTGTACTACGGAAGCAGGGATTTAAGCAGCCTGTCACCAGGAACGTCCGCTCTCGTCTTAACAGAACTTGCATAACAGAAGGCCGGACGGCAGAGGAGCTTGGCTGCTACATCGACTCGAGGCCTTGAACCAGACGTTGAGCAATCTGCTTATTCCTCACTGAAACACGTACTTGTGTTGATAGACAAATAGCCACTAGAATCCAGCAGCCACGTCCCCCCCCCACAACCCTCTTTCCTTCATGTTGAAGGAAATCCTGCAAAGTTCAAACCACAAGCAATATAATATATATATATATATATTTACTTCAAAGAGAAAATGCTATGGTCTGACTGCAGAAAATTAGATTTAAACTAGTAAATAGGATGACAATAGCACATGTAAGGACGTCTGGATTCATTAAAAAAGTCAAAAAGTTCAATAGCCCTTTCAGTTTTTCGGTCTGCCTACGTTGGAAAATATTTTATCCAGTGAGTGGTTCAGACTTGCAGGGGAAAAGTATGTCAAGGTTCACATCAACTTTCATTCATAAAAAATGCTGGAAAGAAATGCTGGATTCACACTTTTAAGACTTTTTTCTCTAGCTGTAGAGAAAAAAGCTAGCTGAAAGTATGAAATTAACAATGTTTTATTTATTAAGGTAAGAAACTATTAATGGAAGTCAAACAATAAACTATCTTCGCTCACAAAGCAGCAACGTTTAATTTTAGCTTGTAAAGTTTAAAGAAAAGAAGACCTGCGGCCCAGAGCACGGTTGATAAAGCTGGTATTTGAGGAATTAAAATGCGAGTGTGAGCTGCCCATTAACTCGCCGTCATTACGTTTCATTGCGATGTTGCCTGGTGTGCTCTCTTTGCAAGTCGGGCCCTGAGACCGCCCTGCAGTGTCCATAAACTCTGTGACCTCCATGACTCTTTGAATGTGGGTGGATCACGGCAAATTATGGAAAACCACATTTAACTGTGCCAGAAATCATGACACCGCTCCGCTCCTAGGAGTCACCAAAGAAGTTTTTCCTGCTGCTTTCTTGGCAAAGCTGCTGCCACGGGCGTTACGCCTCCACCAGGATGCTTCTTTGACCTTGTGGCAAATGTGTGAGCTTTCCAAGCGTTTAGGAACGCTTTACATGCCGTTGGCATCAGCTTCAGCCTTGCTGTCAAGAACAAAACAGCGTCAGGACGCTCATCGGCCAGTCAGCAGAATGAGAGGATGCAGGTTTTCTGTAGGGTTTTTTCTCTCTGCACAGAGCACAGGGTTGCCATCTTGCAAAATAACGATAAGGCACAACATCAGAGCAGTGCATTAACTTAGTGTGGGTGTCATGACACTGCAATCTTGCTCTAAATTCTCTGATGTAAAGCCCACACTAGTGGGTGTCAGGCCCACCGAACACATACGCTGGCAACGGCGTTACCATGCTTCCTTATGCTTCACTCTAGACGCCAAATTATGATGCTACTAAGGTAATAAACAACAATAGCTTTCCTGTGGGAATTACCTGAACACTAAAGACAATCACGCTTTATCACTCGTAAAGGAAAGTCAGTACGTTCCTAATGTGCACCAGAAGACCGCTTCAGGACTCTTGGAAAGATCCTCCAGGCTGCGGCTTTTTAGCACCCTGATCAGGTGTGAAACGGAGCGCATGACATCTTCTAAAAATGCGCCTAAACCTGTTACACGACAACCAACCATCCAACATGGCACTGCAGAGTAGAAACCTTAAAATTAGCGGGAAGAAAATATATTTAAGATATGCTGTAATGGCTTTAGTTAGACCTGTCACAATAAACAATAAATAAATTAATCGCACGGTAAATTACAAGAAACTCAATCATTTTCATTTGCTTGATTTCTCGTTTTTCTCTTTTTACCAAAAAGTGAATGATAAAAGTCTTCAGTCTGGTGTTTTGGTCTCAACTATCCCTTTTGTGAAAGATTATTTAGTTTACAGAGACTTCATATTCCATTTTATGTGTTGTTTCTGTTGTTTGCTTTACTTATTTTGCATTTTTAAAATCTCTTCCAGTTCCAATCTTTAAATGTTTATTAGAGTTTAAAGTTGATCGATCTTTGAGAATGTGTTCTTGCATTATTGTGACATTATTACTATTATATTACTGTTAAAAATGTTAACATTTTTTTGTTTGTAAAAGTTAGAAGATTCCTTTTATTCTCAAATGTGAAAATAGAAATAAACATTAGCTTAATCTCATTAAGTAAAACTTTTAAGTACATATTTTTGCAGCTCTGGACCAACTTTACGTCATAGCGGCGGGGGAATTGAAAAGATTGCAGAACTTTTCAATTAAATCTATCCCTTAGAGTGCATTGGTATAATTGCTAAAGTTTATCTGCAGTGCACCTAAAATTTTCCAGAGCAACTAGATCTCATGTAAGGCGTTCACATCGCTCTTCTCAGCAACAGGCTGGGTAAGGTCTAGTAAATATGGACCTAAGCTGGAATATCTGGTGGACACTGAGTAGCTAGTTTACATGTAAACAGCTTAGGCTACGTGAGGTTAGCTTGCTAACTAGCTGGAGAAATCAGAGCCAGCATGTGGGCATCATGCCCTGCCTCCTGGACCCTCTAAACCAGGCAACACCCTCGTCTAAACCAAACACAGCGTTTCCAGTTGTGAGAACATGTCTGACCCAGACAGTCACCTGCTGTTAGCTTCATATGAAAAGAAGCACAACTTCAGACAGCATCTGACCTTGACTCTCTTGACATGATGTGTGGAAACGGCCAGACTGCGAACACACCTGAAATGTCAATAAGTACCAGTCTGCGAAAGGCAACAAAGCTGCAGGAAAACACCCGACTGTTTCCCGCCTTGTTTTTGCTATTTTGCTCTGCTTTAAGATTCTAAAGAGTTTAAATGCTGTTGCCAATGAAATGACTGATGGTGTCATCTGGTGTTTGTGTGAGTGAAGTGTTAGGGGGCGTGCCTGCGAGGCGGCGTGTGGGGGGTCTCGGTGTTCCAGCCGGTGTGCCGGCGGTGACGAGCGTTATGGACAAGGGAGGAGCTGGCTGGCTGGCTGGTTTGTCTCCCCACTGAGGGTCAGCCAAAAGGGGCTAACCATCGAGGCAGCAGTTGGTGTGTGGGGCAGTGGGGGGGGTGCATTGTTAGCAACAACGGCTACTGAACTCTGCACAACCCCCCGGCCAAGATAGCGTGGTGGAGCCAGCCAGATGGGACGGAGAGGAGGGAGGAGGCGAGGGGAAGTTGGTGCGGCCCAAGGAGTGGCGGCTGTGATTGAAGAGGCATGAGTCGGGGGTTTGTTGGGGTAACTTCAAATATGTCCGTCTCATGTTCACGTTTTTTGATTTGCTCGTCTTTCATGTCCTCCCTCACCAGGGTCGGCTGTGCCCCCACCTCGTATGCCAGGCCATGCACCAGCAAACATGCCCATGTATGAAGAGCTACACTCTCCATGCTCTGCTAGCTCCCTGCTCAGCATGTAATTCTCCTAATTTATCTCCTTGCAACAGAATCACGGGAGGCATTGGGACACGGCAAAAGCAAGGGGAAAAAAACCACCCCTAGTGAGCGGTGGCACAACACTGGTGACCTTTTAGAGGCAATTTCCCCCTAGACAATTCTTACACATGCAATCTCTCCTGAAGGCGGCGTGAAGTCCCTGTGGGAGTTCGCAGTTTCAAACGACCAAGAATCGTTTCAGTAGAGACGCACCAATCAAATGTCAAGAGATCAGAACGAGCTGATTAACATGTGATCGGCCTTGATCAGTGTGAACAACAAATAAATTGTTTTTTCATATCTTTATATCTTATTCCAAACTAAGCACTCACACTACTTTGAGGATATAAGTGCATGAACCTGCAGCATGACCTCTAATGCACTTTATTTAGCCTTACAAGCTGATTTTATATCTATATCTATAATACATAGTATATATACAATGTTCCAAGCTAACCTGTGCTAGTAATGCTGATAACTGAATGACAATTGCCTTTGTTTCCAAAGCGGATGGAAGAAGATTCAAGCCACAGCTGGTTCTTTCCACCAGTCGTTATCAGGGAAAAAACCCATGACTGTGCAGCTAAGCTTCCCTCACTCAACTGAGTGTCCCTAATTTTTAATGATGACCCAACTAAGACGTTGTGTCTGGGCAGAGAAAAGGTTGTTTTGTTGCATACTTCCTTGTGGTTTTGCATTATGATGCTTAAAACTGTTTCAAGCGGAACAGGCCTTGGACCGAGCCGGAGCTGTAGGACAAGCAGGGATCCAAACCGTTCAAACTTCATTCCTCTGAGCGTTTTAATCACTGGTAGTCTGGTAATGTCTGCTTTAAGGGTGATTTTCTTTTTTTTGTCTTGCCACTAAGTTATACAAAGTAGCCCTTAAAACATGCTAATTTTCTTAAAAGCTAAACGCTAGCTAAAAGCTAGATGCTAATAATAGCTCGGAGCTTCACCATTTCAAAACAAAGCTTCTCCCTGCTTGAGGCGTCAGCCATCAAAATCAGATAAAAGTTAACAAACCCAGGGCAGAATTATTCATACTCCTGGTAGCTTTGGGTTCAATGTTATTTTTTTGAGAGGAAATGAGACTGATGTCTCATAAAAGACGAGATGATTTGAAAGAGGCTCTAGTTTATCAACTGAAATTTAAAAAACGAGTTGCAAAATAATGTATTAGCAGTATTGTAATCATTTCTGTTAAGTTTCTTTTACATTTTCCCACAGGTTTCTTGATAATTTGTCTTTGCTAATTAGGTAAAGGTTTTTGCAGTTGGAAGGCCTCAGAGTAATCACCCTAATCTTTAGCTCCCTATCAGATTCAAGTCTGTCCTCTGACTGGGAAGCTCCAAAATGTTAATATTACTTTCTGTAAGAATAAACATGTTAGTAAAATTAAAATATTACTTTAAACATAAATCTGAAAAGCGCATAAATAATTTGGGGCTTCACTGCAAAAATGCATAAATGTGAGTAATCTTGTAATCCTTTTATCAGTTAGCGTTAAGGCTACATTTGATCTCTTTTATGTGTTGTGTTCTTGAGAAAAAATAGGAATCAGTCGAGAAGGTACAGGAGGCTGAAATGTTAGAAACAAAATTGGAAAACGGTATCGGGTAGGAAAAACCTGATCCACGCATCTCGAGTTTGCAGAATTAGCAAAGCAGAGGGCTGCAGTGATCACCAGGAACTGCAACTTCTACCAGAACCAAAGCTCTGCTGAAGCTTCCTGAACGCGTCCACATCCTTTATGTTTGTGGTATTTGATCAAATTTACTTTTATAGACAGTGAAAACTGTCTATAAACTGTCTATGAGACCTATCATCGGCCCCAAAGACAAATATTTTTTTTGATGTGTCACCCTCTCGCTAACAGCTAAAAATAGAGGAGACATCGTCCTGTTTTTGACACTTCAAAGAGGCGAGAAGCGGCTCTTCCTATTGTGCGACCTGTGACCCTGGCAGGTCTGTGGCAGCATGCATCACATTTTCCATACGTTGAGCACTGAGGCTTGACTTGGCATCCATGGAAACCTGGAATGTGGAGTAGCTGGCAGCAGATGCTGTGTTGTTTTGGAAAAGAAGCGAGGCTCGAGGCTGCAGCAGCAGCAGCAGAGTCAGGGACATCAATGTGCCCTCTGCTGCTCTTCATGAGAGGAAAAAAAAAAAAAAAACAGCGAAAACACGAGGCTGGTCAAAATGGAGGACTATCTGGGCCGCCCAGAACTGAACCCGGAGACCAGAACCGCTCGGCCAATGCTTGATATCATTAACATGGAACTTCCATAACACTTCCTATGATGTTGCTGAGTTTACAGACAGAGGTGGGAGACCGGCCCACAGGATTTGGAGCCCCAAAACAAACCTCCCATCACGTCAAACTGCCTCTTCTGGTGTGTACACGGCGCTGTCCGCCACCACCGCCGCACACCCCATCTCCATCACAAACACGCAAGAGGCTTCGATAAATTAAAAGTTTCATCGCAGTCTGAAAGCGAGTCATCGCTCTTGAAAAAGAACTGCGTGGTGCGTCAGCAACCAGAGGGGAGGATGAGGGAGACGAGGCCTATTACTGGCACACACACACACACACACACACACACACACGCCTGCCCGCGCACGCGGACAGACCCAGCATAAACACACTCGCACACGCCGACAGACCCAGCATAAAAACACACACACAGACGCACACTCTGGAATACGCGTCCACAAACACACTGCATAAATACACACACCCACCAGCCCTCACACCCCGACACACGCAGAGTAAAATAAAAACCTTTTCCTCCTCTTCATGCACGGAGCAGAGCCGCCAGCACAGCAGCAGCAGCAGCAGCGGAGTGAAGCAGGAAAAAAAAAAAAAAAAACAAGCAGGAAAACCACCAAATTCAACCTCTCTTCCTCTTATTCTCCCTGTCTGTCTCTCAGGAAGGCGAGCATAGAAGAGAACGTACCTCGGAAAACCTCCTGCTGCATCTCTGCTGCGATGTGTTCTCTCCCCTTACACTCCCTCTCTCCCCCTCGGTCTGTGAGTGCGCACGCCTGCTTCAGTGTGTGTGAGTTGCTGTGTGTGTGTTTGAGAGAGAGAGAGAGAAAGAGAGAGGGAGAGTGCAGGGAGAGGCGGTGCACACACACATACAGCCAGCAGTGTGTGAAGACAGAGGGCAGGAGTGATTCTCACACTCGAACTTGCTTGCTCTCCTTCACTCACTCCCCTTTTCTTGCTTTCTGTCTTTTTCTCCTCTCTCACACCAGTTTTTCCTCTTTGAAAATAGGAATTCTTACTGGTTTTGCTCTTTTTTTCCCCTAAATTATCCAGCAAGTGAATCCTCCACAGATCTACACACCCTGAACTGACTCTCACTCCCCCCACCCCCCCTCTGAATCCAATCTTCTTTTTATTTGGAAGTGTTGTTCACTCTCTCCAACACACACACATAGAGATACTTTATATACACAAAGCCCAGCGATAGGGAGAGGGAGGGAGAGGCAGAGGGAGACGGGAGTGGGAGAGCAGGCAAGCAAGAGGACGCCATTTAAGCAGTTTGTTACGAGCACTGCAAGTCCCCAAAATGGCTGAAAACAAACAGGAACCACGCCAACTCCCAAAAAACCTGGGCACCAAGGACGGACGGATGGAGGGATGAGAGGACGGAGAGGGGAGTGAGAGAGGAGTGAGCTGGAGGGACAGCAGGAAAGTGAGACAGAGGGAGAGGACAAACTGGCCGCAGTCAAATGGTGGAAGGAAGCAAAACAAAAAAAGTTGAGGGGAAAATGGAGGCGTTAAAGGGCCGCTCGTCTCTCCTGACGCTGAGAGTCAGTAAACTTCAGTGATCTGTCATAGCCGCGTTTTAAAAAGAAAGTGAAAATCAGTGCAGGAAAGGCAGAGACATCCTGACTGAGTGTCACCGCTGGGAGGGGTCAAACACTGCTTCATAAGACATTTCCAATAACTGCACAGGCAAAAACCTTTGACTTGATATTCTAATGAGCAACCAATGGCAGGTCAGTCAGAAAATGGGAGGAGCTAACACCGCTGTCAAGCTAGCATCAGGATGCAAGCAGGAAAGTTTTAAAAGGACAGACCGGGATGTGAAAGTTGGAACGGCAGCACATCTGTAGCAAGTTAATACGAGACCAGTGATGATTTGGGAAGCCGTGTCATCTGCTGGTGTTTCTCCACTGTGTCTTATCAAGTCCAATGTGAGCACAGATGTCTCCCAGGACATTTGAATGAATTTATTTCAACTTACAGCAGGACCTAGCACCTGAACACATTGCCAAAAGTACCAATAAGTCTGTGACTGACTGGGCCACTGGGCTGCTTCTTTGATTATTGCCCTCATTGGTGGTGGTCATGTAAATTTAGATAAATAGGTTTGTAGTTGGGTTATACTCTTTATTTTCAGATATAGTATATACCCTCACAGATACAGATATAGCAAAGGGGACTGAATATAAATGCACAACACACTTTTGAGATTTTGATTTGTAAAACGTCTTGAAAAATGATCATTTTTCTCCTCTCCGTCCTCTTGTCCCTCCAACCGTCCGTCCTTGGTGCCCAGGTTTTTTGGTAGTTGGCGTGGTTCTTGTTTGTTTTCACAAGTGTGTGATAATTTTTCTTTTACAAGGAAGTGAAACTACACACTGTGTTTATCACAGGAAATTTTAACAAAATACAGTGAAGTTTTTGTTTTCCATGTAAAAAGGACTTCATCAGGTAATTCCTCAAGTCCTTTATCTGCCACATTTGTATGATTGGTTGGATTCAATCCATCAGGGGAGAAATTGGCTCAGGTTGCCACAATGGGTCAAACAGACTCCAGGCTCAAAACGTCCCATTTCGCTAGCGTACGTCAAAACAGTGAGCAGAACTTTATGTTTTCAAAGATTTTCAAAACCCCCCTCCCACAACATATTTTACGTCTCTACCAAAGCGTGAGCAGCAGTGTCCGGGGCAGCCGGTTTCCAAGTGTAAAATCAGAGGAATGCCTGTTAAAAAGAGACAGAGGGGAAAAGTTGGACTGGCATGAACAGAAACTGGGCCACTCATTGACAGTCCATGCCCTCGGCTAAAAGGGTTCAAGTGTTGCCAGAGACAAAGCTGGCCAATTAACTGCTTTTAGAGCTACCTGGGGCTAGACTGAAACTACTGGGATACAAGATACCATTATGTTTTGTGGCACCGCCACTCAAACACCATCCAGGCTTGTAAACCAGGTATCAGTTCTGATTCATCTGTGAAAATAGAGGCGCGTTGCCTTCAAGCAACAACTGGTGTTGTGTTTGGTTAAAAGGCGACCTATTGTGCTTCCTTGGACAGGTTAGGATAGGTCTACACAAACATGTTCATTATATTTTTAGCACAAATTCATTCTCCGAAAATGAGAGTTTAGTTTGCACAGTTCTGCCTATTGTGAGCTCATTTCAGAATGAGATGTTTTAGGGCCTTTGTCACTTTAAATCCATAGAAGCTGCTTCTGGCCACACCCCGTCCCCCCAACCCAATGGTTACACTCCTACAGCAAAATAGCACACAAACAAATGCGCAATTATACAACCGTACATCTTTGAAAAGCAGACGTGGAGCCTCCAGCACAACCGACAAGAAAACAGCAAGTGATTTCTGAAAGGTAAGTCAACATCAAAACACTTGTTTTTTCCAGCAGCCATTGTACAGCACATACTGTGGTAAAAACCAGCTGACCAAATAAATGATCTAGACATCCACTTGGGTTGGTAAGTGACGGCAAGGTTTCCCCCAGAAAACTTGCTAAGCCTGGTGGTGGTTGGGTGCTAGGGCAGTCATTCATGTTTTTGAGTTGAAAATATCACTTGATAATTGTGTGTTACTAAAAGATTGGAAGATTAACACCTCAACATCAACTCTGAAGTCTTAAAAATGCAAAAAATTTTCAAAGACTTAAATAAATAAACAATTCTTAGCCTGGTGGGGGCACAAGTAAAGCCTGGTGGCCCACCAGGCTTATAATACACTGGGGGAAACCCTGTGACGGGCTGGGATTTGCTGGGGTTGCTAGGTAACAGGCTGTGCTTGCTGATTTGTTATGTTACATTCTGGAGGTTTTTCAAACAGCTCATTTTCCAGACACCAAGAACTATATTGGTGTCTAGATGGGTGATTTATTTCATTTTTTTAATGCTTTTGCTATTTTTAGAAGTAAAAAAAATGTGCAAAATGTGAATTTTGCATCATAGATTCCCTTTAAATTTTAAGTCTGCATCATTTTCCTTCATGGGTCGCTCTGGAGTATAAGATTTAGTCTCCGTTGCAACAAGAGAGCAGAAAAGTTCCTGTTGGGGTGGAAGAAAATTGGAGTCCTGCTTGGCTTCGCCACCATCACACGTCCCACTGTCCCTCTGAGTGGAAACCGCCCGGTCCACACACACACACACACACACACACACACACACACACACACACACACACACACACACACACACACACACACACACCCACACACACACACCTTCCCTCCAGCAGCAACTCTCACACAAGTACACACCAAGTGAACCTTGACGCCAACAACCTCCCCCTCCCTCCCCTCCATGGCCTTTCCCTCTCTCTCTCTCTCTCTTTCATCACTCTATCTCAGCCTCATTGTACGCTGCCACACTCGTCTCCATGGAGACCGCTCTGAGGCTGGTTGTTGCTCCTGTGACCTCTCTGGCTCATGGAGTTGAACAAACTTTTTTTCCTCTCCTCGGCTCCCCCCTCTCCGATCCCCCCTGCTACTTCCATCCTCTCTCGTGTGCTGCTGCACGTCTTCAAAGCATTTCCAGGGTGTGCGTGGGTGTGTGTGTGGGTAGGGGTGTGTGTGTGTGTGTGTGAGAGAGAGAAAAAGAGAGAGAGAAAATATAAAAACTGGATGTGAAATTAAGAAAAGACGAAGCGGAGAGAGCCCTTCTGTGTGTGACGCAAACTGCCTGTTGGCAAAAACAATGTGTGCGTGCGTGTACGTGTGGGTGTGTGTGTGTGTGTGTGTGTGTGGGCGTGTGTGCGTGTGTGTGTGTGTGGTGGAGCAAGCCAGGCGCTCAGTCTATGCATGTGTCCCAGCATTGTTCTGCGGCCGCAGCCGGTCGCCAGCTTCGCATTCAGAGACACCCCCATCGTCCATCTATGCCTATTCATGGCTGTTCGGTCGAACGTGATCGCAGCTTTTCATGCTGCGCTATAAAGCGAGACGGCTGAATATGCAAAGATGTAACAACCAAGGAAGCCATCTTGGTACAAATTCTGAGCAATTATCACATCAAGACTTATTTAAATGATCTCCTTTGAGACAAAAAACTGACTTTAAATGAGTCGCGGGTCGGTTTTAATGGACCAGCACGCCTTCCCACAGAGGTACACAAATGATACCAGCTCCATTGTGCCATTAAAACAACTTTTCCGACTGGGTTTTTGTTTGTTTGGCGTCATCTACCAGCTCAGAAGTGAGGAGGAAAAACTAAATTTCATAAAAACTAAAAATTAGATTAAATCTTTTTCCCCCCAGACATCTGGGGATTTTCTCTGGAAAACTATGGAGATTATTCTGCAAAGCAGGAATAACATCGCAGACAAGACAAGAGAGTCTTCGGTCAGAGGAGTGTCCATCACCGTTGTATTACTGACTGCTACAGGAGAACATTGAATAATATTAATTACAATGTCATTTAACATTTCTCTTTACTACAATAAAAATACTTTATTACAATAAAGTATTTTTGATCTGGATGAGCGGATATTGACAACGAATGGATGCTCAAACATTCCAACTAATTATTTTACTTTCATTTCACACTTTAAATTATCTTGAATTTATGCTGTAATAAATAAAAACAACAATGTGCAGTTTAACATATTTTACATGCAAAGACAAACACTAAAAAATGCCCCGTTTTCAAGCGTGATTCACACTGCGACTCTCTTCTGCAGGGCACATAGCAGCAGTAGGTGGACGTCAGCCTGAGCCGTGTCGTTTGGTGAGACGGTTTGTTGTTTCTGTCTTACCTCACCTTTCTAAACTTCTCATCAAGTAGAATTACTTTGATTACGACGGCTGGATAAATTGCAACCTATCAGGATTGTGAGTTTAAACTTTACCAGGCTGAGGCTCTTCTGTAATGGATTCTCAGAGCGACATCTCTGGTTGAGTTCTGTGTTCACTGGGACAGATGATGGCGTTGATTTAGCTGTAAAACTGGACAGCATGCATCAATTTATGCCTCTTTAATATTAAAGATACTTTAAATCCTCTCTGATGGTCTGACTGTAAGTGCCTTGCATTGAAATCCTGATCTGATTAGAGGCAAAAATAACCAAAATAAAACTCAACTTATACTACTTCTAGAGAAGTATCAGGAGGGAAGAGAATAGCATTAGCTAAAATGCTAAGATTAGCATTTTAGCTAATCTAGCTAAAATGCATTTAGTAGGTTAAAAATGCAGCTCTGAATGCAAATCGTTGACTTTGTAAAGTACTCACACGTTTTAATGGAACAGTCTATAGGTAGATAAAAACCAAAGTACAATAAATTTAAAATCTAAGATTATTGTTATCAAATTTACGTTTGCTATTCCTTATAAAAAGTGTAAAATAGTTTAAAATTAAATCCCTAAAAACTAACTTATTAATTAAACATCCAATCAGTGGAAAATAAAACTTTATAATTATACCTAAACAAACTGTGATGCCATTTTGGACACCCCAGAAATTTGGTAAGGTTTGAATTCCTGTAAAATAAATGTGACTGAAACCATTTTTCCTGTGTTGTGCCTATAGGCTTTTATTGTGTAATAAATGACTTCCTCTTTCCTTAGCGATACGATGTGGGACAGTTGTTTCTCTAACAAACTCTTAAAAACGGGAAAGATGAGAGAAAATACAACTTTCTGAAAACTTGGCTGTTAGCAGTGGAAGAGCTGAATTGCCCTTTATGGGCAACAACAAACTGTGGTTCCCTTTCAAAGGACTTGCAGAAGAGTTGAAAGTCACCAGAGCCAAAACGCAAAAGCATCACATGGTCCAGGCTCAGTTCTGGGCGGCTGGACTAACTGGAATGCAACCATTCGGAGGATGGCTTGGACAGAGGGCAGAGCTTTGGAAGCCACAGGCAGCAAGACTCAAGTTTCTGATCAAGTCGGTGTTCAAGACGCAGAATCACCAGCGTCTCCACTGGGCCCAGGGTGAGGCTCACTAGAGCACAAGCTGCTGCCTTAAAGCCCGGGGAAGTGACGCAGAAGGCAGTAGCTGATGCCATTTGTACCGGAATCCAGCAGAGGAAACACAAGTTCCCAGTAAGGCAGAGCCTCGTCTTTGTCAGAGCAGGAGAAGTTCAGACGGCACACAAAACCTCGACCTTTCAGCTGCTAACCACAACCCATGACTGAGAGTTAAGAGAAGATCTTGGAAGGCAGATAAAGTTTCCAGAGCGCATAGCAAAGACGTCAATCAGGCCAGATTTGGTTTTCACATCAGAGTCCGTGAAGCAAGTATGCTGCTGGAGCTTCCAGTCCCCTGGGAAGATCGGATGTGGGAGCCCCACGAACGTAAGAAGGACAAATATCTGAAGTTGAGATGTACAGGAAGAGCGGCTGTGAGCAAACTGAGGAGGGCTGCAGGGGTTATTTCAGGGCAATCTGCGCACCGTCCGTTTAGGCTCCTTGGCATCACAGGGTTGGTAGAAATTAGAGCCACCAGAAACATCAGTGAAGCTGCTATGAAAGCCCCAAGATAGCTGTGGATCAAGATGTTGCTTAGACAAGCCTGGGACTGATCACTGGTCGCCTAGGTGATGATTTAAGACCCAGGTTCATCACTGGCGATGAACCATTCAGGTGTTTCATAGAGCTAAGGTAAATGTGCGTTTATTCTCACAAGGCAGTAAGTGATAACAGGAAAATAGCTACTTGGATCCAGTAGTCAATATTTAAAGTTAAATAACACTTACAAGGCGTAAAGAAACTAATCAGTGTCAAGTAAGGCTGGTGAGGACAATGTCCACCTGCCACCAAATATTGAGGTATTTGGTAGGAAAAGAGAAAAAAATAAGCTAACTGTCAAAGAAAATAAGCTTTTAAACATGTTACAAGCAACTAAAACAATCTGTGAAGATATAATTTGCCACTGCCTTGTATTTATGTCAACTGTTTGATGGATAAAATTGCTAAAATATTTTTTTATTATTAAAATAATTGAGGTAGGAGAGGGGAAAAAAATAAACTAGCTAAGAATAAAATAAGTGGTTAAAAAAGAAAAAAAAAATTTTAATTACTTTTAATTATTGCTTTTGATAAATAAAAAATAAAAATTATTCATAGCAAAAGCAAACATAAACCCCTGATAATATCTTTGGGACAAAAAAGCATGCAGATATTGTGAGAAGATGTGCAGAGACAGAGGTTGACATGCTGTTTGAGGCCTAACCAAGATTCACTTCCAATATTTTAAAGATACATGCACCATATTTGCATGCATCTTTATAATGCAATTTACATAACTGTAGTTATTAAAAAACTGAGTGGAAATCTCCATGGATGTTTTGTGTCTGACAGAGTTTAGAGAAGGATTTTTATTTCTGTGTTTCTGTGCAAAGCAGGACTGCAGCATTCAGCAATGCTATGATTCAGGCCTGAAATATGGCCTCCACTGACCTGCAAATTAGACTTCCTGCTTCCAGTAAAACAGCTGCATGAGTCAGATGTCTCGCATTAAGTGAGAAAGTTAAGGCTTACAGTCTCAGTCAGTTCCCAAAATGCACAGTCACCCTTGCATCTTGACTGTTTTTGTTGCAGCGTGATCGACAACCCTGTCTTTTGCATGTTTGTTGTTTATTTTTGGTTTTTTATATCGGGCCTTCAACCTGACGCTCAAATTAATGTGAAACAGCTGCCGTGCTCGCAGCAGCTGCAGCACAATCAGAAACGCTGCATGCATGCACGCATTTTGGCGCATATTTCTGCACTTCCTCCAGCTTTCAGGTTGCGCTTCTCCTTTCATGGATATGGCGAAGAAATCCGGAGGCACGTTAAAACTGTTAGTAAACATCCCCAGTCGTAGAAGGATGACTAACCTGCTCTCCAGCTGACTGAGCCTGAGATCAAAGCCGGGGGAGTTCAGATGTCACTTCTCTAAGAGGAAGCTGCGGCTTTGCGAAGCAGCCAACGCTGCCTCTGCACGGAGAAACACGGGGCGCAGAAAAGGCGGTGATGAAACCAAGGCTATTTTCTGCCGCTGCAGAAACGGGCACCGGGCTTGTTTACTTTTGGAGTTTCACATGAACTAAGATAAAGTGTTGTTTAATCCCACGGCATTGTCTTAGAGACGCAGAGGCGGTGTGTTGAGCACCCAGCCCTCGGCAGGCAGAGAGGAGGGAGGGAGGCGAGCGTGCTGAAGCATGCCTTCTGCTAATACTTCTCTGTTTACAGAAGCAGGGCAGCAACATAACCAGAAAATCTGTGCAACAGCTCCACCAGGAAGGACTCGAGCTTAACGAGCTTTCATGAGCTACCGACTGGCTTTCAAAGCACAGGAGAAACGTCAACATTTCATGTTACAGAACACAGAAAAAAAAGCAGATCAATTACTTAATCTGCTTTAAGATTTCATCTTCAAAGGTCAGCAAATCGTTAAAGGTTAATCTTGAGGATTTTTTTTTTAAATCTGAATATATCACCTCTTTATAAAGATATATAAACAATCATTATTTCAAAGTGTATTACAGCAGTATGTTATCACACTGAGTCAAAATCCAACATTTAATTTAAGTACATTTACTCAAGGGAAAAACCACACTTAAAAAAAAAAAACAATTGTTTTCGACTAAATTACCAGCAGAGCACAATTGGAGAACGATTACTGGCATCCCTGCTGCTAATACTTAGTTTAATGTCATTTTGCCAGAACAACGCTAGGTGGTTTTCAACTCTAACATTTCACAAAGCTGGAGTAAACAGAAAGCGTGATCTTTGACCTTTTTATTTCTTTTTTTTTGCACAGTCTCTCTCCAGATCTACTGTCCTGCAGCTTTCTGATGCATCCTTACTCGAACACATTTATATCAAATAAATGGCCCATTACCAGGCCTTTGCCAAACTTGAAGAGGTAATTCAAATAATTGATTCAGCTGCGTTGGAGCAGGCGATGTGTCTAAAGGTTGCGGGGCTGCAGCTCTCCGGGACCGGAGTCGGGAGAGCTGATTTGGCCATAGCTTATTCTGCTGAGAGAACTCGCTTTCAGTTTTCTGTCAGAGTTCATCCATTTTTTTATTTAAAATGCCCTGCCGTTTCAAAGAGCTCATGATTCCCTCCACACTTTTAAAGCCCAGAAGAGTTAGGGAAAACTTCAAAAGTTTAAGTTTGCGAGTTTCCTGCAGTGTATTTTTCTGATGTTTTATTCGCCACCCACCCTCCTCACACTGCATGGCGGCATAATTAGCATAAAGCTGGGCCCTCAACCAGCCTGTGGCGTCTGGCTAAAAGCAATGGCCCTCTGTGTCTTGTTATGTTTGTACCACAGAGAAAGAAAAACTTGCTGGATAGTGGTTAAATGTTTTGAAATTTTACAAAAAGCATAAAATGCTTCAGTTACATTTATTACATTATTTTTTATTAGGGGCACCAATAATAGCAGCATCTGCGATTTTGTTGAAAATGTTTATCAGGATGTTTTTCCCTCCAAAGTTGCGATTTTCAAACATTTGTGAGTTATTTTTATTAGTTTACTAGGTTTACCGCAATAATTAGCTCATCAATCATTTCCTAAATTACTGCATGCAATCACATTTTACCTTTTATAAATATACAAACAACCTCTGCTTTATGGCTATATTCCTTAAGACGGCAATAACGACTCCACTGGGAATCACAATTAAATCATCTTTGGGTTAAACAGCAACAAAACAGAATATGAAAACATAAACCACCTTGAGATAATTAGCATACAGAGGTGTTTTAAGTTTTTAAGGCATCAGAGAATCATAAGCCTCACAAAAAAAGTAAAAACAAAAAAAATGCTAGGGGTCAGCTGGCTGAACCCTGCAGATAAACAGTGAGGGATGGAAACATTTGCGCTTTCATTCAGCGCTTAAAACTGGTCTGAGTGGATCCCAAAGGCCTGCTGGAGGCACAGAAAGGGTTTTCATCCAGTCACCTGATAAGTGCTGTTTAGACCGTTACACAGCTATTCTAGACTTGCCTGATTATAACGCGGTAGGCGGATCCATCGACGTATCAAGTGACACACGGGAGGTTTCATCCACCGGAGGCTCACATGCCCGCCTTCAGGTCGCCTGAGTCGGTGAACTACAGCGAGCGTGTCCTCTCTATTACCACTGGTAACAGAGAGGACACAAATGTATGAAAAGCAGGATTTAGACGGGTGCGGGAGTCACAGGGGCGCCGCCAGAGGGGGCGCCAAAGCAATGGGCAATTTTTTTTTTTTTTTGTCGCCATTTTCTGTATTTAACAGCTGTTTGTGCATGTGTAAATGATATTATGAGTGTATAATAGCATATAGTATTACAAGATTTTCTTCTTGTGAATAAATGACGGAGTGAGATTTATTCACCTGAACATTGAATCCCTATAGGGGGCAGGCGGGGTGTTATAATGTGAGCATGCACCTGAGATAGTACATAGCTGCGCCCCTGGGTGTGGGGAGGGAAGCAGTCTGGCTGGCAGCAACCCGCTGGCAAAATGTGGTTGTGTAACAGGAAGGAAAACAAGGGGAGGGGAAAAGGGAAGGTTTAGAGAGCGGATGTTGCCAAAGGAGACTAGAAAGGATAGGTGGAAAATTATCTGGGAGGGGACTGGATGATATGGTGTGGAGGAGGGCGGCCGGCTGGTTTTTCCACTGACACACAGAGAGAGAGAAAAAGAGAGAGGGTATGGCTAAATCAAATTAATTAGCTCCTTCATCTCCAGGCAGCTACTCAGGCATGCTGTCCTGGCAAAGGGGTGACAGTTGGAAAGAGAGGAGGTCTGTGGTCATGGGAGAAAAGGAGAAAGCCACATAGGACACGGTGGAGGGCTGAAAAGCCTGCTGTGTGTGTGTGTGTGTGTGTGTGCACCATTCAGGAGCGGCGGAGGGGAGGGGTGAATAATTCTCTGATAAGCTCCAGGGTTGTTTTTACTGGAGCCACTGCTCAGTCATAAGGAGGAGGAGGAGGAAGTGGCTGCTGTCCTTTGAGGTGATGGGACTTCCTGTTTCTAGACAGCCTGTAGTTTGAAGGCGCTGTAAACAAGCCTTGCTCTTCTGCACGCCTCTTTAAATAGCACTTCAGTGACAGCCCTCTGGAAGGAAGGGTAATCTGAGCGAAGCTCGCAGGAAGCAGAGCGACACAAAGGGACTGTGACTCTGAAATCACACACAAAATCACCAATTGGTGGCTGACTTCAAAAGAAAAAGGGTGGTGGGGGGGGAAACTGAAAGCAAGAAGACAAACAAAGCAAAGCAAATGTAACAGGCATCGTGCCAAGGAAATCAGGAGAAAGTAAAAACAGAAGAAAAACAGACAAGATTTCTGAGCTTTACCGATAGGCAAAACAACAAGAAGGGGAAGAGTAAAGCGTAGAAGAAGAATCAGAGAGAGTACAAAGATGGTTGGAGTTCTGAAAGCAGTGAGGAATTCCTGAATAAGGAAAAAAAAACCCACACACACAAGGTTTGAACAAAAAAAGAAGATAAAGCAAGACGATTCACTAGGACAAGCGTAAAAAAAAAAAAAGAAGCTTTCCTACTGCTTGAATGAGAAAAGAATGACAGAGAGGGAGCAGGACAGATGGTGCCAAGGGTCAAAACCTTGTAAAATGAGAACAGAGGAGAGCTCAGTGCAGCAGTGTTGCCCAGACAAGAGTTGGCTGCACTGTAAGAGCCCGAGATTAGCACTAAGCTGATTGCAGGGTGAGTTTGGGATCAGGAGGAATTAATTTAGCACCCAGATAGTTCCAGGAAATGATTGGAGGACTTTTAAAAAAGATTTTAAAAAATGTCATGGCGAGCCCTCCGTCGTAGCGCAGGGCAAGGCGTAGTTCTGCTGTCTCCTGATTCCTGCAAACGAGCCAGCGAGAAAACGAAGAGAAAAGGGTCCTGAGGACAAGGAGGGCTTCAAAGGGCCGTTTGGACATCGGCGGGGAAGGATGAAAGGAAGAAGAAGACGCTCGGCTCGGCGGCTGACATCAGCCAAAACAAACACCCAGAGAACAGGACATTCCCTCATGGCTCCGGTGGGCTGGCCTGTTCCTGTGCGCTCTGAGAAACATGCCTCCAACCCCGCGTCACGCTTTCACGTTGCAAAACAGCAGCCTGGCGCTTTCACTCAAACAAACAGTTCCTCTTTCAGCGTGTGGACGGGTTTCAGAAAAAGAACTACAAAAGCATTACACAATCTCAGAAGCACAAATCTGTTTTAATGCTTTTGGAGAAAGTTACATCCACTCATAAAAAAAAATAAAAAAGAAAGTTTGAGCTTTTTATTTCTCTAAAGCTGGCAAATCTCAGTTGCCGTTCTGGTCTTTTCATTCAGAATAAATCGGATATTTGTCTCATTCGGCTTCTGTCACCATGCTCTGTGTCTGACTGCCTCTCCTGCCTGCCGTGGCCCCTCCTTCAGAGCCTGAAAACACACAGTCACTGTCCATCAGGACCAGACAACAGCTCCCCCTAGATAAGCGAACCAGCAGCCTTCAGAGGAAGCCTGCCTCCAACACGGACAGAAGCAGAGAAATCTAATTCATTCATCTCAGAGACAGTGAGATGCATTTATTAAATTTACATTTCAAGGCTATAATTTCTTGATTTTTCTGAGGACATTTCAACACAAACCAGGGTGCCTGCAAATTTCAATGGAGAACGTGTTTCCAAAACTTTTTTACTTGCAACTTGCTACTGACTATAGATTTGTCTGCTAATGAAACGCCCGTTTTCCAGAAAACCTCATTGAAAACATGAAAGGGCAACGAGAAAATGTTTTCTTTTCAACTTGGTTGTGTCAAAACAAACAATGGAAGGGGCAAGGAGTGAGATATTAAAGTAAATAATAAATATTAAAGTAAAATCTGCACATAGCTAAGACTTTTAATGCCTAAGAAATGTATTATTACATTTAGGTGTTTTATTTATTTAACATTAAAAGGTAACCTTGTCTGCAAAATACCAACACACCAGTCGGTTTTTATCAGTCAGTTTCACAAATCAGGAAATTATGGAGCATTAATGTGGTTTTCGATTCAGAAGTGTACTAAAGGGTATTTTATTAGCTCTGTACGGAAATCTTAAACAGTGGACTGAATTATTTTTGCCTCAAATAAATTTATAGCTTCCATCTATACATTTTTCAGTAAATCCAAATCCCACAGAAACTTTAGGTTAAATTGTTAAATCCATTATGTAAGGATATTAAGTATATTAAGGATAAACAATCCAACTAAAAATATAAATAAGCATAAAAAGGCTTGAAGAAATTCATGTATTTTTAAATTTTGGTAAACTTAATTGGGGTGTAACAATGCAACTTAATTTTTCTTTTTGCATATTTATCCACCCTGGTGAACAGCGCTAGTAAATTAAATTATCTAAAGGTAAAAGGTTACAGGAGGAAAACTTGTGTTTTTACAAAGCTGTTTAAAAGCATAAAATTTGCTTACTAATACTTCTCAAAACAATACATTAGACAGATTAAAATCAGATACAAATACTTGTCTTAATTCTAGTGGTATAGAGTTTTAACTGGAAGAAAATAATTATCATTGCCTCCACAGTTAACTTGCAACTTGTCTGTAAGTTAAAACGACTATAATTGATGTAATTATTTCCCTTGTAAGCACTGCACTAACATTTCAGTGTTTGTTGTGAATAAAAGGACATATTTGAACAATTTATAAATTAAGTCTTCACAGAGGCTATGAGCAGAACGTAGGTTTAACCAACTAGAAATTACCAACTTGAAATTAGTCACCACTTGAAGAATTAGTTGTTTAGATGACAGTAATTGTTTCCTCTGGCAGATTAATTTTGTCCAAAGAAAATCCCTGAGTGTCATTAAATATATTCCATAACCACAATATCAGTGCTGGTAAGTATCTGTTTATGGATTATTGACCATAGGAGAAGTTGTTTTAAAAATCATATTTTACAACTGCTGGCTTCACCTGCATTAATGACTCGAACAGAAAACCTGCCACCATCAGATGTGAGGCACAGGTCTGTCTGCACCAGCAGGGGGAGCTCGTTTAAAAGCCTGGCATGTTCACATTTTTATAATATGGTTGTGAAATATCTTGGCTGTGGCGGCCTTTCTCAGCGAAAGCCAGAGGGGGGAGCCAATAAGGAATCCTTTGTATACTCATGGTATAGCATGGCACATGGTGAACAAAGTGATTTACTGTCAGATTTCTCTTTGCATTCCTGACTTGGAGGATATGCAGACCATTTCTGTTTGTTAGAATAACCAAACACTTAAAATGTATGAACACATATGGATACTCTAGATGTGATTTTTATCTGTCATCTTGGCCTCAGTGATGTTTTTCCATTAAGACCTGCTTAAAAAAAAAACAAACAGCAAACAATAATTTTAACGATTTTAAGCCTAAGAAATGTGCTCTCTTATGCTGGAAGTTAACATAAATGTAAAATTAACATTAAATTATCCACACATAGTCCATTACGTAGCTTCACAGTCTTTATTTTAACCAGCAAGTAATACAATGCGACAAGACACGTTTGTTGGGCATCATTACTGTTTAGGCACATTTAGTAAATATTTAATCAGACTGACATTATGCAATTACACAAGTAAGAAGATTAAGGCACACTTGAGCTTTTGCCTCCTACTGGGGCACGCATTAACACATATTTCGACTTACTCCTATGCTTAAATTGAAAACGATTTGTTGCCAAATGATCTTACCTGAACACAACACAGTTTCCCTCCCTGCCGAACGCATCTTTGTCCTTTTTACTTTGTGATTATTTATTGTGTATTACACAATAGTTTTTGTTATTATTTATGTGACACTCGAACATAATAACGACTAAATATAATCATTTTTTCGTCGTGTCTAGCTTGTTATAACGGAGTATGACGCAAAACAGTGACCATATATTTCTCAGAAACAGGTAGTAAGCTAACAAAATGGCTTCTACATAGACTCCACTGCTCTAATATTCTGACAAGCTAGCTTCAGGCTTTTAATAACATCCCATTCTAACATTTTAATGGCTATTTGCGGATCTTTCTACCCTTTATTAATCAGCTACGGAGCTCGACTGTATTTTTAACCAGAAGGTGCCTGTCTGCGCCCTTCAAGTCAGAGAGAATATTCTAGACTCCATCTTTCCTCGCTAACAACAAGAAGCGTATAGCTGATCATCGCCATGTTGGGTGCTAAGAGAGAAGGCTGCTAACTGTTGTATTAACGGTCCTTACACTGAACGTTAGTGAACATATCTACGTTTTTTTTTTCCTTCATCAAGCACACGTCTAATAATGAATAAATGAGTGCTAAAAGCAGCTGCTTGTACGGTTAAAAATAAAACGTTAACGCGACGTTTAGCACGAAACTAAACCGTCGAGTCTACCTGACAAAACTACTGTAAGCCGCACACATCAACACAAGTAGTGAGATAATATACCTTTTATAATAGTAGCAAATAGGACGAATACATTTAATAGATATGTCAGAAAGTTTTGATTAGAGTAGTTTGAACTTTTCGGAGATAGTTTTGTTAATACAAAAAAGACATTCTAATATAAATATATATATGTATTACCTGCGGAGGTGTAGTTGAATCCTATACATATAATTTTGGGGCAATTTCAATTGTTATGCGATGACACGAACCGTCATTTTAAGTAACACAAGCGCCAAAAAACCATTACCTTGAGCCGTGGCCTAAAAGAATACGGTCCATTTATGTAAAAATGTAAGAAACCCATCAATAAGTCATTAATAAAATCTGAAACAGATCAAATTCATAACACCAATTTGTAAAAAATAATCCAGTTATGTCAAAAAATAAGCCTTAAATGAACAGTTCAGGCCTCCCCCAGGGTTTCCTAAGCGTCACGCCGAAACTCCCCCACCTCCGCACGGCTATCCGTCGTAGTCAAGTCCGATGCTTGCGATTAAGTCCCAAAGATCCAAAAATGTACTAAAAGAAAAAAGCAAAACTTAACAGGCACCGAAAGTAACTCCAAAAACGGTAGGCTGTACAATATTTTAAGATTAAAATTGTTATGTTTTTTAACAATCTGCCCTAGTTTCCTTAAATACATTACTAGGCCTTTAGCTCTGAGCCTCTTTTCTTAGAGCCCAGGCTGATCCAGAGCGAGACGAACGAGAGAACAGAGATTTTTTTTAGTTTTGCTCAGAGGGAAGAAAGTTCAATCGGCAATCCTCGGCAAATATCGGAAAGGGGGTGGATTTTGACTGAATTATTTCACATAGATACATTTCTTCATTGTCATTGGGTTTCCCTTTCCCATTGCTAAATATTAATGAGAAAACCAACCAATCCAGAGAGGATCTACTAAATATTTATAGCTTTCATGCAAAGCACAATATGCACCGCCCTTTCTCTTTCAAGAAAACCAATAAGAATGAGCTCCTTCAATATTTGTACCCGCCTTCAACCATGATTTGCTGGTGAAATTAACGTATACTCTGATTGGCTGTGCGTGGAATCTCATTAATTATTCATAAAGCTACTTTCAAAAGCCAATGAGCGTGTTACTACGGAGTTGCTTGTCCCACCTTCTCAGCAAACAGTCCTTGTGTTTTTGAGTGGGGAACCCCGTAGTATGCTCTCCGTCTATATAAGCAGGCGTTGGGCTGCTCAACGTTCAGAAGCGCTTAGAGCGCTCAAGTTAGTAGATCGGAAAAGGGGAGGGAGCGGTAGTTGGTCTGTGTAGGCAGGAACTGAACGTAAATTACTCAGCTCCAAAGGCAGCCGACAACAAAGGCACCTGGAATATTGCCTTCGGAGACTTTCCGGTCACCGTTGGCGGCCTGGCCGGAGTCGAGGTGACAATTTACAGGCTGTTCCTGCTCACAAAGCGGCGTGCCGAGGAAGGACGCGTCTCTTTGAATAGACAGGATGCACGGACCGCCCTCCGGTGACAGCGCATGCCCATTGCGCACGATCAAGAGAGTTCAGTTCGGCGTCATCAGCCCAGATGAACTTGTAGGTTTTCTGTTTTGGGGTGGGATTTATTTTCCTATTAATGAACTATTTAATAGTTGACACATTAAATTATGCAGTTTTATCGGTTAACGAAGTAGTTAACACTTTCGTCAAAGACATGGTTCTGTTTGCAACTGGAAAGTCTTGCTGTTAGCCTAGCCTAGCTAACTGTGTAGGCTGGAGCTTGAGCTAACTAGCATGTTGCAGGAACTTAAAAAAAACTTAAAGCACAACACTTTGAAACGACCCATGAATTAAACCCCCTTTTAAAACGTTCGATGTTGTCTGTAGGGCCATCGTAAATAATTTTTGTGACTTGATATGTAGCGTTTAAATATTTTTTATACTACTTAGCCGTGTACTTTATGATCTGTTATGTGGTATTATAAATAAAAAAACCCTCATAAAACACAAATTTTATGTATTTTTCTGTTATTTTTATATGCTGTAGTGTGTTTTTATATGGAAGAAA
Source organism: Xiphophorus maculatus (assembly GCF_002775205.1). Classification (NCBI taxonomy): domain Eukaryota; kingdom Metazoa; phylum Chordata; class Actinopteri; order Cyprinodontiformes; family Poeciliidae; genus Xiphophorus; species Xiphophorus maculatus. The sequence continues at coordinate 12,857,978 of NC_036456.1, forward strand.
GTTGTGTTCAATTATTGTTCTACTTTATATGCAGTGTTTACATTTTCCGTTTTGGAAATTAAATCTTCTGAAGAAGTTGTAGATCTTTTATAAAGTTACTTTTTTTTATAGTGGCAGATATTTTTAAATGCTTCTGTATTTTGGTATTTATGAAAACATGATTGCGGTTATTCTAGCTTTACCATGTGTTGACTTCTTCAGAAACGGATGTCGGTTACCGAAGGGGGTATCAAATACCCTGAAACAACGGAAGGAGGACGTCCTAAGCTTGGTGGCCTTATGGATCCAAGACAAGGAGTCATAGAACGCAGTGGGAGATGTCAGACATGTGCAGGTAAAGTGTTGACATGTCTGAATTTCATGCAACATAACCAGACATCTCTGTCCCGAACTGAGGTCGTGAACCTCTCACTTACAATACATTTGTTCTTTCAGGCAACATGACTGAATGTCCGGGCCACTTCGGACACATAGAGCTGGCGAAGCCGGTTTTCCACGTCGGCTTCATATCAAAAATAATGAAGATTCTTCGATGCGTCTGCTTCTTTTGCTCAAAACTGTTGGTGGATTCCGTAAGTACTTACATTTTATTACTGTAAATATTAATTATAAGCCAATATTTTGCATTTAAACTTAATGTGTAGTGGTTTAAATCTATCCAGTTAAGGAGCTTGTTAAATATGCTGGCAGCTTATAAGCAAAAGTAATGGCACCCTATATTTATGACTCTTTGTGTTGCAAATCTTGTCCGGTTCCGCAACACTTGATCCACTCTTCAACAAGTAAAGTGTCTTTGTTTACACTCAAGAATGAAGAAAGTAAATGACACCAAACGTGGTGTTCATCCGGACACCATTACATTAAACCAGTGAGGCAAAAGTTGCAAATACCCAGAAACACTCTGCCTCCACTAAGCTGCTCAAATGATTCCCCCCGCAAAACGTTTTGCTCTCATTACACTTTATCTTTTGTGAGACAGACATATTATTTAACCTAAAAAAGAAATCCTAATTCAAATGAGTTTATTTGTATAGATGCAATTCATAGTTTTAGCAATTAAATGGCAGAAAACTTAACACACTTGTATGACTAAGTTAATGTTTTTTATAAAGCAAAGCTCTTTAAAAAGCATAAGTTAGCAGGTGCTGAAATAATAGCAACAAAATATTTTTGTAAAATAATGTCTCGTATGAATTTAAAATTGACACTGCATTTTATGAGTAACACATGGTTTACAATAGTATCCTTATACCAATAATTTTTTTTGTTGCTCTATTATTTTAACACTTTTACAAAATAAATACGGCAAATAAATTTAGCATTTGTTTGTAAAAGAGTATCTGACTCACCACATGTGGGAATGGCAGGCTAATACTAACTATTTTGTTTTCATTTGAGTTTTCTAGCTCATAAAACTCATTAAAAATTCTCATAAATTTAGTGGGGGGGGTTTTTGATCACCCTATTGTAATCCTGATCTTCTACGTCCATGTTTTCTACATGACATTTTGTCGTATTAAGTTATGTTTTTGCTTTTCTTTCTAGAACAACCCAAAGATCAAAGAAATCCTTGGGAAATCCAAGGGCCAGCCAAGGAAGCGTCTAACCCACGTCTACGAGCTGTGCAAAGGCAAAAACATATGTGAGGGAGGGGAAGAGATGGACAACAAATTTGGAATGGAGCCACAGGAGACGGAGGAGGACATTACCAAGGAGAAGGTATTTACTATGAGTCTATATTTACCTTTTCCTGCTGTTCTCTGCCTGTTTCCCTGCCATTCACCTGTTGGATTCCTCTCAGGGTCACGGTGGCTGCGGGCGCTACCAGCCGCGCATCCGACGCTCGGGCTTGGAGCTGTACGCCGAGTGGAAGCACGTCAACGAGGATTCCCAGGAGAAGAAAATCCTGCTGAGTCCCGAACGCGTTCACGAGATCTTCAAGCGCATCTCAGACGAAGAAGACATCATCTTGGGCATGGATCCCAAGTTCGCCCGTCCAGAATGGATGATTGTGACCGTGCTGCCTGTGCCTCCGCTGGCCGTGAGGCCCGCCGTGGTCATGCAGGGCTCGGCTCGCAACCAGGTGAACTAAAATCATTCTTCTGTGTTTCTGCGATGACACACCTTGCTAAAATTGTCTAACAAATTTAAAAAATATTTGTCTCAAAGGACGATTTGACCCATAAGCTGGCGGACATTGTGAAGATCAACAACCAGCTGAGAAGAAACGAGCAAAGTGGTGCAGCTGCTCACGTCATCGCCGAGGATGTGAAGCTCCTTCAGTTTCACGTGGCCACGATGGTCGACAACGAATTACCAGGCCTGCCGAGGGTTTGTATACATACGAATTCAGCTGGATTTTAGCTGCTAGTATAAAGTCAACCATCATGTTTTCGCTGCTTTGCTAAACAAAAAAGACCTTTTCTGTTTTTTCAGGCAATGCAAAAATCTGGCCGCCCTCTCAAATCCATAAAGCAGCGTCTAAAGGGAAAAGAGGGGCGAGTGAGGGGTAACCTGATGGGCAAACGCGTGGACTTCTCGGCCCGAACCGTCATCACCCCTGACCCCAACTTGCAGATCGACCAAGTGGGCGTGCCACGATCCATCGCGGCCAACATGACCTTCCCCGAGATTGTCACACCCTTTAATATCGACAGGTACAGCCGAGAGGCTCCCGAGTTTGTCCTGCATCATTATAACTTTGCGGGTAACTCCAGCTAATTTCGCTCCGATTGCTTTTACTAGATTGCAAGAGTTGGTCCGGAGAGGCAACAGCCAGTACCCTGGGGCAAAGTACATTATCCGAGACAACGGAGACAGAATCGACCTGCGATTCCACCCTAAACCAAGTGACCTTCATCTGCAAATCGGCTACAAGGCAAGACCAACACAATGTTCATATATTTGTTCACATATAGAGATTCTCCATTGGGATTTTTCCCGTCTTTGATTTTGGGAAGCTTTTACCTGCTTCAATCAATTCTGATTTGTCTTAAAGAGCAATGTAGAGCTGGATGATAAATTCTTGGAAAATTGGGATTTTTGTTCTCCAACGCACTCCTTGTGTTTCCCTAGATCAATGTGACGTCAGCCCCCCCAAAGCCCACCATCTCGTCTGAGAAGCGTGTTTTGCAGACTTTTTATTTATTTGTTTTCACTTTGAACGCAGATGAACTCACAGAAAGGATTATTTAAACGGCGGCCACTTGATAAGATTATTTGTAATGTCTTTTTGAGCAAAAGAAAGTGAGAAAAAAACATCAATTCAAATCAGGTTTGGTTTTAAAAAGTCTGAGATCATATTTTTTCCAAGTCATATCACCCAGCCATATAGAGATGTGAAAAGACTTAAAAGTTTCTTTCAAACCGTGAATCTGTTGTAGGAACACCTTTTTGTGCTTCTGAAAATAGTTCCCTTTAAGTTTTCTATCCTCAGTAACCAGTGAGTCTTTTTTACAGTGCTGTAGTCACGCTCACTGATCAAAAAAGATTCGATTTTTTGGTTTCCAACTCGGACGATACCCAGTCGCAGCAGATCAATCTTAAAATCTGCTCACAATGGTCGCATTTCTCTGTGCACATCTGTTCATAAGCAACATGTGACTCATATCGATGCTAATAAATTACATTTCTAACTGTAATTTGTCTTTATCATTTTAGGTGGAAAGGCACATGTGCGACGGTGACATCATCATCTTCAACCGACAGCCCACACTACATAAAATGTCCATGATGGGGCACAGAGTTCGAATCCTGCCTTGGTCGACATTCCGACTCAACCTCAGGTATCGAGGAGGATAAAATCTGAACAGCTCTTACAGAGAGGAGCAAAATCCCAGTCAGGATTTCTGTTGTCCCTGATATTGTCAGGAGTCGCGTATGATTCTGCATTTGCACATAAACAAAGGAGTGAATCAAAAAAGTGTTTCTGTAAAACATTGCTGCAACAGATGATAGTCACATTTTGCAGGCGACTCCAACGTTGATCACTTAAAAGAAAATTGGGAGCAGATCAGGATATCAACTTTGAATTTCTGTAATTTCTTTACAAATATTTTTTATGATGACAGATATTTTTTGTTGTAGGAACTAATGATCAAAGTTTTTGGTTTCCCGTGGCGCAGCTTAGCGATTCCTGCATCGTCTTTGCCCTCGCTGATGTCTGTTCTTCACCACTGCAGTGTCACCACCCCTTATAATGCTGACTTCGACGGGGACGAGATGAACCTCCACCTCCCTCAGTCGCTGGAGACGAGGGCGGAGATTCAGGAGCTGGCCATGGTGCCGCGGATGATCGTCACGCCCCAGTCCAACCGGCCCGTCATGGGTATCGTGCAGGACACCCTCACCGCCGTTCGCAAGTTCACTAAAAGAGACGTGTTCTTGGAGAGGGTGCGTGGATTGCTGCTGGACCTCCGAACAGATGCATGGTTGAGATCGCTGGTGCTCATTGCAGGTTTTCCCTCCTCTCTCAGGGTGAGGTGATGAACCTCCTGATGTTCCTGTCCACCTGGGACGGGAAGATGCCTCAGCCGGCTATTCTCAAACCGCGTCCGCTGTGGACGGGGAAGCAGATCTTCAGCCTCATCATTCCAGGACACATCAACGTGATCCGCACCCACAGCACGCACCCCGACGATGAAGATAGCGGCCCGTTCAAACACATCTCCCCTGGTGACACCAAGGTACGGGGGGCAGACATGTTAATCTACCGATTTAAACAAAGGAACCAGCCTCAGACTGCTTGATTTAAAAGTGAATTTTCAAAACAGGTCATAGTGGAGAACGGGGAGTTGATCATGGGCATCCTGTGTAAGAAGTCTCTGGGAACCTCGGCTGGCTCCCTCGTCCACATCTCCTACCTGGAGATGGGCCACGACATCACCAGGCTCTTCTACTCCAACATTCAGACGGTGGTCAACAACTGGCTGCTCATCGAGGGTAAGACACGCATCCACAGTGAATGCTGCTGCGAGGTTCCTCCACTGCCTTGAAACTTATTACATTTAATTTAAGACTCCAGTTCAGGTTTAAAAAACATTTATATTTTTTTAACCCGTCTAATGTTGCTTCCAGTATCAGTCCATCCCTTCCTTTCATTCCTCCATCCATTTGTCGCTCAGACCGTTGCTTTCTGTCCATCAAATGTTTCATCGTCTGTCCTGTCCAGTTTTCCATCTATGCTTTAATCCTTACAGACCTTTGTCTGTCAATCCAATGTTTGTATGCGTATCTATACTTCAATCCATCCTCTTCGTCTGTCCAGCCATTTGTCCTTTTGTCCATCTGCCCATGAAAATATTTACTGGGAATTAAAAGAAAGAAATGCACCAAAGACGGGCAGAATTCTGCCAACTTTGTTTGGAAAGTTTTGAATCTTGACACTTTAAACTAAAATAGCTCCTGTTACTATTGATCATAAAATTAAAATCACATGTGATTTGATTAGCATTTCTTATTTAATGGAAACACCACGATTGTGAAATTGTGTTTTTTCAACATTTGCAGAGTATTGAAAAGGTTCTTTGCACATTTGTAATGGAAACGCAGCCAGTGTCTAATTTTGAGTTAAACGGGACTTTTCTTCATACCAATGTCTTTGTGACAACAACAGGTCATTCCATTGGTATTGGAGACTCCATTGCTGATGCTAAGACGTACCTCGACATCCAGAACACCATCAAGAAGGCCAAACAGGATGTGATAGAAGTGAGGGGAAACTCTTAGATATGTTTTCAACACACAGAATAACTATTTAACCATTTAGGAGGGTTTTTTTGTGCAAGAAACACTAGATATGTGGCATAGCAGAGTTTAATGTCCCTCCTTTTCATCTGCCAGGTTATTGAAAAAGCTCACAACAACGAGCTGGAACCGACACCCGGTAACACCTTGAGGCAAACCTTCGAGAACCAGGTGAACCGTATCCTGAACGACGCTCGTGACAAAACGGGATCCTCCGCTCAGAAGTCGCTGTCCGAGTACAACAACTTCAAGTCCATGGTGGTGGCAGGCTCCAAGGGCTCAAAGATCAACATCTCGCAGGTAACGCCTCGGCCCGACCGTCACCAGAGAACACTGTTACGGTTTGAGCCGAGCGTAATCCCGTTTCTCCTTCAGGTTATCGCCGTGGTGGGCCAGCAAAACGTGGAGGGTAAGCGAATCCCCTTCGGGTTCAAGCACCGCACACTGCCTCACTTCATCAAGGATGACTACGGTCCTGAGAGCCGAGGCTTCGTGGAGAACTCCTACCTGGCTGGGCTGACGCCGACCGAGTTCTTCTTCCACGCCATGGGAGGCAGAGAGGGTCTGATCGACACGGCTGTCAAGACCGCTGAGACGGGTGTGTGCGCACAGCAGCAGCGTGGCTAAAACATGAGGGCTGCAGCTGGCAATCATTTTACTGATCCATTATTCTGTCAATTACTCTGAGGATTGATTACTTTTATTTTTAAAAATTGCCACATTCTGCAGATTTTTCATTTTACTTCTTAAGTCTTTCTTTTTTATATCATTTAGAAAAAATTCAAATACTTTTTTAAATAAGAAAATAAACATTTTATTGCCTAAAACGCAACCAAAAAAATCATTCTTTAAGTGAACACTTAATCATTTGCAAGGATGCATTTGCAGCTAAAATAATGCTTACTGAAACTTTGCCAATTGAGGAGTTTTGTGAAGAGGTCCTTATCTTAAATGCAAATTTATTTATTTATTGTACAGTTTTGGCTTCGCTGCTGCTCTTAATATGTTTTTTCAGCAAATGAACGTTTTTTGAGTGTATACTCCAGTTAACGATCAATCGATTACAACACTTTTGACAATTAGTTCAATAGTCGATTCATCACAGTTAATCATTTCAGCCATTTAAAATGTAGCTGCAGATGTTTGGGTTTGTCAGCTAAAAGAGATCTTCTCGCTTTACTTCCAGGTTATATTCAGCGTCGTCTGATCAAATCCATGGAGTCTGTGATGGTGAAGTACGACGCCACGGTGCGAAACTCCATCAACCAGGTGGTTCAGCTGCGTTACGGCGAGGACGGCCTGGCGGGAGAGAACGTCGAGTTCCAAAACCTGGCGACGTTGAAGCCCTCCAACAAGGCGTTCGAAAAGAAGTACGCATGCAAAAATCCTGAACCAACTCGGGTCTCCTTTAATTGTTCCGAATTAGGAATTCACCCGCCCGCTTTTTAATCCCTCCAGGTTTCGGTTTGACTGCACCAACGAGCGCGCGTTGAGACGGGTGCTGCAGGAAGACGTGGTGAAAGACGTGCTGACTAATGCACACGTGCAGAGCGTCTTGGAGAAGGAGTTTGAGAAGATGAGGGAGGACAGGGAGATCCTGCGGGCGATTTTCCCCACTGGTGACAGTAAGGTGCGTGATCATATGGTCCACAAGAGGACAGCAAAACATTTTTTTTCCTTTTGTCTAAAAGGACTCTTAAAATCTGCTCTGACTTCCGATTAAATCAGCAACAGTTACAGCAGTACATACGATGAACAGTCAGCAAGCTACAGAAACATTCCTAAATGTAAAAACGTGTTCAGAAATGGTAATGACAAAGTTTTCAACCGGTCATTGCAGGTAAAAGCAGAAGCAGGAATCTTGAGCCTGGGGACTTCCCTTTAAATCAGTTTTATTTGCATGAATTTATTTAATGAGATCAGATTTAAATGGTTTTGCAGTCGGATCTAAGTAAATGTTGCTTGCTTTTAAATCCTGTTCTAAGACTTTAAATGTGTGTTCTTGACATTTTCAAGATTTGGAATAAACCTCAAAACTATGATGAATCTCTATCATCTTTAAAAGCTTCTAGACATGGTAGATGAGGTATAATTGTATGAACTGCAATATGTCTCTTTGCCTGTAGGTGGTGCTGCCGTGCAACCTGGCCAGAATGATCTGGAACGCTCAGAAGATTTTCCGAATCAACACTCGAACCCCAACAGACCTAAATCCCCTGCGAGTGGTTGAGGGTAAAGCTGAAAAATAAAAAAAAACCTAAATCTCTTTAAACTTGAGAATTGCTAAATCACGTAAAATAATTACAAGTTGACGTCAAATGTTGTGTAGAGCTGCTTAAAAAGAACACCCCAAGCCGTTATGTTAGCAGTTTTACAGCTAGTTTTTGTTCTGAAGTTCAACCCATATGTTTTTTTTTTATCCTCCTCAGGCGTTCACGAGCTGAGTAAGAAACTGGTTATTGTCAATGGCGACGATCCTCTGAGCAGGCAGGCCCAGGAGAACGCCACTCTGCTCTTCAACATCCACCTGCGGTCGACGCTCTGCTCCAAACGCATGACGGAGGAGTTCCGCCTGTCCACCGAGGCTTACGACTGGCTGCTGGGAGAGATAGAGACCAAGTTCAACCAATCCATTGTAAGTTCAGCAAATGTTGGAGCTGTTTGAGCTTTCATTTTAATCTGAAAGCCTGAAACGATTCTTCCTGTCCTCCTCCTCCTCCAGGCCCACCCTGGTGAAATGGTCGGCGCGCTAGCTGCCCAGTCGCTGGGAGAGCCGGCCACCCAGATGACCCTGAACACTTTCCACTACGCTGGAGTGTCGGCCAAAAATGTCACGCTTGGTGTGCCTCGTCTCAAAGAGTTGATCAACATCTCGAAGAGGCCCAAGACGCCGTCGCTGACCGTCTTCCTGCTGGGTCAGGCAGCACGTGACGCGGAGAGAGCTAAGGACATCCTGTGTCGACTGGAGCATACAACGCTCAGGAAGGTGAGATATCCTGAGCTTTTTAAAAATCTGATAGTGTTTAAAAACTGGGTTTAAACTGAGCGTTGTCTTCCAGGTGACTGCCAACACCGCCATCTACTATGACCCCAACCCTCAGAACACCGTGGTGGCCGAGGATCAGGAGTGGGTGAACGTCTACTACGAGATGCCGGACTTTGATGTGACTCGCATTTCCCCGTGGCTGCTGCGCATCGAGCTCGACCGCAAGCATATGACTGACCGCAAACTGACCATGGAGCAGATCGCAGAGAAGATCAATGCAGGTGGGTTGAGTAACACTTCATTCAACGTTTTATAAAGAAATTAAACCCACTCTTCCCCAACTTCCCCACTCAGTTACATTGCACTTTCCTTATCTTAGGTTTTGGTGACGACCTTAATTGCATCTTCAACGATGACAACGCTGAAAAACTGGTGCTGCGAATTCGAATCATGAACAGCGACGAGAACAAGTTTCAAGAGGTGAGCTTTGGTTAACAATGAAACTGAGAGAATCCAGTTCGGATTGTAAGAATCTGCTGTGCTTGACCAGGACGAGGAGGTTGTGGACAAAATGGACGACGATGTGTTTCTGAGGTGCATCGAGTCCAACATGCTGACGGACATGACTCTGCAGGGCATCGAGCAGATCAGCAAGGTGAATCCATCGGGGTTTCTTCTTTTTATTCCTTCAGTTTTGTTTCTTTAGTAAATCTCTACAAATATGTTTTTGCTCATCTCTTTCAGGTGTACATGCATCTGCCTCAGACCGACAACAAGAAGAAGATCATCATCACGGAGGATGGAGAGTTCAAGGCCCTGCAGGAGTGGATCCTTGAGACGGACGGAGTGAGCCTCATGAGGGTGCTCAGTGAGAAGGACGTGGATCCTGTCAGGACCACCTCCAACGACATCGTGGAGATCTTCACGGTACAAAGCCCTTGCCCTTCTTTCATCATGAGCTGAAGGTTTATTTCATTGGGATTGTCACTGAGAATTGTTTGTTGAAAAGGTTTTGGGTATCGAAGCTGTCCGAAAAGCTCTGGAGAGAGAGTTGTACCACGTCATCTCCTTTGATGGCTCCTACGTCAACTACCGCCACTTGGCTCTGCTTTGTGACACTATGACCTGCCGCGGTCACCTGATGGCCATCACGCGTCACGGCATCAACCGTCAAGACACCGGACCTCTCATGAAGTGTTCCTTTGAGGAGACGGTACAAGGATTTTTATTTAACTCAAAGGGATCAATCCTCACTTTATATTTTTGTAATTCTTAACAAATCTTGTTTCCTTTTCCGCTGCAGGTGGATGTGCTGATGGAGGCGTCCTCTCACGGAGAGTGCGACCCAATGAAGGGCGTGTCGGAGAACATCATGCTCGGCCAGCTCGCCCCAGCAGGGACCGGCTGCTTTGACCTGCTGCTAGATGCTGAGAAGTGCAAGTACGGCATGGAGATCCCGACCAACATCCCGGGCATCAGCGTGGCGGGGCGTAAGTGGAGGAATTGTTCTTGATTTGAGGTGTAGATGTTTTGGGATCTACACATATGTTGATATGTTCTACGTCTTTGTTTGCAGCCACTGGAATGTTCTTTGGCTCGGTGCCGAGCCCCATGAGCGGTATGTCTCCTGCCATGACACCCTGGAACACCGGAGCCACCCCAGCCTATGGAGCATGGTCCCCCAGTGTTGGTAGGTTCAAATACAGTCATTGCTTTGGCCCTCTCATCTTTTTCTATTCATTCACTTACTCTTTATTTGGTCACTTAGGAAGCGGCATGACCCCTGGAGCAGCAGGTTTCTCTCCCAGCGCAGCGTCAGACGCGAGCGGCTTCTCTCCAGGTTACTCCCCAGCCTGGTCTCCCACACCGGGGTCTCCAGGGTCTCCTGGACCAGTCAGTCCATACATCCCATCTCCAGGTTAGATCCATCAGAAAATGTGCTCTTATAATCTTTACCTATTGTTATTGCTTCAAAAATGTCCTTAGAAAAATAAGGGTTTCCTACCAACCCCAAACCTGACATCTAATATAACAGCCTCTCTACTCTTTCACCATCTGTTAAGGAAAGTGTTGCTATAGAGTTTGAAATCATAAAATGTATGGCAGCTTAAACTATCATAAGTTTATCACTATTGTGCAAACCGGAGTTCATTTCCTCAAACGAACCAGACATTCTAGGCAAACGAATTGGAGTTTGAATTATGCAGAGCTGTTGAGTGAACCCTAAATGATTGGTTTTTGAATTTTCTTCCTCAGGTGGAGCCATGTCACCAAACTACTCTCCCACCTCCCCCGCCTACGAGCCTCGTTCTCCAGGGGGCTACACCCCTCAGAGCCCAGGCTACTCCCCAACATCGCCTTCCTACTCCCCCACTTCTCCCTCTTACTCCCCCACCAGCCCCAACTACAGCCCCACGTCTCCATCGTACTCCCCCACTTCACCCAGTTACTCCCCGACGTCTCCCTCTTACTCCCCAACGTCTCCATCTTACTCCCCAACGTCTCCCTCCTACTCCCCCACTTCTCCCTCGTACTCTCCGACGTCTCCGTCATATTCTCCGACCTCTCCGAGCTACAGCCCAACATCGCCAAGCTACAGCCCGACGTCGCCCAGCTACTCCCCTACTTCACCCTCCTACTCGCCAACCTCACCCTCTTACTCTCCCACTTCTCCATCCTACTCCCCCACTTCCCCTTCCTACTCCCCTACGTCTCCTTCCTACTCTCCAACCAGTCCGAGCTACAGCCCCACATCGCCGAACTACACCCCAACATCCCCCAGTTACTCTCCTACCTCCCCTTCATACTCTCCCACATCGCCCTCTTACTCCCCAACCTCCCCCAACTACACACCAACCAGTCCAAACTACTCCCCAACTTCACCCTCTTATTCCCCTACATCTCCATCCTACTCCCCCTCCAGTCCACGCTACACCCCTCAGTCGCCCACTTACACACCCAGCTCGCCGTCGTACAGCCCCAGCTCTCCATCGTACTCCCCAACCTCACCCAAATACACCCCGACGTCCCCCTCATACAGCCCCAGCTCTCCAGAGTACACCCCCACCTCTCCAAAATACTCCCCAACGTCGCCGAAGTACTCGCCTACATCACCGAAGTACTCCCCCACCTCCCCTACCTACTCCCCAACAACTCCAAAATACAGCCCCACCTCCCCCACCTACTCCCCTACCTCCCCCACGTACACCCCTACCAGCCCCAAATACTCTCCCACCTCTCCCACTTACTCCCCAACTTCGCCCAAGTACTCGCCCACGTCTCCGACGTACTCGCCTACGAGCCCCAAAGGCTCCACCTACAGCCCCACCTCCCCCGGCTACAGCCCCACCTCCCCTACCTACAGCCCGGCCATCAGCCCTGATGACAGCGATGAGGAAAACAACTGAGCTGCGGAGGAGGCGGGGGGGAGGCTGAAGGACAGCAGCAGCTTTAATCGGCTTGAGAAGGTGGTGCTGTGGGACCCGTGACTCCACCGGGAAGTTGCTCCCCTCCCCCACAAGATGTTCAAAACTGTTTGTGAAAGACTTGCGCTGCTTTACCTGACGAGGGGTGAAAATGTTGCCTTTTGAAGTAGTTTCTTTACTCTTTAATTTCAAGATGGGGTGTGAAGAAAAACTGATAATCCCCCAGAGGGAATGAAAAAGGGGAGGAAGATGTGAACATTTAAGACCCTTTTAAACTTTGGTGTCCTGCATCCAGTCCCTCTCTCTCTCTCTCTTTCTCGCAGTCTATAAATGCTGGTTGTGTAGTCGATGGTGTACATGTTGCCAAAAGCCTGAGAAGTAAAGATTGTATTCACCATAACCATAAACCATAATGACATCACAAAAACTGTTTCTTGTTAAGCATTTAAAGAAAGTTTAGGCAGACACATTTGTATCATCTGCATAAATGCACACTTTAAAAAAGAAGAGAGAACAGGTTTGGAGAGAAAGGACTTTTATGTCCTTGCTCTAAACTTACATGAGCATATGAATCCATCGCCTCCATCTTCTTCATCCTTCACACCCCAAAAACCTGAAAGATGTCACAAAACTACCCACCAGCATCTTTTTGTCTACCATTTTAGAAACTTGTACGTCAAAAGCAGACAAAAAAATAAACACTTTTCCAGATGCTAATCTTCCCTAGAAACGGGGAATTTCAGATTTCACACAAGAAATTGTAAAAATGAATCTGATTTTTGATTTTGAATCTGTGACGAAATGGAGCTCAGAATAGGTGAGGGATAATAGTTTTGGTCTTGCTGCTTTTGTCCTTGTTTTCAGAAGTAGTGCACGTCTATACATTTTAAAAATCCCTCCTACATTTTGCAAATTTTTGTCCTATTTCTAATAGCTGAAGTGTACTTGCGTTCTACTCAGTTTATTTATGAAGTTAACTACTTTTCTGTATGAGTATGGATAGAGAAAATAAGAGTTTCATTTTTTTCTTGTTTGCTTTTGGTGACTTTCTAGTCCTGTTTGCAGGAAGTTCATCTGCTCTGGGTGAAGAGGCAGGGGACAGATCTTAATCGCCAGCTGACTTTCTCATTTTAAGTTTCTCGCTCCAGTTAAAGTAGCCTGGAAGTTTAAAGTCTTCAGAGGGAAACACTTTCTGTCCTTCTTTCTACAAAAGTCGGAGACGGTATATTCAAACCTTATTTTTAATAAGAAATGGTCCAAAGAAGCTGCACTCTTAGCCTTTGTTTTAAAAATGCCACTACAATAGTGTGAACTTCTTTTTTTTTTACATCTTTACACAGCTTGCTGGCTTGGTAAATTGGGAGGTTGCTGTTTGACCCTTCCTCGTTTGATTTTGAAATGACTGGTTTCCCTACCTCTTCATCCCGGAGTTTCTAAAATCAGTGTTTCCTTGTATTTTTTTTCCTCCATGCATTTTACCTGTGATGAGGGGAAATTATGGGGAGGAGGTGGGTTTAGCGTCGACTCCGACTGGGAGTCCCGCTGAGCTAAAATGCATATTTTAGGTTCGGGAAAACGTAATGCAATCTAATTTTGTGGAAAGAAAAAAACAAAACTGCTTCATATTTAGCCTCGGCTTGAATGAGCAGCGTTTTCTGGCCTTAGACACAAAGCGGGTCCGATGGACATTAATTCCACAAAGTGTTGCATTTTGTCCACTACGTTTGCATCCAACGCTGTTGTCTTAACTGTGCTGTTTCGTCAGTCCACAACAACAGGACTCCCCTGTTGAATGAATGAATGAGTGAATGAGTGAGTGTGTGTACGTTTGTGTGTCTGAAGGCGACGCAGGGTCTCAAGCTGAGGAAAGAATTCATCTGTCCAGTTTAAAGGAAGGTTTAACTTAAAGTTGCCACTGTATAAAAATCAAGTCATGATCTCATTCTCTGTATCTCTGTTCTGTTTGTTTTTTGACTTGAAAAAAATGAATAAAAGTTTTACTATATATCATTGTCTTTGTTGATTATTACTATTTTTTAAAAAAACGTATTTTTACGCAATGCCTGGTTTAGCAAGGTCGATTGCAGTTTTTAAGGGAAATAATGTGAAATGTTTATTAGAAATTGTTTTAAAATTAAAACCAAAGTTATCAGATAGGCAGATTTTGGTGCAACGATTTATTGAAGCTTTCTGATATTTTTGTAGAATGTCCTTTTTAAAAATATAAATATGACTATAACATACTGTATCTGCTCATACTGATTTGTAGGTCATGGCATGTTTCATGACTTTATTAATATAAAATACTATTTTTGTTCTTTAGTTTTTCTGAATTGGATTTGCTGTTATGTTTGTTATTAGAGTTATTAGAACAATTTTGGCCCAGCTTTAGTTTTATTTTCTTTATAGAGAAGAGACTTAGTAACCCCTACAAATAAGCCACACTGATTCCGCATTTCTCTACTTGTGCTGAAACATTTATCATGGAGCCAGCTGTAGCCTAATAGCTGCTGAAGCCTAATAGCTGACGTAGCCTAATAGCTGATGTGGCCTAATAGCTGACGTAGCCTAATAGCTGCTGAAGCCTAATAGCAGCTGTAGCCTAATAGCTGCTGTGGCCTAATAGCTGCTGTGGCCTAATAGCTGCTGTGGCCTAATAGCTGCTGTGGCCTAATAGCTGCTGTAGCCTAATAGCTGATGTAGCCTAATAGCTGATGTAGCCTAATAGCTGCTGTAGCCTAATAGCTGATGTAGCCTAATAGCTGATGTAGCCTAATAGCTGACGTAGCCTAATAGCTGCTGAAGCCTAATAGCTGCTGAAGCCTAATAGCTGCTGAAGCCTAATAGCAGCTGTAGCCTAATAGCTGCTGAAGCCTAATAGCTGCTGAAGCCTAATAGCAGCTGTAGCCTAATAGCAGCTGTAGCCTAATAGCTGCTGAAGCCTAATAGCAGCTGTAGCCTAATAGCTGCTGAAGCCTAATAGCTGCTGAAGCCTAATAGCAGCTGTAGCCTACTAGCTGCTGTAGCCTAATAGCTGATGAAGCCTAATAGCTATAATGGCGTCTCAGATCCGTTGATGTTTGGATTACTGTTAGCTGGCTTTGTTTCCGGATACGATTATTTCAACAATTTCCATGTTTTCTCAAGCCATACATACTCCTAGAGATCCCAGATGTTTCGTGTACCAATATCACAAATATATATTTACATTTTTTTTATAGTAATGAAATAAAAATGCAAGTTTCACGTCTTATTTTCCTATTAGCGATGCTGGTCTTGGTGAGTTAGCTAAATTAAGCTAATCTGATGTAGTACCATCGCGATAAGGACAAAAATGCGGTTATTTTTATATTTTTGGCAGATAAATATTTTCTAGCACTCGTGTGCTCATTGTTTAATTATCGCCGTCTATTAAAAATATAAAAAAATATCACTTTAGTTTTACTCGGGTAACAAAAATACATTGCACCTATCTACCTCAGGAGGGCGCTCTCACCTCACTGTGAGTTCACCTGCTCGCTGACATCAAAATTGATCTCAAAGGATTCATTCATTCATTCATTCATTCATTCATGGAGTCATTCCACAGCTTACTTTTTACAAGTAAACTGTGGAAACCGGGTGGCAAATTGAACCTCTTCAATAATTTACAGACTGTTCATAACAAGATTTGCTGTTTTTGCCACCTGTGTCACTGAACACCTTCAAATTGGATTTCTTTTTCTTCTGCTGAGCAAACAATTTTGCTCAACTGACCCTGTCTTCACCACAGAAAATACAGGGTTGAAAAAAGTTTTTATTAGTGGATTAGTGCAGAAGACTGCATGACTAAATGAGCATCAAAGCTCCTTAAACCATAAAAGGGGCCACCTTTCTAAATAGGATTCATATAAAACCAAATTATGCCTCTTGTGGGCAGCTATAGTTACCTTTGTAAGACAATTGCTAACATTTGAACTGGAACCTGACAGAATCTGAGAAGGGACCTAAGCATTAGGGTGATGACAAGGAGGCGTTCCGGCTTGGAGCTCATCACCACAGAATAATTGTCAAAAGCCGAGAGAGGAGACAAAAAGCTGATCAGCAGTTACAATAAGGATTTGACTGCTGTAATGCTAATAAATATGTTTCCATTGACTCTTGGGAAGGGCACAAGTAATTTCCTACATGCTGGGTTTTTTTTATTTGTTGCTGCAATTTTAAGCAAAATGATTGCATATAACATGTTTTTCTAATATCTTGCAGCCCAACTTTATCCACCAGTTGTGGTGAATGTTAACCCGAATACAACTAGAATCACTACAAAAAAATTCTACAATAATGACTATTAGACAAATAAGTCCAAAACAGAGATGTTTTGTCATAATACAAAGTTGTTTGGAGATCAACGTAGACCTCCTACTAACTGTTAAAGAGAAGATGACTTGGACTTGTTTTTGCATCGCCTTGCGCTCATTGAGTTCACCATAAACTCCTTTTGTAGGCCAAAGTATGGAGTGTCATTTGTCTGCCCAAAGTGGCATCATTGTTCATCAACAGAACAATGATCCCAAACTCAGCAACAAATGGCGAAGAAAAGATTCAAAATGTTGCCCAGTTAAAGTCCAGACCTGAGCCTGAGTGAAATGTTGTGGATCTTATGAGTGCAGAAGCACAAACCTGCATACCAACGTTGCACAGAACAATGTTTACTTACTTAGCATTATTTTATGAAGTGTTAGTAGTACATTTGAGGTTAGATTTGTTTGAAAACCTAGTAAAGTCCAGGTCCCATCTGTTACATAAACACAAGTTTATTTTTCCTGTAACCAGTTAAAGTATAACCCTAGGGACTCTCTCAGGCTGACTTTAAGGAAGTGTGATTCCCAGCAGCTTAACTGCGAAGGCTGCACCCTTCCACACACTGACTTCTCGCCGAAAGATTCACGGTTGTTAGAAAGGGATCATGAAGGGTGGAGCTGCTCCAACGGACCTCACCAGTAGAGAAGCAGGGTTAAAGATACAAACGGTTGACACCAGACATTTAAATAAAATGCGTAAAAACACAACAGACTTTTTCTCACCCTCTCACATTAACTCAGTCTAAGCTTTAACTTTTTTCTACAATATAATTTATATTTGCAGAATAATGAGAGATTTTGAGAATTTTTAGTTACTTTCTTTAATTTCTAAAGTTTACATGCAGTGGAGTTTATTGTGTCAAAGAGTAGGTGACTGACAGGCCACTCAGAGAAGAAGGAGCCATTACTCCGAAAGAGACATGGAAAGAACGATTATAGTTTGCTGATGCACTCAGAGACAAAGACCGTGTTTCTTTGGAGTTGAGGAAGCTGAATTTGAAATGATTGTTTTTCCCAGTGGAAAAGGCTGAATCACAGCTTTACGTGTGAGCTCACAGGTGAAGCTGTGCAGGGAATGTTGTAAAACCCTGGATGAATCTCTGCAGGCTGCAGTGTTGGGTGTGTCCTCAGTATGTGTCGAGGCCTGGGTGATGCGTTGCATGACTAATATTTGTTTGGACTTGTTTCTATGGGGAAACAGCAGAGACACCGAATCACACAATTTCATGTGTAACTTTCTAGTGCAAGAAGGAAAAATGCAGATTCTTCAAGTTTTCTTTCAAGACATGCACCACAAAAGCACATAAAACTCGAACATTGTTGCAACTTCTTGTTCTTTTGGTCTCACCGGGTGGTGATTGTTCTGAAACAAACGAGCGTTTAATTTGCATGCGAGTACTTCTCTCAGTGTAGGCTCTGATTCAATCAGGTTTCAGCTGTTTCTTGCAGGTTCGGGTTGCCTCAGAGGGCCGGGCTTTAGACCACGACAGACTGAGTCAGGAAATATTTGGTGAATGTGTGTGTGTGTGTTACAGAGTCTGTGTGTTTAAGGACGTGTTTCTCCTTGCATTGTTGCATTTCCTCCCTGCTCTCTGCTCTGTCGTGTTTGGTCCCAGCACCACCAACCCTCTCCAAGGTAAGTCTGGCAGATTTTTATTCTTTTCACTTTGTTCTCTTTTCTCACATTTCCTAGCTCTTGCCCCCTTTTTCTTCTCTGTTCACTCATCACATTCCTCCCAAAAAGCAGCTAAAGAATCTCAGAGCAGGACAATGAAGCTTCAGTTTCTCCTCAGCCTGGATCTGCTCCTGCTTCCTGCTAAGCTTTTGTTATCAGCTGGGGAAAACCCTGGTTTATGTGCCAACTTTTCCCGGGTGTCATCAAATGAGAAACCGTTTTACAACTTCCTTAAAGCTAGCGAACATATTCAATCAGGCTGCAGCAGGAAGTTTTGTTACCACTTATACATTTGTGGTTTTTAACAAGATTCAAATTTCACCAAACTTATACATCTGTGTTGTAGGTTTAAGTCTTAATCAAACCCGGCATGTTTTTCATCTCAGTTCTCCCTCTGAGGTCTCTTCCTCACATTGTCTGCTCTCATATTGCTGCTTGCTCAGCAGGGCATGAATGACTGATTGGGTCGCTGACCCCAGCAGCCTACCTGCTCCCTTGGGTCTTCACCTGAACGGTTTCTCTGTCCTTCGCCTAACCAGACACCACTTAGCGCTCCATCAGACAAGTTCAAGAGGCCATGTCTGTTTGTTTTTTTTTTTTTCATTCCCTGAACTTTTTGTTTGTCTTGTTCGCCGTTGTCAAAACTCACACCATTGCTCCCCGCCGTGTAAGCCGATTAAGTTGCAGGCATAAATTGGATTAAGGATTAAATTACCTTCAGATCACAATGGAGTGAAAAGGATGTCAAGTGGAGGATGTTTGCCTAAATTTACTTACAGTGCATTGCAAATGTGTCGCCATTGCTTAGCTTTTCAACATTTAGGCCTGTTACAACCTGAAGCGTCAGGTTGTTTTATTAGTGCTTTAGGTGATAAACCAACACAAAGCAGTTCAAATTGAAATCTGAGCTCCTAAAATAAATCCAAATGCCTTTGGTAAATAGTGTGGCTTGTATCCGCCTGAGTCAACATTTTGTGGAGCCGACTGTAATCACACCTGCATATCTTTTCGGATATGTCTCTACCATCTTAAATTGTCACTCATTTTCTGCAAAACGAGTTTTAAACACAGTCAGATTTGTTTAAAAGTACCAGAATGTCAATTTTGAATTGTTGCCACAAATTCTTGATAGGATTTAGGCCATTCTAGCACATAGGTATATTTTGATCTACGCCGCTTATGTTTCCTTGTAGTTCTGACTCTATGCTTAGCGATGTTATCCTGCTGGTCGACCTCCGTCTCAGATCCCGACACTTTATCAGCCTCTAACAGGTTTTCCTCCAGGATTGTCTCGTCTTCGTCCTACTTCTATCAACTTCCTTGTCCCTACAGAAGAAAACCATCCCAAAACATCGATGCTGCCCCACTAGGGTGGGACAGGCTGAGTTTTTCATCAAACATTGTGTCTCATATGTAGGAAACACAAAGAAATATCAGATCTGCTCTCAACTGAACTGATCTTCTTCCATGAGTTTGCCATTTCACCTGCGTGGCGTAAATGTCAAACCAGGACATCTAATGTCTTTCTTTCAGCCTTGACTTTTCTCTTAATGTTAGATTTATGGAGAACAGGAATAAGAACCGTCCTACTAACAAATCATCCTCCCTATATTGTCTTCTTCTCTTCACTAAAAAACAGAGAATGCAGCTCCAACGTAATTGCTTTATTTGGGGCCAGCTAATCAAATTAAGTTCATCCAAGATACTTTATTAAGTTTATTGAGTAGTCAATGTAAGCAAACATAAATAGAGTAAGTTCAATAAACTTCATTTGAACGCTTATTTAAAAACTGGAGATGCATTTTCTTTTTTTAGCGAAATAAATGGCCTCCAAGGGGGAGCAGTCAGTTTATGTGGGCAGCCATGTCTGAGTAGGTAAGCTGTTGTGGAATAATCTTTCCACATTTAGACGATAGATGAGAAGCTTAAAGCTTGTGATGATCGAACCCTCCTTTAAATCTCACCTGTCTGCCGTGTTCCTCCGTCTTCCTGATGATGTTTGATCACTGATGTTCTCCAAAAAAACCTCTGAGGCCTTCACACAGCAGCCGGGTTATACCAAAAAGAAATTATACACATTGGGAGTCTATCCGTGACTCGGGGAGTCAATTAGTCGCACTGGATTTTACTGCTATATCAATCTTCATCATGTCATAATTATCCACTTCTTTGTGCTGATAAAATACATAAAACAACAATAAATCACGTTGATGTTTGTGGTTGTGACGTGACGCAAGGTGAAAAGATTTAAGCAGCATGAAAAACTTTAGCCAAATCCAGTTTATCCAGTTACAGTTACGATCCGTCTTGGAAAACCAAGATGAAACCAGGCAAAGAGTCCTTGTGTGCCGACAAGATTTTGTTTTTACAACTGGGAGCAGCCGATTAACATCTCAAAAGCTGAAGTAGTACCTGAACTACAGCTCCAAACTTCATGGCTGCAGAGCAGAACCAAAGAGCAGAGAGGGAAGGAGGAAGTTCAAACGATCTCTTCCATCGATCATAGCAGGCAGGGATTGTATCCTGGTGTCATCCAGGACGTGTTACTGTGGTTTGTACTCTAAAGCTTAACCCTCATAGCTTATGGGTGCTCCAGAAATGAAGCAGGGTTTCTCTGTGAACAGCAGATAAATTGAGCTTTCTGCCCTCATTGAGAATCATGTGCTTACATTTACTTAAAAGCAGCAGATTCCTTCAGAGTCCAGCTCTACAGCGTTGAGATTTTGTTGGTTGTTCCAGTGACTTTTGTTCTACCAGCATGGGAACCAGATCTAGGTTATTCCTTGAGGGGTGGTGAAGGAAAAGGATGAAAAATACAGACAGATGAGCTTGCTCTTTCAGTAATTATTATCAGCCTTGGCGCTTAACTTCAGCCAGGATCCAGGAATCCGATGCTGGTCCCCCCCTTTCTCTCTCTGGGCGTGCTCGCCGCCCTATCCACAGGCCGCAGGTAGGCTTTCATCACGGAGGCTCCAGTTTCCTGCCACATATAAGCTAACCTGGCCAGGTGAGCTCAAACACTCCTCCTGGGCAGGCCGCTCGATACCTCACAGCTTCGCACACACAACAAACACACAGTCCAGTGGGCACGCAGAATGGAGCCGGAGGCAGACAGCATGCCGGAGGCACCGGAGGAGATCATACAGTTAAGTGGAGTGGGGCCTTCTTTCTTTACTCAGAGCAGCTCTTCCAGCGCTGTAACCTTAACCCTGGGGCCTTTGTATGTGCTGCTGCTGTGGCTCCTCTCTGTTTCCATGCTCCCTTTACTTTAAGCCGTCATATATTCACTTCACTGCTCTGTCTTCCTCTCCTGTTTGGCTGTTTTGGTCAGTGGGGAGGAGGGAGGAGCTGCAGTGGCATCCTGTTTGTCAGACCACAAAGCTGATAACCAGTTCTCAGTAATTTCGGTTTCCATCTAAAGAGATGTCTTAAAATATTTCAGAAGATTGTTGCTTTAGCACGACTCTGAACATCAATATCCAATTAAATATTTGTTTTCTGTGCGTTATCCTTTTTGTGGGGGACGCTCGGCGCCTTTTTGGTGTCAGAAATGAACCGTAAAAGTTCTGACGTTTATTACTGATGGATATTGTTGCGACTGCGTGTTTATTTTTAACCCAGCTGTGCAAAACTGTCTGAACATATCGATGAATCTACAGAGGAGCTCCGACTTCACCCGCGTTTGCAGCTTGCTCGTTCACGAGGGTTTGAAAACATACAACGGCACCACGCATATATTGAAACCCCTGACAGAAATGCTTGCAAACAAAATGTACATAGAATAAAGTTGAGAAAAATCCAAACTTTACCTTGAGCATGACAAAAAATAAATAAATATCAGCATTAAGATTATTTTTGACAAAATCATTCATTAGCACCTCAAAAGCTTTTGGGAAATAAATGTTAATGAAACCTTTTTTTAATGCGTGCTTCACATTCTGAGGCTTTAATTACAAATTCACAACCTTCTGTCTTCAGTGGGGTAAAAATATGAAGTGATACTGAGGATTGTTTCTTTTAATTAATCTTCAAAATGTTAAAACGTGACAATATGAAGTTCAGGTAAAGCAGGGGGGAAAAACTGCAGAGCTAAACTTGCCCACATCTACAGTCAGAGCAATGATTAAAAAGTTACGATGAACTGGAACTGTGATGTACAAGAGCAAAGTTTATCTTGGTATCACAGGATGACGGTAGACAAAAAAGATCAAAATCCAGCCATGACCTCTCGCTATAGGCTACATAATTACTGCACAAATCATTTTAATATCTACTTATATTTATATATTTATTAGTTTGTCACTTTCGGGTGTATTTGTACTCAAAGAGCAGCATGTTGGGGTCACCAGGTCTCCACAAGGTTTTTCTGTCGTACCAACATAAATGCAGATTTGGGAAATGCTGCTGAGACTTTAACTGGAACTCTCTGGTTTGGCTTTATTTTTCAGCAACAAACATGTCAGGTGAGAAGCCTTTGTTAAGCCAGATACCTCATGACCTTTGTTTTGCAAGGTAGAGGATCTGTGATGCTGTGGGTCTGTTTCTTGTCCTATTCCAAATATTCCCTTAAAAAATTGCGACAGTGAATGGCATTGTAAAATACAAAGATTTTACTTGAAAATCAAGTGGATTCTGGCAGAAAACTAAAAACAGCGTTCTGTGTTGATTCAAAAAATCAACACAGAGTCGAAATCAGTCCTTTTGATGAACAATTGTGTTAAAAATATGTTTTCTTAACCTAAATCACTGTCAATAGTTGAATCCTTGGACTCTTTTCACTATTTTTTTCTAAACCACAGTTACGTTGAAAGCACAAGCTAATATGTTCTAATTAAATCTTATTTAAACACATAATTTGGACAAACCTTTACTGTCTGTGCTGAGATTTAGATTACGCTAACATGTCAGAATGTGTCAGAGTATTTCCTCGACCTTTTCATTTTACTTCTCGCTGTCATGGACATGGGGAGTCCGTGCAGGAATAACACAACAAAAAACTTTTTTTTTAATGGCAAAACCATGACATTTTGTTTTTATGGTTAAGTTCAAAATGGCAGTTTATATTTATAACATTTGCTTACACACTGTATTGTCAAACACAATCACTCATAGATCCAAGTCGTTGAATTGAGCCTGATAGAAGACCTTTAGGATGAATTAGCATGGAGATTACAAGTCAGGGCTTCATGTCCAACATCAGTGTCTGACCTCATAAATGGGTTTATGAAAGAATGGTTTCATAATCCCACTCCTAAACCTTGTGCAAAGGCTTCCCAGGAGTGCTGAAGCTGCAAATGTTGTGGACCTTGTGGATTGACAAGCTGATGTGGGCGTGTGCATGTGTGTGTGTGTGCGGGTGTGGGTGTGTGTGCGGGCGTGGGTGTGTAAAGGCAGACAAGTTTTTGGTGACGTTGATGTTAAACAGCCTGACTGAGCAGCATTATCTAAGGCGGCGTTTCCCAATTCCGGTCCTCAGGCCTCCCTGCCCTGCATGTTTTAGGTGTTTCCCTTCTGCTACACAGCTGGATTGAATCTATGGGTGATCAACAGGTTTCTGCAGCACTTGATGGTCATGCAATCATTTGAATCAGCTGTTCTGGAATAGAGGCACATCTAAAACATGCAGAGCAGGGAGGCCTGAGGACCGGAAATGAAAAGCACTGATCTAAGGAGACATTAGGAACCTTGATGGCCGTTTTCAAAATGAAGCTGCAAAGTTTTCAGAAGATATGATTGCTGACTGTGAACGAGCTCATTTGAATCCGTATGAAAGGCTGCATGTCTCAGGCAGTTTGCAGCTCCTAATTTTGACTGCCTGAAACTCAGATTTTAAAAGAGCCAGCTCAAAAAGCTGTGCATCCTGCTCGCTGGCGCCTGTTCTTCACCGCAGGTCTCTGCAGTCAGTCTGTGGCATTGCTCAATGTCGAGTCGGTGTTTAAACCGGGTTAGAGAAGCAGAACCTTTTTTCACTGTCTGCACTTGTACCACTGTTTGTCTTATTTAATAAAACAAGTTTTCACCCTGACTTTGTTCTTACGAAAGTTGCATCAGTTCAGCATGGCATTTTTTGGAGGGAGAGGCGAGATGTTAAAGGTAAAACTGATTCAGTTATACAAATAATGCAGACAGGAAGAGGGCAGGCTTGTGGTTAGTTGACCCAGTTTTAGTTTTCAGCATCTCAAAGCATCACTGTTTTTTTTGTTTGTTTTTTTACTTTGAACAGCCGTAAAAGGAGTGTGAGTGGCACATCTGTCTGTAACCTGGAGCCACACCTGAGAAAGTGAAGCTGTGGTTCCTGCTGCAACCGGATCTTTCGTTTATATCCTGCCTTCTCGGTTTCGTTGCAACAGAATTGCATGTAGAAGATAAAATAATTCTGGTTCTGGATCACTGTGGAGCTATATTATTTTATTTTTTCCCTCTGTTTAGGAAGTCAAAGTTTTGCTTCTTCTTTCACTTCCTCCTTTTTCTATCTGCTGCTACACTTTTCCTAACAGCAACAGTGACTCAAACTGCGTATTTAAAACTTCCTCCTCAGGTGACCAATCACTCATCTGACGAGCATCACACGACGCTTCGCTTAAAAACTGTTTTCCCCTCCTCATTCTGGTCTCTTCTCTCCGAGCAGAATGCTCTCCTTCCAGCCGGCGCCGGGTCAGTTCGGCCCAGAGGTCCTGAACCCCGGGCTCAGGGTGTGGAGGGTGGAGAAGATGAAGGCGGTGCCGCTGGATGCCTCCGAGGTCGGCGCCTTTTATAACGGAGACTCCTACCTGGTGCTGCAGAACCGGGGCGAGCAGGGAGCCGACCTCCACATGTGGATCGGTGAGACGCGGGTCGGGAGCTCGTCTCGCTCTTTATTACGTCAGTCAGTCAAAGCCAATACAGGGATGCAGCATTGTGCAAAAGTTTTAAACCAGGTCCAGGTATTTCAGAAATCTCTTAAAGGGGTGACCAGTTTGTTTCCAGGCATTTTCATATAAATTATTAGTATTTTTGGACTTTGATTTTTGCACTCGCTTGACCTGACAAAGGCGTTATCTATTTTACTAACAGCAGTCTGAATGACATTATGTATTAAAGTGATAGTTTCACATTGTCACGTTTGAGGAAAAGCTAAGAAACCTTCAGAGGGTTGGAAGGCTAGCATCAGACTCATACAAACCTCGTTTTTCTCAAGCAATTTTACCAACGTAAAACTGAAAATAGTAACACCCATGAAGAAAAAGTCATAACAGCAGATAAAAACGGGCGTTTATTATCACATTTTAGACTCGAAACCTTCAGAGTGTGAAACGTAAATTACACTTCGCCTTTTCAAAACTTTTCCGAAGCATAAAAAGTTCAGAAACAGGAAATAATTACCACATATGGATGTCTATGGAGGATTGTTTCTTTTTTTTATGTTGAATAATAATAATGGATGCGTGTTTATTGGTGGAACAGTTGTTTAGAGCAGGGGTCTCAAACTCCAGTTCTCGAGGGCCGCAGTCCTGCAACTTTTAGATGAGCCTCTGCTGCACCACAGCTGAACAGAATAATTAGGTAATTAAGGCTCTGGAGAACTGATCTACACAAGGAGGAGGCAATTAAGCCATTTCTTTCCAGTGTTTTGTACCCGTGGCACATCTAAAAACTGCAGGACAGCGGCCCTCGAGGACTGGAGTTTGAGACCCCTGGAAAAGAATGGGCCGACACCCGGATCCATCAGAGTAACTGGATCCAGTCAGAACCACAGCAGTAGTCGACACATCTACTCTTTATGCTGCCTGTGTTTTGATTTGCAGTTTTCGTCCCAAGCAGGAATCGCTCTGGTGAATTACAGGCAAACTGGGCACAGCAAGCGTCTTTAAATCCTTGGAAGGTGCCAGTTTGTTAGGTTTCCATTACCAGTCAAAGACAAACGTTCTCCTCACTGAATGATTTTCCGACGTCAGTCGTAACATCCTTAACTTTATGAGTTTAAATCTGCCAGGCATATGAAAAAGTTTGGCTCTAACTGTATTTTTAAATGTGTTTTGCTTGAAAGGAAGCAGGATCCTATGTCAATCTATTAACAAGGACACACAATCAAATATGACGACCAAAACTGCTTTCATCAACATGTACCCATGCACCACATGTAAATGTCCTTTCAGTTCTCATTCTTCGTCAGTCTGAATGATTTTCACCTGATCTGCAGGAGCTGCATGAGAGCCACAACATTTGCACCTGGTTGCGGTTCCTTCTCCAGTTTCTGTTTCACTCCATTCTACAAAAGAGCTAACCATTGTGCGGTGCTTACTGCACACCTCAGCCCGGTCCAAGTGCTGCGGCTGAATAACCGATGACCCCTGGCATGGCTCCGGTGATGACACATGAGCCACCGTGCTGACCCTTCGCCGCAGCGTTCGGCCTTCATGGACAGGGACAACGGGAGGGAGAGAACGATGATGGGAAACCGGTCCAGAGGGCCTGGTGGGGAGACGACGGGGGGAGAAGGACCAGGGAAGGGTTTTGAGCGGCTCTCATGAAAAATGCAGGAGGAACGTTACAGTACTCAAATGTGGCCGTTGTTTCCAGCATGTATCCGGTGCTTAGGTAACACTAAGCTGCCTGTCACGGCTCGGAGAGCGCTCTGTTTGCTCAAGCATGTGTTTCTGTTTGAACTGCCCCCCCCCCCAGCTTGTTTACAGATAAACGCTGAAGTTCAGATCTGGTGCAACTTCCAGCTGCCACTTTACTTACTCTGTCTAAATAAACGTCTTCTAACGCTGGAGCTTATTCAGTTCACAGAGATAAAGAGAGTATTATCCTCATAAAACAAGGCAGCATAAACAAGTATGACGATCTTCAAACTGAGGTCAGAGTCCCTGCACTGACACAGTTAACACAGCTTTGTTCTGCTTTACTTCGGGGATTTAAGCCAGGGTTAGCTACTGGTATTTTAATAGAAAATGTGATTGAACCGTAGCAATTCTACAGCTTTGATTTATTTTAAACTAAAAAGACAATAATAAGCATATTTAACCAAGAAAATTAATTCAAAAATGCAACATCGGAGAAGAAAATGCAGTTTTATCGACTCCATTAAGCGCATTTACATGACGGACAGGCCTGGCGGCATGGGCGGGCATTGGGGGGCATTGGGGGGCATTGCCCGCCCGCACAGTCCGCCTGGACTGGAAGCTGTTTGTTGTTTTTACCTTAGAATGGCCAACTCTCTGTTATTCCTATATCAATTTGAGCAGTGCCCAAAGTCAGTCCTCGAGGGCCGGCATCCTGCACGTTTTAGTTCTCTCCCTGGTGGTACCAACAACATGTTAATGTTCTTCTTAGGCCTCCTAACGAGCCATCGTTTGATCCAGGTGCGTTAAACCAGGGAGAGAACTAAAACATGCAGGATGCCGGCCCTCCAGGACCGACTTTGGTTTCCGCACTGTGTCCTCCGTCACTGTTTTCAGCAGTTAAAACTGTTCATCCGTTGTTAACACGTCGTAACCTGTTCTTCCGAGCCGCCTTACTTCACCTGTTTGCATTTGTAATGGCGGGTCAGGAAAAGTTTCTCCAGTCATTCGGTGACAACAGCAACATCCTTTTACTCTTCTATGCAGACTAAATGAGCCCGAAATTATTTGCTGAAATTCAAATTTGTAGATTTTTTTTCTGGCCTCATCATTGTTTGTAACGATTTTACATTTGTAATTATGACTCAGACTGTAGATATGGCAAATTAAAGGAAGGAACCATATTTTACATTTTGAAGAGGACAATTGTGATTCACTTGGCTGACATGTTCTCTTGTTTTTCCCATTTTGCATAACTTTAAAACACAACGAGTATATTAAGATCTTTTCCTAGACCATCTGAACAAAGTAAAAAACAAAATGAAAAGTCAAATTGCAGTACTGCTGATGCTTTAGATTTTTTTCCACTCTAAGAAACTAAAATTTGTTTAATTTGTTTTCAGTGTTAGATTTATTTGTTTATTTATTTTATGTTTTGCTGTTTCACTTCTAGAGATAAAATTCAGACATATAAGGAAACTTGAAACCTTATCGCGAACTTGTCGTTGATGCCTTTAACTGCTTAAGTTTCTTCTCCAGTTAAGAGGTCAAATGCAAATGTAAAGATGTGGAGATATGCAGATATGGAGGCAGCTGAGATTAAACATTGCCAGTTTAAATAAACATGTGGACAAGTCAGAATGTTCTGTCATTCTGAAAGTATGCATTTCATATTTAATTATGGGTAAAGATGGACCGTACTGAGAATATCCTCAAGCAGTAACAGGCCTGATCACGTTTTAGATATTGTTTAAATGTGAATTAGAGAGAAACGGCGTTCTGTTTTCTCGCCGGCCTTCAGGAGAGAAGTCCTCCCGGGACGAGCAGGTGGCCTGCGCCATGCTGGCCACCCAGCTGGACAACTTCCTGGGCGGCGACCCCGTCCAGCACAGGCAGGTCCAGGGCTTCGAGAGCCCAGAGTTCATGGAGCTCTTCCCCAGAGGGGTCAGCTACAAGGTGAGCCACATCTGTGGAAATTCATGCAGGAAATGAAATGAAATATTCTCACCTAACCTGAGAATTTCTTGCAACTGTTCTACTAGGATTCTGACTTTTTTCCTCTTGGGCTTCCTAGTGATTATAAACCTCCGTAAAGTCGGTCCGAATTGGTCGCAAAGTTTACTTTTTTATGGTTAGATTCTTCTGAGATAAGGACGATTTCAGATAAAAAAGATTTTACGATTCTTTAGGTCAGGCTTGATAGACAAATATGGACTTTTACATAATCTTTAATTCCCACCAGTTTGCATTACTTGAACCATAACGAGTCAAACATTAAAAACACAAAGCTTTGCCGTGAAGGGATCGGGGTTTTTTTTTGTTTTTGCAGGAGGGAGGCGTGGAGTCTGGCTTCAGGCAGTCGCAGGACAGCGGGACGGTGCAGAGGCTGTACCAGATCAAAGGGAAACGCAACATCCGTGCCAAGGAGGTGGAGCTGTCCTGGAGCAGCTTCAACAAGGGCGACTGCTTCATCCTTGACCTCGGAGAGGTGAGATAATCCAACCGAATGTGAAACATGCACAGGAGGCCTGCAGCAGAAGTGTAAATTTCCTGTTTGAACCCTGACGGAGCTTGGAGGTTCAAATGAAAATGCAAACCTAAAATTACATGAACACATGAGGCTTCTGCATAAAGCTTCTGCAATCTCTGATGGCGGCTCTTGCAGACAATCCTGTCGTGGACCGGATCGCAGGCCAACATCTTCGAGAAGCAGAAGGTGCGCGAGATCGCTTCGCTGATCCGAGACACCGACCGACACGGAAAGGCCCGCGTCGTGGACACCAGCGAGGGGGAGGAGCCTGAGGAGATGCTGAAGGTGCAAACAAGATGATGATCATTTGAGCTCACGGGGTTTCTACGACAGCGTGTTAGAGTTGTTGTAGATAGGGGGGGGGATGAGTATATTTCCACCAAAAAACTCTAAACTTTTGAGATTAATCTAAGAAATTTTCTGGGGAAAAAAAAGGATTTTTTTTTGTTGTTTTTTTTTTGCATATTTTTGACTTTCGAAAATCAAAAATTTCCATGTTTTTTTTTTCCAAGGAAATTTCTGAGATCCATCACAAGTTAAAAAAAAAATTCTCACGAATTTTCAACTTTTGGAGCTGATAATTTTCCAAGTTTCTTCTATGAAAATTCTGAGATTAATCAAAAATATTTTGTGGAAATTTACTCCCTTTTTCTTTTTACAATGGCTCTGATACGCCTTTGTATGACCTCCAGGTCAACAAAGCTTCGATTCTAAACCCGTAAACTGTTTGGTATCTCGGTGTTTTCTACCAGGTTCTCGGCCCGATGCCGGCTCTGGCAGAAAGCACGTCGGAGGAGGACAGCAAAGCCGATGCCTCCAACTCTGCTTCCCTCTACAAGGTTATTTTATCTCCAGCCCTCCTCACCAAACCAGTGTGTTACCTAACTGGAGATGTGGAGCTGACCCGGTCTTGAACCCCTTTGCAGGTATCTGATGCCACCGGCGCCATGACGATGACCAAGGTGTCAGAGAAGAGCCCGTTTGCCCAGGAGCTGCTGGTCAGGGACGACTGCTTCATCCTGGACAACGGAGCAAATGGAAAAATCTTCGTCTGGAAAGGTGAAGAAAAAACTTCCAGAACTTGAAACAGGAAACATGTTTCTGCTGAAATAATGCAGTAAAAAGCGACACTTGATATCTAAAAAAAAATTACATTTTATTAAACTTGGTGAGAAATTCCATTTTTACAGTGGGGCTCCTGTATTTGCGAGGGTCAGGGGTCACAGCTGCCTGGAAATAGTTCAAATTTATTCTTGAGAGCCCCTGTAACAATGCTTATGACTGCCTATTTTAAACAACAAATATATGTATATCAATTCAATCTGTAGAGACTCTCACAGAGAAAAAGCAGCAGTTAGAAAGTTTTATCGACCCGAAGTTCTTTGGCGCTCGGACGCCGGCAGAAGACGTGCGTGCTGAGAAACGCCGTGAGCTTGGATGATCGGCTCGGGGCGAAGCTCAGCGTAGTCTTCCTCCGGGCCCGGACACTGGCGGTGGAGTGGAGCCTGGCGTGCTAATTGATGATGCCGGTGGGCTGAAGAGAGTCTCACAGCTTGAATTTACGCCTATAGGCCACATTATACTTTAATACACACAGTGGCACTACTGCTAAAGCTAACATCCATGGTCTTCCTTATTTCTACAAGCCCTGATAATCCTCTGTTACCATGTCAACAGGTCACGGAGCGAATGCAGACGAGAAGAATGCTGCCCTGCAAATGGCGGACAACTTCATCGAACAAATGAAATACCCCAGAATGAAAACACAGGTTGGTTAAAAACATCTTTAAAAAAGAACAAACAAGAGGTGTAAAGTGTGAACATCAGAGAGCAGCACAAGTAAAAAATAAAAACAAAAACTTTTTTGTCCTACAGGTGGAGATTCTGCCTCAGGGGAAGGAAACCATCATCTTCAAGCAATTCTTCAAGAACTGGAACTAAACAAGTCCTGCAAACCCGAAACCAGACAGCATCAAACACAAAAACCCCTTCTAGTGTTTACAAAGTTAGCAGCTTGTTTTGAATTTTGGTAGTCAGAGATGTGATGCCACTTTTATAAAAAAAAAACCTAAAACAACAACAGACATTTTCTGTGGTCAGAGTACGAACAAATCAAGACAAAATCAAGAGAACTGGATTTTTACATAAATATATATATATTTGTTCAACAGCATCACAGATTTGTCTGAAATCGAAGAATAAATCTGAACGTTCTCACTGCGCCTGGTGTTGTTTATTTTCAACAAGTTGCCTCAGTTCATTTCAGGCTGACGCTGATAAAAGGTGGGATTTTTCTTGGCCGTGGCAGAAATCTTTGTAACCTTTATTCAGCTGCCACGACTGCATCTTATCTGATCCGCCAGACAACAGGCGGGGCGGCGGGGAAGCATCCCGCTGTCACGCCATCTCTCTTATCAGCAGGAGGAGCCCAATTACTCCTCAAACGGTTTGGTGAGCTGTAAAGGCGACAGCCCAGCTAACGTTGCGTAAGTCGTCGTTATAGGTTTCAGGTCAGGCCAGAGAAAAGGAAAGCAAGGGGAAAAAATGATGGTGACTCAACCTGTGCTAGCATCACTTTTAAAATCTGCTAGTTTTCCGAAGAACTTCCTCTGAAAAGCAGCTTTTAAGTCTTTTAACGCATCTGTTATCCGTAGAGATTGGCAAAAAGAGGCTCACAGTATTTTTTTTTTTCTTTAATGAACAGTTTTGATCATTCTCAGACATGGTTGTTTTTTTTTTGTTTGTTTTTTTCAGATTATAAATCTGGTTTCTGAGATCAGGTAGGTTTCATAGCCATAAAAATTAAAACAAGGAAAAGAGTAAAACATATTTTAGATGTGCTCCAATAAGAAAATATGCAAATCCTGAACTGCGACTAGACGGAAATCCACTGAGAAACATAAAAAATGACAATGAGTCTGATTTATATTCTCTTAATAACTCATTTATTAATTCAATAAAGTACAATTCTCTTTGTTACAGCTGTTTGACTCACGTTTATTAGTATATTAATATAACATTTAGTGTTCAAAGTGTTTAGAAGTGAATGAATAGAACCAGCTTCCTCTACTGTTTGCAATATCTCCTCCATCTTGTTTTTAAAGAACTGACTTGTATTCATGGTTCCTTGCAAAAGCATCTTTTTTATCTCTATGATTTCAATTTATTTTACAGATTTTTGTCAAACAGACCAACACAAAGTAGCAGAGATTCTGAAGAAGGCTGATTTCTTTACCTGTTTTTTTTTGTTTTTGTTTTTTTGCAAAAAAGATTAAGTTGAGTCCGATTGGAAGGAGAACATCAGTTTCAGTTCTTGCCACAGATTGTCCATCCCTTCAGGTCCGACCTGATTCTTTGTCCCTGTTGATATTTCCTTCAGTTGCAAAACCGTCTTCTCTCTTATTTGTCATTTTTATTTACTGTAAGTTCCTTAAAATCTAAAACAGTGAACTGTTTGCGGGAGAAGGAGCAGCAGCTGCCGTACATACGTGTATTTAATCCTGCTGCGTTTTATGCAATAAATAATCCTAACTGAAAGTAAAACTAATGAAACTAATGAAGCTAATCAGCTAAACAAGTCGAGGAGTCGAGGTGTTGCTTCATTTGCCATTGTGTGCAATCTGGCGTTTTGTTCACAAAATATTTATATTTATACTCAACAATTAATTCTAACACTAATCTTCATCTTGGATGAAAATAAACAGAAAGCATGTTTAAGCCTTTAAATTGCATCCAACCTTTTTTGAGAGAGCATAAATAGCATGTGAAGGAATTTTCTTCATCTTAAAGAGTAAATTTTTAGTAATTTACAGATTTGTTATGCAATTTATTAACATATTGTTTAAACTTATTTATAAGAATCTTACCATGCCTATAAATGTTTTAAATTCCCTCTTTGATATTTCTTGTAAGTAGAAGCGTTGCCATTTGCTCTGATCTAATATGAAATCTAGAAAAGTAGGTGTAATTCACCAAGCCATAAGGGACACAGATATTTAAGGAAATGCCTGTCGATGTAAATGTTTGCTTGCATAATGTGAGGTGAGATTTTATAGTTTTTTTTGCTCTTTGTCCTGCAGTTTGCTCCTGAGGCCGAATCAGGCCTTCTGTTTCTGTTTATACTGACATTCAGGTCTTTTAATGGCAGAAAGGGCAAATAATTTCTATCCTGGTGCAAGCCTGTTTCAGGCAGGCTATATATTTTAGGAATCATCTGTTCATCACATGACATTTAGTGCCATTATGATGATTCATTTAAGCCCTCACAGAGCCCGGTTGACCCCTGCTCTCATTCCTCTTGCTGCTGGGTTTACAGTTTACAGTAACTTCAGCCTGAAACCTCGGCCATTTGCGTCACTCTGACTGATTGCTGGCTTTATGGCAGCAGTAAAACATCACTCCTCCTGATGTTCCCAGAATGAGTCTGCTGTGAGGCTGGGGGGTGGAGGAAACTTCCTTCTTCCAGTGTTCAATAAAAAGCTTGGACGAGCAGCGTTACCTGTCCACTTCTCTCGACCATCAGAGCTGCAGCAACGCTCCGACAACACAACAGGTAATCAACTACAAATACATCGATCCTCTGTTTATCTGTGGTATCACCCAGGTGTTACAGTTTGGGTTTAAAATGTGTATTTCAACTATTCTAATTATTTATGAATGACTATTATTATTATTATTATTATTATTATTATTATTATTATTATTATTATTTTATTATTTTACTTTCACGTTGATGGGAAAAAAATCATCAGAAAATCTAAAGTAATATGAACTACAATAAATAAATAAGATTCATATTTACTAGTATTTTTTCAGCTTTTTCCTTTCATTTAATTATTCTTCTAATTTTTTATATATAATATAAAATAATATATAATATAAAATAATATATATAATAATTTCATTTCATTTCAAATTTCATTTCATATATATATATATATATAATTTTCTAATTTAAAAAACGAAATTCAGTTTTGTTTATTTTTTTGTCCTTTTTTCCAAGTTTTCACGTGTTTCTTTCTCCACAGCCATGAATAAGGAAGAAGGCGCGGAGTTAAAAACTATCCTAAAGCGCAGCAAACGTACGTTGCTTTTATTACTATCCTTAAACTATCAGAATTAATCTCTGACATTTTTCTTTCTAAAAAAAACAAACAAAAAAAAACAAACCTACATTTTCCTGGTGACATTACGTGGAAAATTGAAGGCTCACAGATACCAAGAATTTTAGATTTTTTTAAAAAAGTTGATAATAGTCAGACTTTCCCCCCATGTTTCTGTGTTTAGTTGTTGAAAACACATTTTGTTAACACCGAGGATCATTTCCCCTGTAGGCGTCAGCCTGCTGCTGGACGATGGGAGTGGCACCGCCACCCAGAGCAGCTCCATCGGGGCAGTTCGCTGGAAGTTGCCCGAGGAGAGCGTCCAGCCCCACAGTTCTGCCCCCACCGTCCACGCTAACCACAACAAGAGCTCGCAGGTAAGTTTATTTTCCTCCTGCTCTTCTTCTAATGATTCCAAGTGTTTTGCTTGAAATGTTTAGTTTTGTTTACAGCAGCTCCCAACCCACTGGGGACAAGGGTGTTAGAAAACGGGTGGATGTTTACGGCGGTGTAGCTATTTGTGTTCGGGCCTCCGAACCACAAGGGGGCATCCAAGAGCAACATCCTACAACACAATGCAAGTCAGGTTTATAAACTTGGCATAGCAGCAAAGTGGTAATATCTGATAGTACAATTCCTCTAATCGGTGTTTATTGATCGGTTATTGATGAGAAGTGCGTGTGATTTGAGTGAGAATCATGTAACACTTGGTAGCTTTTAGTTCTACGCTATGACGTAGGGTTATGTCTGGTGGTATCAAGATCAGGCCGAAATGTATTGATAAAGCTCATTAACAAATAGATAGACGTCTCTGCATTTAGATGCTTCCTGACATTAAATAATATTAAACACATTTTCACCTCATTTGGATTGACCCAATTTGGCAGAACAATTTGGCGGTGTTTTAATTGGTAAAGTAATATTTAAGTACGCAGTTGCTATATCAAAGGTTCTATTTCTAGAGTGTAGCGGGTCACGTAATGTGTTTGCTTAGTTTTTTTTTAGTTGTCTAGTTCCTGAACGTGGGTTGACACGTGGTCAGTGTGTTTCAGAAGCCAGAAATAGAACAGAAACAGACGAGAAACTGGATTCTGACGGGAAACATCAGAGGCTACAGAGTGACCCCAAGTTCAATAAGTTAGAAAAAAAAAATCAGCCAGTGGCTAGAAGAAGAAATAGTTGATGAAACATGATAAATCTGCTGAAACATTTTGCCCTCTGCTGTATTTCCTTCTTTTAAAACTCAGTTTGTGTCTTGTCTTGCAGCAACACGTTCGCCAGGGCAGCTTGAAGGACCTGCGCAGCCTGGAGGAGTGTGTCCAGTTTATTAATCACTGGAAGGAGCAAGTGGACCAAGTGTGCAAGGTAGAACCGCAGGGACATCAACGTGTCCTTTTGTTGCGTTTATTCAGAGGAAAGTACCCAGAATGCTTCTAAACACAACAAACAAAACAGAACATTTCTGATTGGAAAAGGTTTTTCAGACACATTCCTTAACGATGTCAAATATTTACAGCAAATTTAACTTTGTGGGGGTTGTTCGTCAACTTTAAAGCAGATTAGGATAATACTTTTGAATGATAATTATGTAACAAAATCAGAGTATGAGCCAAACACACGTAGAGACACATAGTCATGTGTATTTTCTGCTGTATGATATTTTATCTGTGGGCAATTTGATCATTAGCATGTCCTTCATATGTCAGGGTGCATTGATCTGGATAAATGTTGAAACGTGTGTTCATTCTTCAAGCATGATCAGGACAGGTGGGGGGCGGCTGCTGATAGGTCAGATTTATGCTTATGAATGCATTTACAGCCTGAGTGTGTGACCTTTCAGACTGCTGTGTAAAAAAAAGTCAATTCACTGCATTTATTACCACTTGGATCACATGAACAGTGACAAGTTCTGATAATCTTCTGATTTACGAATCCGTTTTACAAACAGTTTCTGTCTGTGTTGTGATTTAGCATGGTGGCACCGATCCAGGGGAGGGAACCAGCAAGGCGGAGGCCCAGAGATCCGACCGGCGCACCGAGCGCAGCCTGGAGGAGAGCAGAAAGCTGATCCTGGAGTGGGCCGATGAGCTCCGCCATGTTGACAAGGTGAGCTCTCACACCCCAAATTCCTAGACTGAGGGTGGTAAAAGCAGCTGAACAACATCAAACTATCACATGCACATGTTTTTTTTTAACTACTCTTGCATCTGCAGCTTCTAAAGGAGACCCCACGGAAATCTGTCAGTCAAAAGAAAGGACCTAAAGAGGAGCCCAAAGAGGAGGGACAAACGCGGATCATAGAGTGGGCAAAGGAGCTGCAGAAAGCGACCGAGGTGAGACGTTACGACACGTGACGCAGCCTTCACAAAGTAGAAAAAGTAGAAAATTGTAGTTTTTGTCATTAATAAAACCCAAGCTGAAATGATCCATTTGCGCTTGCAGAGCTGCGGCGTGCCGAGCGAGGAGCTGGGCAAAGTGCTGCGCCTGCTGGGCATCAAGAAGAAACGACTTTACAAGCTGCTGCCTCTGCTGGAGTTCATCACCTGGTCTCTGCTCAAGGAAGACAACACGGTGAGAAACCTCGCTCTATGCAACATTCCTATTCATTTATATAAAACATTCCACTGGATGTTGTAGAATAGCCATAAATTAAAAAAAAAAAAAATCCAACCACCTCATATAAGTGCCCATGTGAAGTGAGCATGGTGCCATTTGGCTGTAAAACAGTTTTACGCAACATGATGCCTGAGTGAACCCTGCTCTCGGTGTGCGTGTGGAACAGCCATAAATGGTTTTTACTGACCCTGATCCGCTGCTGCGTTGATAACCTACAACAGTCTCAGATAACAAATTATAAGCATTCAGCTGATTATCTAGCTTTGATTTCAAAAGAAATTGCTGAAATTTGCTGAAAATTGCTGTATTCGGGTAAAATCTGTAGAAATAGATGGTGTTTGTTGCCTCTTATGTTGAGCACTTCACATGTTTTTCTTTGAAAACATTTAAAGATATATTTTCTTATCTTTCTCTTTTCCAGGCAATGGTTTCCCAGATCTGGTTGCTGGCGAAGCAAAGGACCTGGAAAGCAGGACTACCCAGATACATCCCAAACTCAGGTGTGCTGATATGGGTTTTTTTTATTCAAATTGAAAAATACTATTAATATATTGCTAATTTATACGTCTAATTTGTGAGCAGTTTGTAATATCTTGTCCTCATGTCTGTTTTCAGTCTGGAGCTGGATCTGCAGCGCAGCAGGTAACTTCGTTTTTGCTTCTCTCCATCATCTAATATAAAAGCAAATTTAGTCAAGATTGCGGTCCTGGATACTTAATCCTTTTCATTTTTCCCCGACAGCCGACGTGATTCTCGACCCCATGACCAACCACCCCTGGCTGCAGCTTTCAGACGACCAGCGCAGGGTGCAGGAGGGCCTGTCGGAGTCGGAGCCCCCAGAGAGCTCCCAGCGATTCGACAGCCTGCCCTGCGTGCTGGGCTGGGAGGGCTACAACAGCGGCCGCCACTACTGGGAGGTGGACATCGCCAACAACGGCTACTGGCGGGTCGGCCTGACCACCGCCAACTCCGAGCGGAAGGGCAACTTCCCCATGACCCCCAAGAAGGGCTACTATGTCCTGTGGAGAAGCACCCACAACTTCTACGCCTGCAGCAAGCCGGAGACGCCGCTGCCCGCCGCCCTCATCCCGCGGCGCCTCGGGGTTTACTTAGACTACGATGAAGGCCAGATCTCCTTCTACAACGCCGAGACCAAATCCCACATCTACACCTTCACAGGGAGCTTCGGGGGCAAGCTGTACCCTCTGTTCGCACCCATGGACGGCCGCACGCTCATGACTGTCATCAAGCCGCATAAAATCTCTGGAGGCACCGGAGAACCTAAGAAGAAGGAGTTTGTGAAGAGTCCCAAGATGATTAGAAAGGTGGTGTTGGAAGACGGCACCCAGCTTTAAAAAAAAAACCCCAACAAACCCAGTCGAAAGTACTGATCTGTCATATGTTTCTTACGTCCGACTTCACTCGAACGCAGCACGAGATCACGCTGTTTGTACAGGAGAGATTCGAGTCCGTCTATGCAGTTAACACAAGGACCTTCAGTACCTCCAGGCAAATGTTTGGTCTGTTTAACGTAGAAATGCAGAAATACCATTAAACAAAACAGTTTATGATCTGCTGAGACAGTTTATGAAACCTAATAAACGTTTAAAAAAAACAACTCTTAAACTATTATAGAAAATATTTTTGACAAAATAACCTTTATTTTTACTTTGCTCAAATTTTAGATCCAGGCAACACCGCTGTAGGTTAAAGGTTTATTCTCACAGCATCTTGCGTAGGCTAAGTCTATTTTAAAAAGAAATCACAAAACAGTCGTTTTCCCTCTAAAAGTAAAGGCCTGTACGCACGAGAGGAGAGAAACTAGTTCCTTTACCTGCAGGGTGGCAAGAAGTACAACAAGTTCCTCCTGGTCAGAACATTTCATACTTCTGAAACAACTCAAGGTCAAAGTTCCTCCCGCAGAAACCTTTGAAATAGAAACAACGATCGTTTCAAGACTTTGACCGACCACACACCAGTTATCACAATGAGATAAAGGTTCTGCCCAGAAGACGGAAGAACTCCCAAACTGGATCAGTGAGAACTGAAAAATGAGATTTTACCCCCTTTTGGGAGGGAAAAAATTTCTCTGTCCTTCCAGAGTTCAGGTCTCGAAGGTGGAGTTAGAAAAAAACAAAAGAAAAATCAAGAACCAGACGCTTCGTGTTTCTCTGGTCTGTAGTGAAAGAGATTCAAATCCAGATGGGCTGCCAACCATCTCATTTATTTAAATAGATACGTTTTCAAGAGCCACATCGATTGATAGAATAGAAATATCCCACGTTCTCACAGCGAGGAAATGTAGGAAAATATAGTAAACCTTCCTGGCTGCTGATGAGCCGTCGCACATTGAGGGGGAAAATGTAGAAATAAAACAAACTTAAAACTTTTAAGTCCGTCGTTTGGACTCTGTAGCAAAAGTGGAAGACGTCTTAATTTGGGGTTTCCAAGCTTAAACCTGATCAATATTTCTCTGAACAGAGAAGCAAAGATGATCTGACCGCAAATGAAATCTGCAGGAGCAGAAGAAGATTTCTTTAAGAAGTGGTCTGATTATTTTATTTTTTATAAATGCTACCTCAATGTTACTCTCAATGTCTCTGTCAAAGTAATATCAAGGTTGAATTGTATTAAAGTTCTAATGACAATGTTTAGAAAGGTTGTGCTTGTATGCAATCACCGTATATGAATGCGTTAGTCTTTAGAACAATGTTATAAACTGAGATTCTTATAAATTGCATGACAGAAACAATGTGCAACGATAAAAAGAAACATTTATTAGGCTGAACACGTGGTTTGCTTTCTGATTCATGCACTTTAAACTGCACTTTTAGAAGAGGCTGTTGTCATAAATAATCTGATGTTGTTGCAAAAAAATCTGCATTTTTCCAGCGAACATTAAACAATTAAGCTCCACCAATAAAGTATTTCTTTCACTTTAGCTTCCTGTAGGGCTGGCTTGATCTTTTACTGGACATATAAAACTCGAGATCTCCCTCAGCTTGCAGTTTGTTACTGAAATGCAGATGAGAAGGGCGTGGAGCCGGTCAGGACTCTCTCTTGCAGGCCCAGGGTCCGAACTCCTCACAGTCTGCAGCAAACAGGGTCCCGCCTCCCCTCAGGTCTGCACAGTCCCTGTCATCGCTGTCCCACTGCACCGTCAGCCTTCAACACACACACACACACACACACACACGCGTTTATATAATGAAAATAAATCATTCACTCTTAAGAATGATTATAAATCTCTATTGAGATTGTGGTTATGGAACTATTTATATTAGCCGGATGAAAAATGAAACAGAATCTTATTTTACAACGTTCTGTGTCTGTATAATAGTGTGTCTTTATATATATATATATATTTATATATACAGTACGTACTGTATGTTTGTTATGATTTTGTAATAAAATAAACATCAATGTAAGATATTCTGTGCTTTGTGTTTTACTTTGAGACTAAGTTCAGAGTTTATTTGTTTTGGTGCCTGCAGACCAACACACATTATTATATTATATTATATTATATTATATTATATTATATTATATTATATTATATTATATTATATTATATTATATTAACTGAAAAGATCAATGGCTTCTTTTTTAATGAATAAATCAAATCTGCAGTAGCTGATGTAATGCAGTTGTTTATGTTCTTAGCGCTAATTTAAAGGGTTATTTTGTTCCTGACACAAAATAATCTTTCAGCAAAAAGTCTCCAAATTTATTGACACTCCTAACTTAAGATATTTAAAAAGCCTACCATCGTTTGCCCCTATACATATCCATGTTCAAAACGTGATAAATAACTGTGGAGAGCTCTGTATGGAGCCACTGTAATGTTAGCATTTATCCAACATGGCGTCCTTTGAGTCTTTTCTCTATTAGAAAATTAAAGCAACGTCTCTAATCCATGCAAACTTTAAGGTAAAAATGTTCATCACCAGAGTTTGAAGCGTGAATAAATGAGTGAAAGAATCAGCAAGACAATTATTTTTCCCGTTGCATTTCCAGCACTGACTTGTTTTGAATGCAACACTTCTGAAGTCATAAAAATACAGCAAGGAAACGAAACTATTGCGCTTGTGTCGGTGCTTTTCATCTACATCATGCGATGATTGTTTTTAGTTTTACGTGAATTTCATTTCTCCTTTCAGTAAAAAAAACAAAACAACTCTCCCTCTTTGTCTTTTTTGTGTACATAGGACGATTCCCTCATAGTTTTTATATAAACTAATCTCTACTGTAAACACAGTTATCTATGATTAAAATACCTTGTACTGTAAAAGTTGAAGAACTGAGCAAACCGTAAAGGGAACTTTTTGTTGTTGCTAAAATATTTTTAGATAAATATGGACCAGGTGATCTTTTTGTTTCAGCCAGAAAGTTCAGACTTACGGTAAGTGGTCCTGGACGTCCTTCCCATTCAACCACAGCCAGCGTCCTTCCTGCTGGCTGTCCGTCAGTCCCACCCACAGGAAAGGAAATTTGGTGGCATTGCACATAACTCCTTGGAGAAAATCCTATATTTCAGGCAAAAGGTAGACTTCTTAAATTTCTTTAGTCAGACAAAAATAAAAGTTAGTATATTTGACATTAATGTACAAAGACTCAGAGGTGTTTACAGAGAGAAACACAGGGAGAACTGTCCTCAACGCTGAAAAAACACTGTTGCTTTTTAAAGGTAACTTAGGCGGCGTTCACATTGCAGCCCGAAGTGACCCAATTCCGATTTTTTGTCAAATCGGATTTTTTGGCCATAGTCGTTCACATTTCCAAATGCGACCTGTAAAGTGTTCCCCAGTGTGAACCGCAGACCTGAAAGTGTCCTGCATCCCGGTAGGGGGCGCAATAACGTCACACATAGAGAGCGTGCTCAGTGTTTTGACAAACCGCCATACAAAAGAAGTAGTGCTCAGTGTTTGCGGAAGTAAACGTGGATGCTAACGATTTTGGAGCTGTTGTGCGACCGGAGCCAGCGCAGTAATAACTTAATCCTTATTATAGTCCGCCATGGTTGTTGTTTAGTGAGAATAGTGACGTTTGTCGAGTGTCAGTGACGTCCAGGTCGGATCAATGCGACCTGGACCTTACGTCACATTTGAATATTGGATATAAATCCGACCTTTGTTGTTCAGACTGTCATGAAAAGACCAGATACAGGTCGCATTACGACAAAAATAAATAAATAAATAAAAAATCGGAATTGTGTCACTTCAGGCTGCAGTATAAACGCAGCCATATTGTTTTTGGGTTCACTGTACTTGACAAATGTGACTATTCTGCGTCCTGACACAGGGGGGAGAAAAACAACAACCACGGCTGACTGTAATGAGGATTAAGTTATTAAAGTGCTGCTCCGGTCGGACAACAACTTTAAGATTGTAAGCTATGCTCCAGCATTCACGTTTACTTCTGCATACACAGAGCACTTACCTTTTTATGGCGGTTGGGTTAGGGTTAAACATTGAGGACGCTCTCTATGTGTGACGTTATTGCGCCCTCTACTGCGCATGCGGGACACTTTCAGGTCGTTTGCAGTTCACACTGGGGAACTCATACAGGTCGCATATATTTGGAAGTGTGAACGACCGCGGCATAAAAAAACAAAAAAAAAAATCCGATTTGACAAAACATCGGAATCGTGTCACTTCAGACTGCAGTGTGAACGCAGCCATCTTTGTTTTTGTCTCTCTCCTGTCAGTTACCATCTCTGCATCGTCTTTGATCACAACCAGGCTGCTGTTGTGCTCCTGGCAGAACTCGGCGCTCTCGTTCCACCGACGGTCTTCCTGGAGTCCAACTGAGAAAAAGTAGCAGTGCCACCTCCACCACAGCCAGCCTTCAGGACACAAACGGCATCTGGAGTCTTCAGGCGGCGCAGACACAAACAGAACCGCTGAAGTCAGGACAATGTCTATTATGCGGCATTTACTGTTGCATACAGATTAAAAATGCTATTGTTTTCTGAGACTTGAGCCAGATAATAAATTATAAACTCACCCTGAGTGGCCAAGTGCAGCATCATTTTCAGGTCCTGACATTCTTCTTGGCACTGCTGCAGGTTTTCTGTCTGTTTATTTCGAAAGGCTGGATCTTCTTCTTGTGCTGCTCCCCAGATGGCTGGCAGATGAGTTTATAAAACTTTAGACAACATAAACTGATATTGTGTTTACTTGTTTAATGCAGTCGCAGTAAAAGATGGAGCTCCTCAGGGTATGTATTTTGGACATCCTAAATTGTTTTATTGTTTTTTTCCTATGATTTTGAAGAAATTAAAGATTTTTATTTAGTCAAACACATTTTTCTAAAAACCTTAAGTGCTTTGATGGGAGGAAAATAAGAAATCCAAAATACCAAAAAGTATTCAACTTTAAACTATTTCACACGTTTTTCTTCATTTATTATTTGTTTTCCACCACTTTTCTAAAGAATAAAACTGGTTCAAATTTAACATTTACACACACCTGAATTCGTAGTACTCACTCTACTTACCAAATAAAACGGAGGACAAAATGATGGCGGTGATCAGAGATATTGCTGCTATAGCAACAGCCCCTCTATATGTCAGATGCAATTTCTTCCAGGATTTTGTATCTGTAACAGTAAATCTATTTTAATTCACTAAACTAAATCACAATAAACTGTAGTCTCAGATCACATAAAAGCAGACAAGTCCATTTCAAGTGTAGAAAAAAAAATGTAAGTTTATCCAACATTTTTGAAGCTATTTGGTAACTGGGAATGCTGATGAAACTTTCTGTGTCGTGTTGTTGCATGTCTTTTTTAACTGATGTTGAAGACGTTCAGATTCCAAGGTTTAGTTGTATCTTATTGTGTCAGATTAAATACGGAGATAATAAACAATTTGTGCTTTTTTTTAAAAAATGGTTTCTTGCCTTAGAAAATCCCTTCAAACCTTACTGTCTAGTTCCTCCAGGACTCATTTTCTGTTACTGAGACTGACCTTTGGGACTTGCAACGTCTTATTCCCTAACAAAGAATCTTAGGATACCAACTAGGTGTAATCTGGCTCACCTAAATTCAAAAAATGAGTCTTCATAGACTCACAGATGGCAATCCCTGGTGTGATGAACATTTATCTGTCTCTGTACAACCAGTCTGCAAGTATTTCATAATAACTCTTGTTATCTTTTCCAGATGCTTTCCTCATTTTTATTTATTTATTTTACTTCTATGAGCAGGGGGTAAGAAGAACACACTTGCTTTGAGAGAACTTACTCCGACAAATTTGTTATGGACAATTAGTACAAAAAGAAGCTGAGTTTACATCAGCACGTCCGTATTTGCACAGAGGACGTTGTTTTTTGGGGGGCTACAACTTAAAATCTTGAACATCTGCTGTGTGTTAAAGTTGAATCCACAGAATGAACATGGTGAAGTTTTTTCAACCAGAACCAAGAGAGGCTACGTAGATTAGCATGAACGCCGGGCAAACGCAGCACAGACTGGAAAAGCTGCCATCAGAAAACAATTTGATCTTTAACACGTAAGGGAAACTCATTTCATTTACCTACACATCCACATGTTTACATCTGGCAGACCTGGAGATGAGCCCACCAGAGCAATAAAAACTACATTTGGATGTTTTAAATTAGGATTACAGCTATTTTCAAATAAGTTAGGCCAGATGTGGATGCATGAAACTCAGCAACAACGAACACCAGCAATTATCTATTTCATCTTTAAATCTCCGTCTTGCTCCAGCAGAGCACATTTCCATCCATTTCACAGCTCACCTCCGCATGCTGAAGTTTTGAAATCCTCTGCAGTTCTCAGTGATCCGTCTGCGCTCTCGTTTGCAGCCATCTGTCCCTTTAGCTCGATTGTTTGACTTGTGTCGTCGTGCCCCGTGATAGCATGTTTTTCT
Source organism: Xiphophorus maculatus (assembly GCF_002775205.1). Lineage (NCBI taxonomy): Eukaryota > Metazoa > Chordata > Actinopteri > Cyprinodontiformes > Poeciliidae > Xiphophorus > Xiphophorus maculatus. Next base: position 12,902,834 of record NC_036456.1, read on the forward strand.
TGAGTTGTTTTTTTTTTTTTCTTTGGTATGAGTGAACAAAAATAAAATAAACAAGTTTACATCCGAGGCAGTTTACAGAGGAAGCAACCAAAGTGTGAAAAGAAACCCAGCACTGCGAGAGGCTCTGGAGGCTGTGTAGGTGTGACATGCAGTATGTGAAGTCTGCTAAATTAGACCTGGAGAGTCTCACCACAACATGAACTCAGACAAGAAGAAAAACTTCTTTAAGAGTTGACATTACTTGGCTTGTCATAGCATGGAATACATCCATATTCTATCTGTACCTTGTCAAAGCCAATGCATTATCTTTGTCGTCTTTAAGCCACTTTGTAACTAAGTTGCCGATGCAATTATGGTTTTTGTCCAAACTTGAACTTGTTACCTGATTTCTTGAGGTGTCGTTCAAATGTTCCCACATAGTGACCTTTTCTTGGGATCTATTTTGTGAAGTGCACCAGTCCCTCCTGCTGCACAAACATGATACTTTGACCCCATTACTTAACAGTAGAAGGACGTTTTCTGGCTTGTAAACCTCCTCTGAATGTGACGATGGTCATTATGTCCAAAAGCTGATGCAGCAGACGCCCCCAGGAGGCTCAGCAGGAGCAGGAAGTTCTGACTGACCAACCAGCTGCAGGAGCAACTTTCAATGTTTAGTCCAAACTAAACTTGGACTGGTTTTAGAAAAGAAGAGATCAAACGGGTTTAAGGGAACACGAACTCCAACTGTGGTCTAGTATTTATGGTCTAGTTTCTAGTGCAATTATCTTCATACACTTGAAATAAGACAAAACTAACGTACAACAAAGTTTTCAGGGAGTTATGAGGTTGCTTTAAGTTATTAATTCTTGAATGCTGATTAAAAAATGACCAGTTCCACTGTCAAACACTTGCCGCTTGTAACACAAGTGAAAAAAAATCGGCAATGGAACTTGTACTTTTTAATAAATATTTAGGAATTATTGAAATTAAATAAGATCCCATAGCTTTCTGAAAACGTACTTGCAAGTGTGTTTTGTCTTATTGCAAGCGTACTAACATATTTGCAGAAACAACTTGTTTCACTGTTGGTAAGGATCCTGTTAATAACGTCAGCAGCATCATCTTCATGGGGTATTTTACTGTGGTTTCATTGTGGTTTCACAGCTTTGTGCACAAACCCACTTCATCTCTGGAATGCAGTACCCATCTCTTCTCTGAACAAGATGGCTGCACATTTCCACGGCAGTCAAGATAGTTTTTGGCTTCCGTGTATTCACATAGAAACAAAACAAAACACTCTCGCTCATTAATCTGGAATTTATGAAGGTGAAAATGATGCTGCTTTTATTCTTCCCAGCAAGATCTGCCACACAGTCCAGAGTTTTACATAATAAGGTCGCAGAGCGCACTAGAAGTAAGAAAAACGAGACAGTTTAACAAATCAAAGCAGAGCTGGATTACAGGGGAGGAGAGGGAGAACAGGCGCCCCCTACAGGCTCGACAGGAGCAGCAGGTTCTGACTGGTTCTGCCAACCAGCTGCTGGAGCAACACTCAGTGTCAGTCCAACTAAACCTGGACTGGTTTTAGAACAGAAGAGAGCGAACGGGTCTAAGGGAAGACACAAATCCAACATAATCAGATTAATCAGCAGAAAAGAAATTTAATGGATTATCACAACAGTAACGTCAAACTGGGCAGATTCAGGAAAACAAAAGCAACACTTTGGATTTCCATATAAATATACTCAATTTTTTACAGTGTAATCGTGTTAGCAATGTCAGCAAAGCAGCATTTTTCCTTTCAAATCTCAGCCATTCTTTCCTCACGTCAAATGTTACTTTCACCTTTTAAGTTGAGCAGAAAACAGACCTAAAAATAAGCATCATTACTTGTGATTTATTAAGATACAGCAAATGCAGAGAGTTATGCACGTTAACTGTTTTTACGTCACATTGACAGCAAAAGTCAGAATTTAATTCTGTCTATAATAACATTAACAGGCTTGTGACTGAATACAAAGAAATAGTTTGTGCGAAAAATAAAAATGTGGAGAGATTGTGTGCCAGCATTTGAGTCAGGTAAAATATTAAAATATAAAGAAAGATAACATTTCACAATTTCTATTTATTAACACTAAGAGCTGAAGATAATGCATCTCATGTCCTTTCAGATTTTTATTTCTTTTTAAATTGTTTGAAAACATGTTGATCTGTCGTTTCAGCCGGAGGCATTTAACTAAAATATCTGATCTCATTGTTTGTTATCTTAACTATGTAAAGGCAACTCCAAAGTGTTATAGTGACATTTTAAAACTAATTTCACATTCAAGTAAAATGTAAAAAATTTAGAACAATTATTATTTATTTAATAAGAGTATTTGCAACATATTTATCAGGCCTTGAGATGGGTCATTAGCTCACAGTAATATTAATTTTTCTCTGCATTGTCAAAATAATAAAATTTTCAGACCCACAAATGCTCTGAAGACGAATTACATGTATATTATGTTTGTTTTTTTAAAGAAATATATCTATCTAAACCCTCTTAAGCCTGCATTATTATACCTCTTTAAAATTGAATATTAAATAGCGCCATCTGGTGGATACACATATAAAATGAACAGCTGTAATGACATTCAATTGTGACTCAAAGAAGCATTAGTTAATCTTCAGATAAAAGTGTGACTTTGGAATTTAAAAAAGTTTCAGTTTTTGTGTATCTTGTTTTTTAATACAATTAATGAACTGAGACAACAATGTCTATAAAATTTGAATGAATTGAATATTCATTCAACAAAGTGAAAAGAGTTTGAAAAATCCAAAAACCTGATCTGAAATCCACCAGATTTTCAGCTGATAGCTTCACGGGAACCAGCATCCAATCAGAGCCGGGAGGGGCGGCTTATCGATGTCATTCAAGCTTGTGTACACGCTGCTCAATGTTCTAATAGCGGAGAAACACTGTACCATTCCAGGAAAACCATTTATCAGGCACAGGGGTGAATACTTTATAGGCACTGCACAGGAATTTGGTCCCTTTTCTTGTAAGATGCCATGAGATTACATTTGTTGTGAACTGGTGATAGATAAACAAACTGAATGAAATGTCCAAAAAGGAAAAGGATCACAGCTTGGTAGTAAAACTCTTTCCTAAATTGACAGGTAGTAATAAACTGTTTGGTGTTTCATATTCAGTTTTCTCTCGACATGGACCTGAATGCCTCATAACTGCAATAGAAACTGTGAACGAGTAATGGAGTCTTACTTTATATAGTAGTGATAGAGTGTAAAGTTTTCTGAGTTGGTATTTTAATTGTTGGCAAGTGAACCAGATATTGTTTTCTAATGCCTCAGAATGTTAAAACACTTGATTAAATGTTCTCTTACCATCACTATATATCAAACAGTGTCTCAAAAATAACATTTTTACAACTGAGTTGATGGAGGAATGGTCTCAACGTCATGATAAACATTTCTCCCCAGCATTTTGTTGAAATGGTTTTGTAGCTGCAACAGACAACAAAGGTTAACATTTACCAGACATTCAACAAACCTGGGTAAAAGCTAAACTTCAGCTCACCAGCCCAAAGGTTGGCTGACCTACCGCCTCAAATACAGTCGTCCTGGTTTTGCCTTCCTGACAGTACAGAGGCTCCTCAGAAGTGCAGAGCATTGACAGATCGATTTCCACTGGATCTACAACTGCAGGACAAATGGAGACGGTGAGAAGCAGAAGCAGGAAGCCGAACACAAAGACAGACTCTCATTCATGTGAACAATTTGCATTGGTGTGCAGTTTGCACGCTGTCAGTGTTTGGCCGCCAAGTCCACCAGTCATAAACACTCAGCCAAACACATCATTTATTCCAGTGATATTAGAGGATTTAAACCTGATCAACAGTTTCTCAGACTTTCTGATGTTTTCCTCTGGACTCTGGATGGTTTTTATTTACGCAGTGTTCCTGACCATTACACCATATTGTAAAGAGTCTGCTAATAAAATGAGGAACGTGGATTAAGTAAAAGAAAAAGGACAACATAAAGTCTACACTATTGCCAAAAGTACTGGATGCCTCCTCCTAAGAATTGATTTTATGTGTTTCAACCACTTCCGTGACCTCAGGTGTATAAATCCCAGCAGCTAGAGAGGTAGACTGAGAATCTATTCAACTAGTGAATTTGTTGGTGGCCTTAGGGCAAAGTGGAAGAGATTGGGAATGAGAGCCATTAAAAACAATCAGTCAGTTGAAGCACAAAGCAAGCAGAGGTCACCCAGCTTTCCATACAGTCATCAGCTAAAGACGGTTTAGTTGGTTTTTAGATTAACTTAGCAACAGTGTGGGTTTCCAGAGTATAACGGCTACAACCAAAGGACTCTGTAGAGAAATAGAGCTCTGTGCTCCAGAGTGATGGTTGGCATCTCTCTGACCATCCAGTGGACAACTCTGGGTTTGCCGTTTCCGGTTTTAATTTTGGTGCAGAGGGTTGGATGGTGTAGAGCTGGTTTCAGGAGTTGAACCCTTTGGCTGCAGTGAAAGGAGATCTGATGTTGATCATAGCAAATTATTGAAATGACTGGAGAGTTGGGTCGGACTCTCTAGTGCAGTACTCAACTGGTTTGAATATTATCTAAAGAACAGGGATTCCTGCGTGTCAGAAGGCAACTTCTCATCAGAAAGGACAGAAGTCGCATGTGGGGTGCTTCTACTATTCAAAATCTATATGCTCCCACTAGCTTAGGTTATATTAGCCATCAAAACTATGCAGATGATACACAGCTCTACAATACGATGCCACCAGGTGACTCTGAACCCATCCGATCACTGAACAGGTGCTTAGATAGATGTGTGGATGTGCCACAAGTTTCTCAAACTGAAAAGAAACTAAACTGAAGATAGGCACCAGCACCCCTCCCGACCCCACTAGGGACAAGGGTGTTAGAAAATGGATGGATGGATGCATGTGGAGAAACTCACCCATGCATTGATTACTGCAACAGTGTCTTCACAAAAAATCAATCAATCAGCTGCAGAACGCTGCTGCTCGTGTTCTGACTAAAACTAGGAAGACAGAGCACATCACCCCAGTTCTAATGTCCCTACACTGGCTCCCTGTAGCTCAGAGAATAGACTATAAAATACTTTGTAGCTTATAAATTACTGAACGGTTTAGCACCACAATACATTAAAGATCTGCTGTTGTTGTGTCAACCTTCCAGATTCCTTTGCTCTGCATCCCCAGAACCAAACATGGAGAAGCAGCCTTCAGCTTCTATGCACCACAAACCTGGAACAAACTTCAGGAAAACTGCAAAACAGCCGAAACACTGAGTTCCTTTAAAATAAGCCTAAAACCCCTTGGATTAATAATAACTGGAACATTGATCAACATATCTGATGTGTTTTTGATGATGGCATGTTAATTGCTTGTTTTGTAACAGCTGGAAAGGAAGGACTAGTATAATAAATCCTAAGTATTAATAATGAGGGAAGACTTTTGGCAATACATCTCACGTAGATTAACGCCATCGGAGGGCCGGGACTTTAACTAATCCGTCCATCCCACGGTAACAGGTCCAAAAGGAAAACCCAGACATGACCCTCCTTTACCATTCTTCAGGCTTTCAGTCATGTTGTTCTTTGTGTTTGTCAATCATATAAAATCTGAAAACACCTTGAAGTTAAAACGTGACAAAAGCTGAGCGAGTCCATGTGGTTCAGCAAGGCACTGCATATTTGAAGATTCTGACCTGTTGTCCCATTGCAGCTTGCTGGATCACTTGTCTTGTTGTCACTCACAGTGGACACATTAAAGAAGTATGTGCTTCCTGACTTCAAGCCAGTGAACGTGCACATGTTGGTGTTTCCAACGTTTTGGGGGTGGAAGTAATGCCAGAATGAAGAGTTGAGGGTGCAGGTGTAGTTTGTTGCTGATGAGTTTTCTGGGGGAGTCCACTCAAAGGTGAGGGAATCTTTTGTGCTGCTGTGCACTTTAGCTCCAGTGGGAGGCACCGGGACTGAAGGCAGAAAGAAAAGGCCACTTACATCCCGTTAAAAACATGTTATAACAAAATGTAGAGCCGTTTTCTGAGCATGCAGTCTGTGTTTAGTAATGATCAAATAAAATCAAACTCACGGGTGTAAATGGAGGAATTCCTTTCTGGGCTTTCCAGATTATTAAGAACTGTATAGACCTTCACTATGTAGTTGGTAGCAGTTTTCAGGTTATCAAATTCCACACTTTGAGCCGATGTGTTTTTTGATTCCTTCTCTTCGCCATTCAAGAAAAGCTTGGCTCTAAAGGTTACATTACTTCCAGGATTTGGAGTAAAGTCCCATCTAGCGTTAACAGCTTTGTGTGTTGCTGTCAACTTCAAATTCGAGACCGGGCCCGGAGCTGTTTATAAGTGAAAAAGTCAGATTAATGCAACAGAATTTGCCATAAAGAGTCTCTAAATAAATTAATCAAGAGTTACCGGTGTATGCAGTGATGTTTACAATATTTCCCTCCAGGCCACAAACGCCCAAGACTTTCACAAAAAGGCCAAGCTTAGTGCCGTTTTGGAGGTCGGACACTCTCACTTTATATGGTTTGGCCAAAAGATTTGTTGGGTTTGTCACCGTAGCATTCAGGTCCCTGTTACGAGGCAACACACTTGAGAGTCAAAGACTGTCCTGAAACAACTGGTTAACAGATGTTAATCATTGTGCTCCTTTTGTGTTGAAAAACACAACGGACAAGAACATGAAAGCAGCAATTTGTAGAGTTTGGTGAACGGAGACAAATTTAATATAGGAACATAAAGGGGACAAACCTGTAGTCATCCCTGGCCATCACTTTAAAGCCTATGTAATTTCCCTGTGGCGGATCCCACTGGAGATTTAAGCTTGTGTCCTTGTTTTCAACAGCTTCCAGGTTGGACACTTGGCCGGGCCCTGAAAGAGAGACAGCGGGCTGTTATACAACGGACAAAGCTTCTCTTTGTGTTTGCCGAAGATGAAACCAAATAGAAGCAGGCGGGTGACATGGTCCGCATGAAATGTGGACGTAATTTGCCTTTTCAGATTTGAATGTCAGATAGCGTCTGAAGGAAACGGGGAGCTGGGAAGTTCTTGCTCATTTCCCCCTCTGAACAGTACGGATGTAAACTCACGGGTGCAATTTGAGATGCTGACGTTCTTACTCCACATGGACCTGCCTTCGACTCCTGTGGCGAAAATGAAACTGTACTCGCTTCCCTGCGTCAAGCCACCAAACACCATGTCTTCTCCCTTCACGCTCTGGTTGTGTTTTTCAGTTCCCAAAGTTGAAACAGCGATAACTTCGAAGAAGCCATAGTTCCCTTCGGGTTTCTTCCAGCTCAGACTGACGGTGGTTTCTGTAAAATCGGTCACAGTGAGGTTCTGGACCTCTCCAGGTACTGAAAGGAGGAAACAAACCCAGCGTTAGTTTTTTTTCAGGTTGTCTTTTGTCTTAGTCACATTACAGGTACATCAGCTACACTTTGAGCCGCCTCGTCTTTGCTTTGTAGAACAGTAACAGTATGTACCTCAGTGGGTTCACAAGATGTAACAGCGGCAGCAAAACAAAAACAGACATGCTTTGCTTCATTAAGTGGAGACAAATGCACATTATGTGCCTAAAAGGTGGCTTTAAAATATTAAAATAATAATTGGGTATTCCTCTGCAAAAAATGAAACTCTGGAGCCGAGCTAATGCTGTGTAAATAACTCACAGTGAGCAGTAAATTAAATAAATCCGTATTTCAAAATCACCACACAAACCTTCTCAGGTTTAGGGAGCAATTTTTCACCTGGGCTAAAAATGGTTTGGACGGATTTTTTCTGTTGTTAAATGACGTCACCATCTGTTTTTTTTTCTGTTTACTCAGGTTATCCTAGCCTTGTACTAAAGTTATCTGATCTAAATCAATTTGTACTCAAGATCCAGACTAGATACTTGGTTCTTTAGCTTTAGTTTTGTCGGACTTCTGCCAGGAATCGTGGTGTCATCTTTGATAGTCTGGATCATTTTAAATCGCTTCTCAAAACTTATTTTTATTCGTTGCCGTTTAATTAAGGCCTGGCCCTGTAACTTTTCTGTTGTGTTGTTTCTCGTTTTGTTAGTTTTTTTAGGTGCTGGGCATTACAGCAAAACAGTTCTCCTTAAGCCTCCTCGTATTTATTAGTTTATTTTAAAATCAGAATCAGTGTTTAATCTAAGACACCAGAAACTTTCTCCCATGGCGTTTGGCTAAAGACAGTAAAACCAAACATTGTTCCAGAAGTCTTTTAGTTTGTTTGGTAGATTTGATTTTAAAAATTAAAAATTACACCATCTTGTTCTTTTTTTGGGGGGGGAGGAGATATTGCTGTCATGATTCAGAAACAAAAGCAGAGCTCACAAAATTCCTTAAAGACAAGAAGAACATATTCAAATTCAAAGAACTCATTAACCCTCATTATCTTCTCTCCAATAATCACAATAATCACTTACTGGTGTAGAAGGAGCCATTGAGTGGATTGAGGTCCCTTTCACACTTCACTGCAAATACTTTGATAATGTAGCCGGTTCCTGGGGTGAGTTTGACGAGTGTGTAGCTCAAATTATACATGTCCATGGTGACGTTCCAGGAATAGTCACGGGAAAACGCCTCGAAGCGATAGTGGCTGATGTCACCGGGCCCCTGATCCCACTGCAGAGCTGCGGACGAGGATGTGATGTTGGAGATGTTGATGGCCCCCATGAAGCGGTCTGAAGGCAAAAAACAAGGTGAACAAAAGCTGGCAGATTTAGGCCAATAGGGAGAACATGTGGAACGGTGACAGGAAAACATGGAGTCACAGCTCCAAAGTCGAAGTTAATTTTACTGATTGAGTTTAGAATGAACGAACAAGATCTTGAAATCGTTGAACCCAAAGTTGTGGCTTCGCTAATGAAGAAATATTCTTCACCTTCCAGCTTTCTCAAAGAGGAGCTACAGATAGATGGACATGTTCTCACTTTGCTTACTGGTCACCTCACTGAAAACATTTTGTTTTCAGGACAACAATCCAATCTGTTTGGACCGTTTCTCACAGTTTGCTACTAAAAACAAGTTTGCATCTATTCACTTGCTTTATCAATTTCTTCTTCTTCTTGTGCTTTTTAAAAATGTTTACAGTCACAAAATTTCAGCGTGTTACAATTATGGTGAGAAATGAGTAGGCGGTAAACTAATAATTTAGATACTGCTAAGCTATTAGCAGTTACTCATCATTTTAAATCAAATAATTTGATGAACTTTCCCTTCTTGTGTCAAGAATTCTTCAAATAAATCACTAAAAGTCCAGAATTGCTGTAATTCCAGCTCACTGAAGGTTGAATGACTGACCAGAGTGGTAAAACCTAATCACTTTCTAAAATGTCTGTAAAGCTCTTAATCGTTTCCAGGCTATATCGGTTATCTTATAATGTAACCGATTAGCTTATAACCGGCTACATCGGTTACGAGTCAATCTTCTGGCAAAATACCAGAAGATTGTCATAATTTTTCTTTATTGTGCCAACATTCGTAATTGCTGTGCCCTCCAGTTTTCACACTAACTGCAGAAGCTGTTGTACCTTCATAGCAAATGAAAGGCAGCTTTTCAAAGCACCCTCTCTCAATCCAAGGCCCAAAGGCCAGTATGACCACACATGAGTTCTCGATGTAGTTTTTGTTATTCTCTGGTATGATGGGAGGCAGCATGGGCGATCGTTCGCATGTTGAAACTATCGGCAGCTGCGGTGTGGTCGTCCACGGCGAATCTGTGGTGTGAACTGCGTGAGCTGTGGTGGATTCCCACGCCTGGGTGATGTTGGCTCTTCTTGTGAAGTTGGCTCCTTGGGTGAAGTTGGCCCCTTGGGTGAAGTTGGCCCCTTCTGTGGCGTTCATCGGCATGTCCGTATCGGTTTCAACGTCATAAAAACTGGTAGAGTCGGTCATGTTTTCATAGACGTTGGTCACTGTGATGTTTGGTTCTGTTGAGTCTCTGGTAGAGTGTTCGGGGACAACGGAGCCTGTTGGGAAGCCCGTTGTCGACCCGGTAATCGACGGACTCGTCATACTGGGGGGCGAGGGGGTCGTCGTCCTGGGGGGTGCCGGGCAGGTGCAGGAGCAGCTGCAGCAGTCTATTTTTGGCAGCGGGGATTTGAACAATGGGAAGCCGGGGTACCAGTTCTGGAAGACGAGTGGGTCCCCGTTGGCCCACAGTGTCCAGGGCGTCCCGAAGCTTTTAGACGAGGTGTTGGTGGAGTTGGTGGAGTTGTAGTAGTCGTAGTCCGAGTTGTAGTCGTAGTCATCGGTTTCGTTGTAGGTGTCATTGTAGTTTATGTACTTGCGAAGGCCAATCCAGTGGGTGGAGTTGATTATTTTGGCGATGACGTGGACGTTTTGTGGCGTGAGAGTCACCATCTCTTTAAAGCAGACCTGAGCAGACATGGAAGACATAACTGTGTTCTCAATAAAGTGACATTAAAGCTTCAACAAAAACAAAGATTAAAACCCAAGAATGTGGTCAGAGTGAGACTTGGCGTCCTACAAACACTTCAGCAAATATGGCAAAAGAATGTTGATGGCAACAAAAACCATAGCATCTCGCAAACAATGAATAAACCCTAATAAATTCAAATGTTTGCACTAAACTTGTTTAAAATGAAAATAGAGGAGGTGCTGTTTGGCTATATTGAGTCTGAGCTGATAACAGAGTTACATGTGGGCTCCAGCCGCCTTTTAAATGCAAATTATGTGCAAATATTTTTCAAAAAATGCGTGACAGCCAGGGAGTATAAAAATAAAATTTAAAAAGTACATAAAAAGGAAGTTTTTTAAAGGACAGTTACGACTACATTTATTAACCGCTAACGGTTAATGACAAACCAATCAGGATTTTAGCAAATTTATGAAGTTTTAAAATTAAACATCTTCTCAATCTTAGTTGCCCTGAACTGATGATGTTTTATACGCTAAAGCAGTAACATTTTCTCATTTGCTTCCAGAAGCTTCTTCTGTCAGCATTTAGGTCGTAATGGATATACGACCTAAAAGCCTCTTTCATAAAAATGTTTCAGTCATAAACTCGTAATGAAGTCAGGTGTGATGAAGCTCTGAGCCATGAGGAAGTAAAGGTTTGTCTTTTAAGCAGTCCTAATATCTTGTTGGGGTTTTTTCTGTTGTTTTTTTTTAAAAGCAGACAGAGAAGCAATACACAGATGTTTTTTTGTTTGTTTTTTTAAAAAACAAAACATCTGTCTATGACATAACTTTAAAACAAGGCAACTTCTTGAAGAAAAACATCAGTTTCCTGAAATACAGGCATGTATCGGAAAGATCTACTTTCCAATTCTGACATTAAAGTAAAAAGCAACCTCAGGACAACTATTAGTAAGCCTGTCACTATAAGCAATAAATCAATTAATCGAATGATTGATCTATCAGCTCAGTCATTTCCATGATAGTTTTTTTCCTCTCTTTTTCTACCAAACACTGAATGAAAAAAGGTTTCAGTCTGGTGCATTGGTCTCAACGGGCTCCCTGTTTTGAAGGATAATTTTTGTTTTTAATCAATCAATCAAATTTTATTTGTATAGCACATTTCAGCAGCAAGGCATTTCAAAACTGAACTCAATTCAGGTTTTTTTTTTTTGATATTTAAAACATCTTCCAGTTCCAGAGTTAAATGTCTGCTGGAAATGAAAGCTTAATCATCTTTGTGAGCAAAGATGACTAAGCTCATCTTTACTTGTAGTTGTACTACTTGAAATTAGTCCCAAAGCAACATTATTGTTCACAACTTTTTGGGGGGACAATTTATCATCCAGAAAAATTTGTTATTGTATTCATATGGTGCTGGAATGAAACGCAAAACCTTTTAATTGCCCTGCTAATCTGTTGCTTCCAGCTGGACGCTTCAGAAAGTTTCTGGAGGTAATCTCAGGTTCGGTCGTACCTGGCAGTGGTTCCTGGCGTCAGCCCAGCTGGCGTTGCGTGGGCCGATGAAGTACTGTCTCTCTGCAGCCGTGCACATCAGCAGAAGACCTGAGAAAGACAAAAGCCTGATTTAGTCATGGACGGATGTTTACATGACCAGGAAACATCTATTTGTTTTTGGTACTCAATTATTTTAGATTATAAATAGCCATACTGAACTCAGGTTAAAAGGTAAATTAAATAAAAAAAAATACAATTCCAAGATTGAAATACATCACTTCAAAATGTTACAAATCTTATTCAAAATAATTTTACTTGAAGTAGAAAATTAGAAATTAACCAGTTTTAACTTCCTGCCTACTGGAATCATATAATCGGCAGATTAATCATATTGAAAAGCCTAAAAACTTTCCAAAAACAATGGTACTCACCCCAACAAACAGAAATACACAGTTTATGTATGAACGTTAAGTTCCCCATGGTGGCGTCCCGTTGAATTTACACCAACACACACATTCACACTAGTATATTAAAAAAATATATAAATGCATAGAAAGAGAGAAAAAAAGAGCCAAATGCTGATGATTTGTCTCTGTTCGCCCTGGCTGTAGATGTTTCTTCTCGCTCAGACCAAAGACGAGTGATGAAACAAAATGGCCAACAGGTCATAAACATCACATATGACGTTCACCACAAGGCTCTATTCACCTAAAATCATCATTAGACGCAGCTGCTTTGCATTCGTATTCCAAACATACAAATCATTCAAATATTTGCGTTGACAGAACACAAGAAGCCATTGAGACGGAATGTTTTTATTTCAGCTCAGAGCTCGAGTATAAAACAGAAAGTCAGTACAAAATACAAGAAAATTCAAGAATATAAAGGAAACCGAAACCTTTTGCTAAGCTACAAAGTTACAGAAATGCCTCTTAATATTCTCTGGCAGTGTTATGTTAAAAGTGGTCATTTAGTCAGCGATTGGTCACATGAAGTCAAAGTGCCTTAAAGTGGTTCAACTGGTTTAATGGAGGAAACAATAATCAACTTTACTGCTGCAAGGATGCGACTGAATCCATATTTTGAATACAGTAGCTGACAGGAAAACAGAGTCGGTTATTCAGTGTCAAGTTAGTTTTTGAAACAGGGCCACAGTGTTTTGGTAAAGTTAATTCAGCTTTGTATAAAAAGGCTCAAATGTTGGGGGTGATCCAGCCAGCCCCTCTTCTACCAACACTACTTAAAAAAAGAAAAAAATAAATGTTCCCAAAAGATAAACCACCAATGATAAGCCACTGAGATCATCTAATCTTTAACTAAGGAAATAAGAAAATACAGCTTGGTAAGTAAAAAAAAAAACATCCTCTTAACTCCATGAAGCGAAGAGCTTTATTTGGCTCGAAACTGGCCAATACTTAACTCAACATAATTAAACCTAGCTAAGCAATTATTTTACGTGATGACAAATCATTAGCAAAAATATAGAAAAAAAAGGGGCAAATTACTACATTTAAATGAAAACATAATGCCATTACAAATGAAAATGAATAATTGAGTATATAAAAATATAAATCAAAGGACAAATGAAAGACGGTAAACTAGTCGCTGTCGCTTCCCCCCTTCAGCAGCCTCTTCCCACTGGAGGGCGCAGGAATCTCCTGTTTTATCTTGGGCCTAAAGGGAAAAGAAAGAAAACTTCATTGAACACCGATAAACATATCTTGTTCTCATCTTCATTTGTCATTGTGGTTTTTCCTGCAATAAAGTTATCTAGATCAAGGGAGCCCAACTCCAGTCCTCTTAACTCTTGGGAGTATCCCCTCTAGCGAGTCATTCAACTGATTCAAATGGTGGAGAAAGAGAGGCATCTAAAACCTGCAGGGTAGTTTAGAGCTTTAGGACTGGACATCTGATCTACAGTGTTCAGGTTATTCCTGCTGTGATCAGACACATTTCAGCACATCAGCCTCTAGTTTTTGTGTCCGCTTTTGTACAGGTTTCCATTTCTAAACTTCCCAACCCAAATGTATCAATTTTTCCAGCATTTTTCATAATATTCTAGACATTCAAGGCAAATGAATGGAAAGGTGAGGGGAAAGTTGAACTGCAATATTCACACTTTCTGAGTAACTCAGTTTGTGTCATTTTTAAACAAAAATTAACTTTAATTTGCCCATTTATGTTAAACGCCTGTGTGTGGTGCTTGTTTCGCCTCTTTCCTCAACTGCGACTGAAATCCTGACCTGAAGGAAAAACCTCGTGAGCTGCATCGTAACTGATGTAACCAAAGTCCAAAGATAGTTTCAGTGTGTAGTCTACGGGACTTTCCTTACCCCGTTTTATCCATCAGTTCCAGACCGTCGTTGAGGCTCTTGAACCACAGATAACGATTACGGCCCCGGATCTGCAACAAAGTTAGAAAGTAAAAAAGTTACTTCATTCATCCTAATATTGTGATGTCATCCAGTTGCAGAAACAGGCCTTACAGAGAGAGTGTAAATCTCCTTGTCCTCATCCTCTCCACTAGAGGCAGACTTGGACTTTTTTGCGGTGGAGGTATCTGGAGCAGGAGCGCTCTCTAAAATGAAGAATGCTCATGATAAGCGACAGATGGAATAAAACTTTAGTCTACTATACATACATATAAAACAATTTAAAAGCATACTTCTTTTCTTCGTCTGCTTAGTCCCACTTTTTTCCAGGTTTCCTTCCTCTGTCTTGCGGTCCCTGCCTGGACAGGCACAGACACGGACCTCGAAGCACCGCCTGCCCAACACCTCCCCCCTAAAGTTAAACAACACCAAAAGGAAAAAGGTTTAAAAAAAAAAAACAACAAAAAAAACACATCAAAAGCTAAAAGAGAAATGAGAAATGTCTTTCAAATATATTCAAATAAACCTTAACATGATGGTGGACTCCATTTATCAGCTTTAATAACATAAGACCCAAACCACTACAACTAACATCTTATGTACCAACAAAGACGGCGACTCACTCTGTGGTCTCCAGGGTCAGGATGGTGAGGATGGGCCTCCGGTTCATGCCTCCCATGCAGGAGCTGTTGCACATAAAGCTCAGAAGGATTGTGGTCATCTCGGATCCCAGCTGAAACAAGAAAACCGTACGCATGAAAAACTTCCTGGAGTCGTCAGATAGACAACAGTATATTTTGAGAAGCACCGATTTACTAAATGACTAATTGTAGCATCATAACTTTCCATTACTTGCATGGATCAAAGTTGTCTCATTTAGTCAAATATTCCCACATGCATTCATGTTTAGAGAGCCGATTTAACTGAATCTGTTTTTGTTTATAAAGCTCTGATATTTATACTTCTAAACTTAAAAATAAAAATCCTGCCTGTTTAATAAAAAGCTTAAAACTTTCTCTATAATTTATGCTGGTTCTTTTTCTGAGGCCCTGGACAAATCAGATTTAGTAAATCCAGAGTAAAATTAACGTCCAGAATTGTAAATAACTAGAATCCATTTTTTCAGATTAGACATCTGATCATGACTTTTAGATTAGAATTCTTTCACACATTTAATAAAATCTCCCATTAACGTAATGCACAAAGTGTAGAGTGATTCTCTCTGGGATACCTGTGGGCGTTCGTAGGGCACGGTCACGCTGTGCCTCCTGGTGTTTGGGTCCTCAAAGTATTGCGCCAGCTGGCTGCCCTCCACTCTGATCAGGTGACTCTTGTTGTCAGACACTGAGAAGAAGATTGCAGATAAAAAGCTGAATATTTCCACCTGTACATCACAAACAAACAAATACAACTCTTTAAAGGAAAAAAAGCTCCTTACAGTCTTCACTTTGGTGGTGTGGGCACCTCTTAACGACTTCTCCCACATGTTCAGTCTTCTTGTATACTGCAGTTGCTCTAATGACGGCACCCTGCGGAGGCTCCTCCTTAACCAAAACTCCAATTGGAGTCGTTTTTGCCAGCTGGCAGAACAGCTTCCCAAGTTTAACTGAGTACTAGCGAGACAGACACAGGCATTCCCATCAGTGGTGCTGCTTACCAATGTGGATTCTGCTCACCAAAAACTTTACAACCTTAGCAAATTCTACCCAAACTGTTTACTAATCCTTGGTTCCAAAGAATTGGAGAATCGTTCCATCTCTCTCACCAAAAGCTGAGATAAATCAAACTTCTTCGTCATTTACTTTCAGCCCTTTCTGTTCTGAGGGACGCCTCTGCAGGAACATGTCCCGTCATGTCAGACCTGTGCATGGCAGCCGAGCTGCTCCTCTCACACAGCAGAGTACCGGTCGCAGGGGGGCGGGAGTTTCGCTCCAGACCACCCTAACTTCAGCTGAACCGGCCAACCGTGAGCCAGAGGCGATCAGTCAGTGAGGAAATACAAATGCCATTGGTTGGTTCAGGGCAGTGTCGGCCTCCGACCCTTAAACTTTAGCAAATCGCCACAATGAACGAGACACCGCCTGAATGCCACCGCAAGAGATTCGAAAGAATGGATTTTTGATGCGGAATCAAGGTAAGAATTTTTCTACACTGTTAATTTACAAAGTTTTAAATGGTTTGTGGCACTAGATAAGAATGTTTTAAATTAAAGCTTTTTCCTGACAGCTGAACTTTCATTTACTAAATTAAAATGAAGTAGTTTGAGCTTTGAAGAGGTTTTGTGGAGGGAAAGAGCGATATACAGAAATGTGGTGCTATAGAAAGCTCCTTTGTCTCAGATTTGAGGCTCCTTTCTGCTCCTCATCATGTTTGGTTGCAGAGAAAAATGTCCCAAAACATATAGTTTTTCAGCTAAAGTCATTTCTTATCACAAATTTAGAAAAAAAGGTTTCATATTTATAGGTTTTATACGTTATGGTGGGTTTGTACAGCTAAGATTTCAACAGATTAAAATGTGGAAAAGAAATAATGAGCAACTTACTGTGGAGGTGACACTTTTAGCTGTGCCCGAGTCATTAAATTCGAGATTGAACCCATGCTCCCCAGCATAATTAGAAATCGCTGGGACAGTTGGTGCAGTGGGCACATTTTTAGTTTCCTGCATAGTTTCCGGATCCTCCCAAAAATCCATATTTTGACTCTTTAAAAAAAACAAAAAAAAACAAAATGAAAAACAGAATTACCACAAAGAAAGGCTGAATCAAACTATATCCTCTTCATTTAATTTGATAAGTTTAATCTTTACTTTCTTCGCATGCTTACCAACAATCCTTCTGGGGGGGGCAAAGACTCATTCTCAGTCGACAAAAACCTGAAAAAGCAAACGTACAAAGCTTAGTTCAATCGTAATCAAGTTAACATACTTTTAAATCGCCATGTAGAGTGAAAATGATATTTACACATTGTTCCATAAGTCATGGAAGGTGTCCTGACTCAAAGGCAGTGTGAGATCCGCCTCCTCCATTCTCGCTTTCACTGTGACGGCAAAGGAGGAAATAAAAACTTCATGTGACAATGAGGTGTACGGCGCTCCAATCAAAAATGACAAGTCTATGCTTTGCCAGTTTTGTTATAGTTTCACAGTAATGCTAAAAACAATATTCACATTAAAAAAAGAAAAAAAAAGTTAGAAAAAAATCCAACATTAAATATTTATTGTTAAATATTTTAACAGCGTTGTATAAAAATCTGGTTTACACAGAAGCAGTTATCATTTCTGTTAACATAAACATGACATTTTATGTCATCATTTTAATGAACAGAAACATTGTAATTATAGCTGAAATTTTAATAAACAAAACCCAGTTTTGTCTGAAGATATGTAGACTAAAAAAAGGATTAATTATGTGATTGCATTTTAAGTGCTCATAAAAATATGAACCTTGAATTCACCTTCAGCGTTTAGCATTTAAGACATTAAATTGACCATTTTTGAGCTAAAGGGTCTCAGCTTTTCAAAGGTTTTAATGTGAAACGGAGCAATAAATGACTTTCTAACCTACACAAATAATTATTTCAACAAACTTTAAATCAAAGTCATCAGTTTTGACATATTTCTATGCGTTTGTGCTACATAAAAACATTTCAGGGAAACATTGAGGCAACTCTGCACTCAACCAGAGTCACCAAGTTAGTTTTATTGATTTGTTTCAATTGCACCTTTTAAAAAAAGAATAGAATAACTTTATTCATCCCAGCAGGGAAATTATTTCGCAGTTACAGCAGCATAGAGACAAGACACACAACATCCACCACTGAGTAGCAATTGTAGACAAAATAAAAATATAACATGCTGTCAATATAAAAAGCAGCTTAGAGCAGTCCTTGCAAAGATTAAAAAAAAATGCAGATACAGAATGTATATGTAAATATATGTACAGCAAGTGTGCCACAGTGCAGTTGTGCGAAATTGGACTGATTAGTGCAGAACAATGGTTTAGCTTTTATTGTACAGTGAGATGGCATGTGGCAGGAAGACCTAGTACTTTTCAGATTTGTAAAGAAAAATAAAAAGACTGTTCGAAAAAGTGTTGGTAAAAATGAAACACTTCGCCAGTCCGCCTCACAATGAGTCCAAAACAGGTAGGCCTTAAAGCCGCAACTCTAAAGCTAACGAAACCGCAAGTTAACGTCTTGAATTTTCGGCGTTTTTTATTCCCGCAATTCAGGTTTTAATGAACCCTACAGCTCTCAGCAGCATTAACACATTACTCATTGCATATCTTTTTAATAAGACGGACGTTAGCTTTCCTTGAATGAGGCTAGCACAGGTGGTCGATAAAACCACAGTTTACACACGAAGAAAAAAAAAATCTATAGGCTAAAACACAATGTAGCCATGGAAAGAGCCACCGTACAAAACATTCAGCACAGAGTCCTTTTACATTCATCTTTACATTTTAGTATTCGTGTTAGCATAAGCGGCTAGCTACGTTTGCTAGACGACTTTTCCGACAGCTAGCTTAAACTGCTACAAAACTTCCCAACTGCCAAATAGGAAGTTGCGCTAAAAAGAACAACGAGTTTACCGCATTTAACTCTACCTCACACAGCAGGATCTACCGTGGTGCGGCCACCGCGCAGAGATGTTGACTCACAATGTACTTTTTAGGGGAAAGCCTCCAATTATCCTGTGAACTTCCAAAATATTTTGAAGTGACTGCAGCACGTTGTCGGGGAATCCCACTTTAAAAAAAACAAAAGGGAGATGGATGAGAGGTTATCTTCAAGAGCGGTCCAATCAGAGCGTAGACGGGGGAGGGACTTATGTTTTGTGGTCCAATCAGAGAGCCGACTGCTGTGCGCAGGACCAGCTAACATGGCTACCCAATGCTAAAGCGATCCAAGATGTTTTTCAATCCCGGTACCGAAGGCATAAATGTTTTAGGTAGGAAAACCGTGTTTGGTGACTGACTTTTATGTCTGTCAGGCTTAAGTGACAAAAGCTGGAGAAAGACCGATTCTCTTGGCGTTTAAAATAACACAAAACAGCGTAATAAGACCTCGTTTATTTAATTACTTTACAATTTTGTAAACAACAGCTGTCGATTAAACTGAATGTTACAACCTTGACATGGTTATATGAGTTGTTTTTACCGAGAAATCGATCAGAAGCGCCGTGGAAATGATCAGATCCGTCTGATCCCGCCTCTCTGGCTGCAATGCGCGCTCCCGACACCAGGGGGGACAGATTTTCACAGCGGGAACAGATTTTCACAGGGGGGACAGATTTTCACAGGGGAACAGATTTTCACAGGGGGAACAGATTTTCACAGGGGGGACAGATTTTCACAGGGGAACAGATTTTCACAGGGGGGGACAGATTTTCACAGGGGGAACAGATTTTCACAGGGGGGACAGATTTTCACAGGGGGGACAGATTTTCACAGGGGGAACAGATTTTCACAAGGGGGAACAGAATTTCACAGGGGGAACAGATTGTCACAAGGGAACAGATTTTCACAGGGGAACAGATTTTCGCACAAGACCTCTACCGAAGGCACACATGTTACAAAAATGAATCAAAACTCTGAGCTCTCGAAGGAGACAGAGAGACAATTGGATGACTTAAATGAAAAGATGTATGATGTAAGATTAATTTTGAAAGAACCGAGAAGGATGTCCGCTGACAATAATTTAGTTCTAGTACTGGAGAATCATCTTAAAGATGCCCGTTTTAAAGCTATCAGTATAAAATTCAGACAGCGGCCCTTGAGGACTGGAGTTTGACACCCCTGCTCTAGACCCTGAGCATTAGGGTAAATATT
Source organism: Xiphophorus maculatus (assembly GCF_002775205.1). Taxonomy (NCBI): domain Eukaryota; kingdom Metazoa; phylum Chordata; class Actinopteri; order Cyprinodontiformes; family Poeciliidae; genus Xiphophorus; species Xiphophorus maculatus. The sequence goes on from NC_036456.1 coordinate 12,922,966, forward strand.
AGCCTAATATTTATGTTCACACTCACCTCCTATCATGCCGGTTTTATTGGCCCATTACTCTTTTTATTTTGTGAAGGAAGACAGACGACGACAAAGACGAAACTCTGTCCTTTCGGACAATTTTTGGACTTTTCTGTGAGATGTGAATATAAATGTCAGGAATATAGATTTTTTTTTTTGCCCTCCATTGACGGGTAAATAAACATGCTGCCTTTTCTGTTTTCCTTCTTGCCTAATCTAGATCTGTGGGTGATCAACAGACTCTCGTTGGAATGATGTTAATATATTTAGATTAGGAGTGGTAGAGCTGTAGAAGAATGTGCCACACAGACAACTGATTAAAAACAAGTCCACTTTTTTATGCTTTTTATATATATATATATATATATATATATATATATATATATATATATATATATATATATATATATATATATATATATATATATATATATATATAGTTTTGGCTGCTGTTTCAAGTTCATATTGGTGAGATATTTTCCAGGGTGTCCACACAACCTTAAGAAGTCTTAAATTCATGTATCTAAAATTAAAGACTGTCTGAAATTAATTGGAAAATGTAAAAGTTGGCCTTAGATACGTTAATCACAGGTCTTAAACTTTGTTATTGCAGGACTATTTAATCTTGTATATTCAATGTAGTTCATTGTTCTCCGGCGCCTTTTATGTCGGGCAAAATTTGACTAGCTCGGAAACATCATTAGCGTTCGAGGCTACCGCTAACTAGCTGCTAATAAACACTAACTAGCTTTTTTGTGTGTATCATTGATAATGGCAAATTTATTGCCAGTCGACCTTCATTGTTGCCACTGGCTCACTTCTGCTACCAATTCGTATGATGCAATGTGCATTTTGTGCAAAAGAATGAAATAAAAATGTGATTTTCTTTTGTACATTTCTGTTAGACGTCTTTAGTTTCATTCACAGTGGTTTTAAATAGTCTTAAATCTGAGTTGGTGAAACCGGCAGAGATCTCTGTTTTCATACAGAGGAATCCAAATCCTCTTTTCTCATCCAAAGAAGGTTTTGACATTAAACTGAATTTAAATGCTATTAATATTGTTGTGTTAATAAACATGTAAAGTTGGGGGTGTAGTTGTTAGCCAGGGTAATATGTATTAACAATTTTTCAGTCAGCTTTCCATAGGGTGACTCTTTGCTTGTCACCTCATGAGAAACACTTTTAATAAGAAAAAGTATGAATGGTATGAGCCAAAACTTTAATATACTGTATGCCTAATGTATTTGAATGTCATTGGTGTCAGACTTGGTTACAGTCAAATTGATACTAAAAGAAACATGTATAATGACAGCTATGTGAAATTCTGCAAAAACTTAGCAAACATATTTGCAAAATGATGCTTGACAGAGTGGGATGTTTTGTGGACCTTCCCTCTCCCCCAAAAAATTTGTTTTCAGTTACAAAAAGTAAAAATGAATGCTGTATATTTAATTTGTGGGGGAAGCAGGTTTTCAAATCCTCCCCTCTCAAGAAGTTTTGGTAAAAAAAAAAAAAAGTGCCATAAAAAAATCAGGTGTTATTCAGCACATGGTCAGCAAAATACCCAAGTTGACATCTCCTTCTTGCATGTTGCTACTTATTGAAATCTTTTAATTTTCTGTTCATGCAGGCTGGATGATGTCACCTCCCATCAATTACCTCTTCAGCTGTAACAAGGAACTTCAGCAGCTCCGAAGCTGCAGTTGCACAGAGCCGTTTGTGTAACTCTGCTGGTGGCTGGTCACCAACGGTGGAGCCACGCCCACAGAGTTCTGTCCCAGTCTTGGATCGCGTCCATCTCTGTGAATGCAAAGCGTTGATTAGTTCCACTTCGGGGGGACAGCTGGATGTTTGACCTTAGTGAAAGTGCTGATGGAGTCACAGAGTTGTCTCTGAATCTGTTCCAGGACGGCACAGAAACTCATAGAGACAATAGTCATGGCTAACAGACCATTAGTTTTATTTTTATAACGCTGTTGTGTAAGGCTGTAATAATCCCTTGCCAAGTGTAATTTAATACTTTAGTCATCGTTTACCACCCAGTGACACGGAGGCGTTGAAAGATACCCAGACTTTAATTTGCTAACCTCCACGTCAGAATTTTGATAATATTCAATGCTGTTATGAAACTTCATAACCCATGATGAAAATATGCTTTTATTAAAACTAAACCTTTCATTTCTGCTTCGCTCTGCAGAAATTTACGTCCTTCTGGTTGTGTCCGGCTTCTTCCTGCAAAGCAAGAGCAAATGTTATTTTGGTGTTTACTGTGTATTAGGGATGCAAAAATAAATGTATATTAAAAAAAATCTTTTTTCTGTGCACCACAAACGACTATGTCTCAATTTACAGCAAAGTATCCAGGTCCCAGGAAAGTCTTTGTGTTTCGTAACAGTAAATCCACAAACTTCAATGAACTTTCTATTGGATTTTTGTGTGACAAATCAAATAAGTGCATATGGAGTGGAAGATAAATAATAATGCATGGTCTCTGCAACTTAAAATTTTAAATGTGAGATATGCATTGTATTCAGGCCCTTTTCACTGATATTCCTAAATACAATTCAGTGCAATTAATTTCATTTTCAATAAATATAGCCCAACTGTGGATAATTTCCTCTCATTTTAGAAGGAATGATGAAAACCCTATTTTTAATCATCATTAAAAATGTATTATCTTTAGGGGAAAAAAGTATTTATTTATTTTCTTTAAATGTACATTTCTAGAATGTATTTAAAGAAAAATCAACTCACTGAACAGAATGTGGCCATAAGCTGTGTAGCCGCCAGGAGGCCAGGCAGGGCCTCCCAGACTCTACTCAGTCAGTCTGTTGTGACCCGACTCAGAAACTCAACAAAAAAGAAGAAATATCATGTGCAAAAGTTTTAAAATGTTGAAAATATTTCACTCAAGTTACATTTAAAAATCAAAGTTTCTAACGTAAGCTGTGAAAATGGGTGAAATCAGTGACGTACGTATAAGCGGACATGGTAAGTGTTGTAAGTGTCACCTTATATACCCTAAGAAACAAGAAGAAAGAACAGATATTAGTCAGACTTTAAACACCTGAAGGCCTCACCAGCTGTTCCACAGCATAATCAGGAGTTGCACAGCAAAGGAAAATTCCCAACACAAGGAGGGGCTGTAACAAATCCTCTCCAAAAACCAGCCACGATGTGTTTCAGATCTTTGACCTGTTGGAAAATTTGACTGTGTCCAACATTCAAAATCTGACCCAGTCTGTTTCCCTCAGAAGAAATGGAGTTAGTTACAAGATCCCTTCCAACAACTGGAAGCGACTGAAAAATCAGTGTCACAGTCCACAATGAGGCCGGTTCGACGGCGATGAGCTCCCGCTCCAACAAGGACTCCTGAAAATTAGCACCAGCCACACGGATCAACAAACGCAACCACAGTCAAGGGAGACAAAAATGTAGTTTTTTTTCCAAAACTCCATTCATGCTTTTCCTTTTAAGGTTTGCTTTTAATGTACAAACCTCCAAGTCAGAATTTTGACAATGTTCAGGGCTTTCTAGAAATATCATAACCCATGTTGAAAATAGGCTTTTATTAATAAACTACTTTGACAAACACCCACCATTATGATGAGGGACTTTTCTTCTTAAATTAGCAGCTTGTTTTTTAAACTGTCGGATGATGATAATGACCACAAACACACATCCAAACACGTTGAGAACAAAAACGATCACAACCAGTCCACTGGAGCTCAACGTGAGGAGGAGTTCTCCTGGAGCAGACAGGTTGTCGGTGTGATTCCAGTTTTCTCCCCATCAAATGTCGATGTGGTACTTCAGTCCAAGTTGCCTCCATGAATATCACTGAATTACAATATGTGATTTTGCCAATATAGCTGAATGTATATGGGTTTAGTGTAAAACACTTTGAGTTTTCAGCGTTGCCTCAAAACTCTCTTATAAATTGAGTTCATTAGCATTTACCAGTCAATGCACAATTTTAAATTATTTCTACCTATTCTTGTATGAAGAGCGGTGAAATATCCAGCTGGAATTATAAAAAAAAAAAAAAAAACATGCGGTCAGAGTATAACTCGATCACAAACATTCGGACATTTATCTAAAAAAGAGGATAAATGTGGATTTTCGACTGGAGAAAATGCACAATAATTTCCAGCTTGTGAAATTGCTTCCTTTACAGTCATCCCACCTTAAAAAAGAAGGGGTTGAATTAAAACATTACTATGGTATTCATGCATATGGTAAGGAGGAACCTCTACATGGTACTGTGCATGTATCAGTAGGACATAATAATAACGGCAGAATGTCAGCACCTGCTGTCCATCACATGACTCGATGTACTGTACCATAATTTTGAACCAGCTGACCCCAACCAATCCACAGAAAACTCTGTCACACACACACACATTATATATAGGTCATGACGAGCAGGAACGTTATTTACACGTTTCTGGGCATCACTACACAGCGGTCACATGGCTCATGTTTATGGTGGTGTGATGTTCTTGGCCGGCTGGCCTCACCAGTTCCTGCCTCCTGTTAAAACGAGCAGAGTGACGGGTTCCAGTGGAAACATATCCCGTTATCAAAGTCTGTTCTTGTTCTTGGCCGTCTCTGTATGAATTCATATGATCTCCTCTGGAATACTAGCCGGTGTCGTTCTCCTCCCGGCTGCACACATAAGCCTCCAAACTATGCCGGCAGGAGGCTCTTCGCCACACCGCTGATGGTGTAAAGTTTCTCTGCATTTAGTTGGAGTCACACATGACTCGGCTTGGCTTTTAAGTGGAAGGGTGGGGGTCAGGTTGTTTCACAAAAGGGGAAAAGCAAGCATCAAGGAGACAGCGGTGTGCAGTGAAGAAGTGGATTTATGTTGGTGGGGGTGTGTGTCTGCCTGTAAAGACGTTTGGCAAATGTCCTGCGCCCATGCGAGCCTTGCGACGCACACACACCCCTTTACTCCCAAAGTTCTGTCCAACCACACCCTCGCTCCTAATTCAGGTGCCACGGCCCAGATTTAGAGTGCACCTGTTGCCTGCTGGGGGAGGATTGAGCTTTGTTGTACATGACAGACAGGGATCAGCAGTAAAGGGGGCGCTGTGGAGAGAGGTGGGGGGTATGTGACCTCTTTGGCATGTGATCTGAAATAGAAAGAGATTTAAGCCTGTCGGGATGAAAGACAATAGCAGAGACGAGCCCTTTTTCGCTGCAGACGAGAAATGTTGAATCACCCTGAACTATTCTCAGCAGATTTTGGTATTTTTATCTCCGAGAATCAAATTTATGATTTAGTTGTTTAGAAGAGGGACAAAGAACAGTACTGTCCACCTGTCCTCCCTGAACCAGCTGGTGTTTTTTTATTGTCACTGTTTTTAATAAAAGAAAGAAATGCATAAAATACCCTAGATGCTATTCAATAAAAATAACTTATATTTGAAGCGCCATTAAATACTCAATCCAACAGCAGGTCAGCTGACCTCCTGTACAGTGATTCATAGTTCACGATGGATGCCGACCTCTCACATTCAGGGGAACAAACTGCATAAAACCAGACTGACGCTGTTCAACAGATATGATTCACTATCAAACACCATCAGATAAACACAGTCTTTATATAATGATTCATGACATCTATCCTCACAAGACCTCAATGTAGAGACCACCCACTCACATCAGTTCACATTATGTGAACAAGTTTGACTTAAAAAAAGTCATTGTTTTGTTAAGCATGAAAACTTGTGACAAACATTCATAGGGCAACTCAAAGCAGTGATGATGGGGATGTGAAAGGAAAATAAAACAGAGTTTTAGATTTTATTAAAAGAAAAATCCAAGAAGTGTTACTTGCATTGAGATTCAGCCAACTTTACTCCGATGTCCTTAAATAAAATAGGACTCCTTAAACCGATTAATTATTCCTCAGAATAAATTTTCCTGTCCTGTGAAGGCAGCAGAGTTTTGCTAAAGAACAATTCACCTGGAAGTGGCCCCCCACTGAGATTCTGCTCAGGACCTCATGTAACCTTGGGCCGGCTCTGGGTCTCCCCTCCAGCCAATGACAGTTAAGGTCAAGACAGCTTCCAGCTCGACCTCTTTAGAGCAGCGCCCCCTCTCCCTCGACCCTTTCTCCCCCCTCCCAACCTCGGGAACCTCCCCCCCGCCCCCTTCCTGCGTTTACGAAACAGAATGCCCGTTTGCGCACGGCGGTCACTCTATCCGAGCTGGACGGACAACACAAAGTTTGTTTGGACGACAGGACAACCTGCGCTCCGGGGCGCAGCAGATTTCTACCCTATTGGGGTTTTCTCCTTTGGATTGAATATATTTGCTCCGTTTATTTTTGTTTTCGCTGCTGATTGCGCGGGTTTGAGTCGGAGCTCGTCTCCATTTGGCACCAGACGCGTCTGTCACCATCTGCAACCGAGTGCCTAAAGCTGTCAAAGTCATGCCGGCCGGGTTTCAACAGCTCGGAGGGGAGGTAAGCTTTATTCTTCTCGCTCTTCTTGCTTTTAAGCGACAAAATTATGAGTGTCCTACAGGGAAAGTGTTTATTTTTAACCCGGCGAGTGCGCATTTCAACTGGAACATTTTACGCACGTGTATTTCGGATGTGGCCCAATAAAATTCACTCTGAGATATCTTACTGTTCGAGTTTCGTCGACTAAAAAGTGAAAATAAGTCGATACTGCATAATATTTAAAAATGTCTCATCCAATATTTGTCTTTACTTCACTTTGATGGCGACTTTGAATACTCAGTCTGTTCTGAAAGACTTTTCTGTCTTTAAAAGAAAATATCTGACCTTGAAAAGTCAAACATCTGAGTTTATAGATCACAGCTAATCTTTTTAAAAAAAAAAAATCAGAGTATAAATTTGGGGAGGAAGTAGTTCTGGAGCAATTTTGGGTCATAAACCAACCAACAGAAGTCAAGTGTAATGTTCTCCGAAGCATCAGCTCCTATAAAAAGACTAAGTCTTAGGGAAAGTTTTTATAGGAATTATTTATAGGACCAGCAGGCAGTTGGTTGACCAGCAGATCAGAGGCACTTTAATATCATTATTATATAACAATAATTATTAATATGATTAGTATTCTGACATTGCACTGGTTCTATTCTGGCCACTGCTACTTAATGAACTACAAGGCACTTAGTGGTGCTTGCGGTGATTTTCCACTCACACACGTTCACAAACGCACATTCTTCTGTTTTGGTCTCTAAATGCTAAACAGCGCTCATTTAGAGACTCAACACAGCAAGGTCAACTCGCTCAGGCTGAATCTGACTCTTTGGTAAATGATTAGGAGAACAGAGTGCAAGAAAAATAGATGATTGAATCTGTAAATGAAACCTGGCATCACCGCTTCATCAATGTTCTGATGTTTCCTGTCGTGCAAGAATACAGTGAGATGCAAATGGTTGCCGAAGTGTCACCAGTGGCTGTTTTGCACTCTTTCTTTCACACCAGATCAAAATGTTACCATTTTTTTTATGGGGTCGTGCTGTTCCGTCATGGCTCCAGAGTTCTCTGTTTAACCAACACCGTCTTCTCAGAGTTTCGGAGAAGACGACGCAAAATGCACGAAAGATTGCTGTGAAGGCGCCGTTTCAGTGTCAGACATCTTAAATCTTTGTGTGTCGGTTAAACTCTCTCCGTGGGTTGCGGACCTCGAGTCCCCAAGGTCATCTCATCTGTCACCGCTCAGACAGGTGCCCGGGGCCTGACGGGAAACCGGAGGGTAGTGAAAGTTCAGGCGCGTGGCCAGTATACTCGTGGGCCACACTGGAGGGATTGTCTCTGGTCAGGATCAAGCTTATTTATAGTTAACGTTAGCTAAGGGTTGAAACTAATCCTAACTGTTTAATTAAAGCTCAGATGTCACCTCGACGCACTGCCACATAACGAACAGACAGAATACGGTTCTATCGTAATGATCAGTTGGTGCGCCGGGTTTGTTTGGCTGATCAGAACCTGTGAGCCACTTATGTGAAAATCTACCAACTGAGCTGCTGCATTATCCAAAGTTACATCGGTTACTCTTATTTAGCTCTGTGCAGGCCGCGGTTTGGTAAAAGTGTTTTGTTTTTTTCTTCATCTCGACTCTAGGCCTCTAACGATAGATTTTTCTGGACGATAAATTGTGACAGACGTAATTGCGATAAACGATAATATTGTTGCTTTGAGACCATTTTTAAGTAATGTGGTGGTAATGGCAAAATAAAATTGCAAGGACACGTTCTCAAAGATCAGTAAACTTGAAATTCTAAAGAACATTTAACACTGGAACTGGGAGACATGTTAAATATCCAAAATAAAATAATAAAACAACTAATAAAATACATTTTGAAGTCTTGGTAAACAAAAGTATCCTTCAAAATAAGGGCTGGTTGAGACCAAATCGCCTAACTGAAGAGTTTTATCCTCCAGATTTTGGTAGAAAGACAGAAAAAAGAGATAATCGATAAATCATGCCTATAGAAATGATTGTTTTAATTTATCATGCGATTAATTGATTTATTGATTATTGTGACAGGCCTACTCGACTCCCTACATGCGCACACTCAAACGCTGGGGAACACACAATGCAGCCGCTGGATAAGAAATGCAATCTGGGGAAAGTCTCTGTTATTTTTAACTCATCTATTTATTTTGCTCCATTTCTGCAAAAACTGCTCCTCAACAAGGAGGTTGAATAACAGAGAATGAAGCAGCTGTGCAGGTTAAGAGCTAAACTCCTTTTCCTGCAAACATGCACATAATGCGGCATGCTTCAAGACCGATGCTTGATAAAGAAGAAGAAAGCATTTGGTCTCAGTTTCTGTTGGACTCTATTCACACACATAAACTGTGTAATGTGCACAGAAGCAGAGGCTGGGCAGCAGACGATAACACCAAGTGGTGCACTCTGGTAAAAGTTGCAATTTTTTCTATGAAACCTCAATAGTATAAGATTGTACAGTTTAATGGACTTTAACATAGGATGGCAGTGATATGTATGGAAAACTACATTAATCAATCAAGCCCTGCTTTATTGGTTCATCCAGTGGATTACAAATATATTTACAATTAGAATTATAAACACACAAAGCATGTGGACTTCAGGGTAAGACAAGGCTGTGTTTTTGCTTCTAACACTGCTAGCAGTACTTGTGCCAAAAATAATTTGCACTGACAACAAAACTTTGCCGTTATGATACTGACGGTAGAAGCTAGGAGAAGCTCTCAGTGTTTGTTCAATGGAGCAATCTGATCTGATCGTTGTTGAGTCGTCGACATTGTGTCTCACTAGTAATTATGCAGTGAAACGTTAACTTAAAATATTAGACTAACTTTTTATGCGTTTGTCCATTTTCATTTTTTGTAAGGAATGAAATTAAGTGGGACGTCTAATTTCTACAACTGATAATGATAGTGTGGTTAGATGAATGTCTTTTTTGTGTCTTTTTTTATTTATTTGTTTGCCCTGTAGACGGTGACGGGAACCCTCGCTCTATCAGTCTTCACTGCTGTTCTGGGATCGCTGACGTTCGGCTACAACATTGGAGTCATCAATGCACCACAGAAGGTAAAAAGAATAAATCCTACTGACCAGAGGTGTTTGAGTAACCAAACATTTAACTAAGTAAGGGTAGGACCATTTCAACTCAATTTTGCTCCAGCAAAAGTAAAAAGTAGCCAAATAATAAGTCAATAAGTTAAAAAAAAATGCTCTGTAAATATTGAGTAACTGATCATAACATCTACTGAGTAACGTTTATTTATAAAGCGTTTTTATAGACAAAAAGTCACAAAATGTTGTACAACATAAATCTGAACTAAGTCAGACAAAGTATAAAAGCAGTAAAGTTACCATGGGCATAGTATCCAGAAATTTCACTCAAGTACAAGTATAGCAATACTTCATAACAATATTACTCAAGTAAAAGTTAAAAGTAAAAGCGGATTTTTTCCAAAATGTTACTCAGGTAAATGTAATTAGTCACTACTGTTTACTTTGGGTATGAATTATCTGCAGTGCACTCAGTTCCTCGGGGATGTTTCATAACACATTGACAAAAGATAATTAAAGTGATAAATGCGACGGTGTGTCTTTAATAGATTATTAATAGATTATATCTACCAGCAGGTGGTTGTTTGGAGTTATTTTAACGTGAGTTTATAATCCCTCATGTTTCACATTGAAGTGGCCCAAGCAAGAATTAGAACCACAATCAACAGAGTTAAGAAGTATATAAAACTTTCTGAAACCTATAGACAATTAAAGGCTTCAAAAATCCCCCAAAACAATCCTAAATATACAGCCAGAGACACAGCAGGATGTTTAGATCAAATCCCATTCATGTGTTAGAATGGCCTAGTTAAAACATGAGCCAGTTATGTTTTAACTAGGCCAGTTAAAACATATGTTTTCCAGTTAATCTATGACAAGACTTGATGTTCACAGATGTTCTCCGCCCACCAACACTTGTTCAAACACGTTTTGGCTGCTAGAAAACTGCTTCGATTGGAAACTTTAACACGTTTGTACGAAACATGAGAACGTCATGAGCTCTTCGTTTCTCAATTAACGAACTGAACAGATGTAGTTTCATAGCAGCAGACGTCACGTTTTGGTTGGCAAGCCAGCCCCGTCATCTCGAAACGTCAACTTTCCAGGAGGTTTTGTTGCCGCCGTGATGCCGCTGTGCTTTTCTGCTTATCCTGCAACTTTTCACAGGCTCTCTCTGTACTTACCAATCTTACAAGGTGGCGTGTTTGGAGCCACAATATTGCCCGTATTTAGGAAACAGAAAGGAGAGAAGTTCACCAGGAAGGTTTTCTGAGTTCATCCAAATAAAATAAAGTAAATAGATCAAGAATCGTGTGGAAGGATAACAGTGTTGAAAGTATGGAAATACAGGAAATGGTTTTGGATACATATATATAAAAATACAATTCCATTTCAGTTTATTCTATGATGAGATAAAATGTCTGTAATTTTTAAAAAAATAAATATAATCTCTAAATTATATTCTCTACACACCAAATGCTGATTTTTCCACCACATTTGGGGCTTTGGCAATGCTTACTGAAAATTTTACCAAGAATAATTTCTGATCATTACCTGAATTGTGAAATTTTTGTTAAGTGCTTCCACTAAGTTGCAGTTGCGGTCCGTAAACAGTTCAGTTGTCTGGAGCATCTAACACATTTTAGATGTTTTTTACACGTCATAAGGTTGTTGTTTTTTTCCTCCTACCATCACAAACATAAACATAAAGGTGGTGTTTGTCAAAATCTACTGGGACTTTAACTGGAGCAAAAATTCAATAAATTCAACTCAGTTTTATTTTTATAGCTCCACTCACAACAAATGTCATCTTGAAGAACTTTTACAAAAAAATCATTTTAATTCGATCACACAATCACTCCAGTTGATCCTGGTTATCAAATAGTGCAGCAAGCTCAAGTAATGATTCAAAGTATTTTTTTTAAAGTTTCTATCTGAGAAAACCCAGCAGATTGAATCCAGTCTGTGTCGAACTTTAGATAGGTGAGACTAAAATTAAGCTTTTAGGTGACAAAAACTCCAGTTATTGAAACGCATCTAATGCCTGTTGTTGAGTAAATTGGAAAAACTTTCTTCCAAAATCCTTGGGAACCTTGTCAGAGCAGATTATACCCTGGTTTGTGGTCTGTGACAAAGTTTATTGATCCAAACGCCTGCAGGAACCTGAAGTGGTTTGATGGTTTGTCTTCACTGGGTCATTTAGAAAAAATAATTATCCAAAGAACAAAGATCTCTCAGTGTATTAATGTTATTTCTGAACGTCCTCTGCAGATCATTGAGGGCGACTACAACGCGACGTGGATTCATCGGTACGGAGAACCAATCCCCTCAGGGACCCTCACCTCCCTCTGGTCGCTGTCTGTGGCCATCTTCTCCATCGGGGGCATGCTCTCCTCCTTCTGCGTGGGCTTCATCTCAGAGTGGCTGGGCAGGTACGAAAACACAAGACACAGGAAGTGGACATGTTCTCCTCCCTGAATGGTTCACGACTCCAAGATTTAGAAATACGGCAAGTTGGGAGGCAGCAGAAACTTCTTAATTGGGTTTATGTTTTAGGTGTGACGTCATTTTCTAGACTGGAAGACGGTTGGTTTTCAAGCAAAGTGAGGGATCTTTTCTTACCATTAAAGGGGCAGTGTTATGTAAAATTGACCTTTTCGAGCTTCATCAAAAACATACATGAAGTGTTGCTTTGATTCTTTCATGCATATTTGGAAAGTCCTTCAATCTCCTGTGGAAACTATCCAGCTGTCCAAAACGCCTGGGTGGACCTAGCCCCGCCTTCAAAGCACAGCTCCTCCTCCTCAGAGTCTCAGTTTCTGAGCCAATCTTCTTCCTCACAGAACAGATCTCCTCCTTCAGACTAGCCAGCAGCAGTTAGCAAACACCAGGTGGAACTGTGCTACTACTTACTAACAAAAAACGTTGTTAAAGGGGGAGGAGCCATGTTATGATGACTTCCTGAAGGCGGTGTGTCAGAAACAGCAAGAGTTTCTTTAAGCACAGAGGCCCAATTTCAAGGCACTAAATTAGGAAATAAAATGTATTTTAAGTCATATTTGATATATATAGCATTTTTATAACAATTGAAGCTAGCATAGTTACTAGATTATGCTATAAAATGCCACTATGTCCCTGGAAAACACAAACGCTGCCCTTTGAAAGACAACATGGAGTTTAAGTTCCTGATTTATCCTGCATTTAAAACATGTGGCGCTATTTAAGGATTTTTACACACAAGAGTGTCAATTAATGTTAACTGACATTATCTGTAGCTATACACTATACATACTGCGCTGCATTGTTTTTCTCCTGGTGGGATTCAGCTGAAGCTCTGTCCACGATGTGTGCCGTCCGAGTTTCCCTCTGTAACCTAAACCACGATGGGTGAATCAGGGGGTGGGCATGACAGAGCTGGGAGTCCAGGGTCAGGCAGCAGGCGGGAGTCTCAGCATGTCTTCCTCGAAACACAGCTGCCTCTGGTGTTGGTGGTAAAGCTGCTGTGACCTCTGAGGTCAAAGAGCAGACGCAGATCAACTCTCATTGGACCACAGATTATGTTTTTAACAACAAGTCAGAATGTAAAATTCAGGGAGGAGAGAAGATTTATACTTTTTCTTCCTGTAAGATGGAGTAATTAAAAGTAGTTTTGCTGTACTCTTCTAAAACATCCACACTCGGCTGCTTGACGATGGAATGACGTCATGAAAAAATCAAATCCTGCAAAGTTTGTTCATGGCAGAAATAAGAAAATCTCAGCAGCTGAAATGAGCTTCTTCTGTCATGGGCTACCAACATGAGAGTCTGGGTTTCTCATGTTAAAACCAACATGTCCTTCCTCACCGCTCTTCATCTGACTGCTTTTATCTGAAACAGAAAGGTGGCGACGTTTCCCACTGCTGCTAAAATAATACAACAGGTTACAGATCTGATTATGTTTAGTTTGTGTTTTTGTTAACAGAGATTTAGGCCACACATTGATAGTAGTAAATGTTTGTTACCGTGGTTACGGCATAGTCACTCAGGTCAGCCTTAGAGATAGGATGAGTCCCATCATCAGGGATGAAGATGGATGGATGGATGGATGGATGGATGGATGGATGGATGGATGGATGGATGGATGGATGGATGGATGAACACGGCTAAATAATTGGAGCACATAAACTTTATATTATTTACGGTATATAATATGTATAAATTCTAGAAAAATATCAATAGTAAGCAAGTTTCTCTATGGTTTTTGTTTAATTTACCCTCCCACCAGTGGGTACGTCTGGTTTAGAAAGTCACAGTTCTCTTAAAATTGTCTGCTGTCTCCCTGATGTTGTAGCTAACAATGACTTTAAATTTCATGTCAATATTTCAGATTGAATAAGAAACAAATCACTCAAAGTCACTTAATTGACACTGATCTAAAATAAGCCTTAGCAATGCAATTTAATCAACTCAGTTAATCTAAAAACCACAGACCAATAAAAATATTATCTAAAAAAAAATATATATATATATATATATATATATATATATAGATGATAGATAGATAGATAGATAGATAGATAGATAGATAGATAGATAGATAGATAGATAGATAGATAGATAGATAGATAGATAGATAGATAGATAGATAGATAGATAGATAGATAGATAGATAGATAGATAGATAGATAGATAGATAGATAGATAGATAGATAGATAGATAGATAGATAGATAGATAGATAGATAGATAGATAGATAGATAGATAGATAGATAGATAGATAGATAGATAGATCTATATAAATAGATATATATATCTATATATATATATATAGATATAGATATATATATATATATATATGCAGGGCCGCAACTACATATTTTTGAGGTGGATGCGAACATCATCATTGTAGGCTAGCTTAAGCTAACCTGAATATTTACAACTCTCTTGTTGATACACGGACATTTCTTACCTTCTGTCTTTCAACCACTTTGAAAAGCTTTTCTTCGTCTCTCTCATTGTACAGTGTGTCTGTGAATAAAGTTTTTAAAAAAAACATCCCCCCTCCCCCACACCCAACAGACTTCTTGTGGCTTTGATGTCACAGTGATGTCACTCATCCTGTCTATGACATCACTGGCGGCTGCCTTTGTATTCCCAGATTCCACAGAGAAATTCATTTGCAGTTTGAACTAGAGAGCAAAGATGGAAGAAGAACATTTTTTGTTGGCAAAAATTAACAATTTACAGAAGAACCGCAGCAAGCTGCAGGAGGAGAACCAAGAGCTTCAGAAAACCGTAGAAAGTCTGAAGATTAAACTGGAGCGACTAAACAGAACGGACAAGACACACGACTGGCATAAGGAAAATAGCTTACTTGTAAATTCAAATGCACATTACAAAAAACAAATCAGAAAAATTAATCTGGACCTGGAGGAAGAAAATGCAACTATACACCAGCTAAGATGTGATAATGAAGCCAAATTAAGAATAACACTTAAACTGGAAGAGGACCGGAAAAAACAGAGAAACATTGCAGCAGACAAATTAAGAGCAAAAACAGAAAAACTCGAGTGGCTAGAGACAGAAAATGAAGAGTTAAATAAACAGATTGTATCTCTGAAGATTAAAAATGACAGGATCAGATCCAGGCTGGCAGAAAAAAGCAACGATGTCCAGCAAAGGGAAGAACCAGTCAGGGAAAATATCCAGGAAGAGGAACTTTCAGTATGTCAGAAAGTAGGGAGAATTTTTATGCATTTGTACGATTCAACGGTGGCGTATTGGGTGCCACCCTGGGCTTTTTTTTAACAGTAAATGATATTTTGGGTTGTTGGAAACAGGATGTTTGTGGGATAGTGATGCGTTTAAATTAATTACAAATATAAATACTCTTGTTTGCTTTTGGAATTTGTGCCTAGTGAGAGATGCTTGCAGGAAGACATCTAAACGGGTCAAACTGGAAGCTGACACCAGATGGTCTGCAGCAAGAGTGATGACTGACGGATGATTAAGGGTCGAAGTTTATGAACCAGAAACAGAGGAACTGTACATGAGACATGGATGCACAAGACAACTCCTTGTTCTGTTGGTTCATCAGTTCCTGCATCGTTTATACAGAAGGAAATAAACAAGAACTCTGAATTTTGCATTCTACATTCCAGCAGCTTGCAGGTGCAACACACCTGTGACTCAAGAGAACAGAAGAAGCAGCTGCTATGTGATTAACTCAAGATAACCAAATCCAGGGGTCTCAAACTCCAGGCCTCGAGGGCCGCAGTCCTGCAGTTTTTAGATGTGCCACAGGTACAAAACACTGGATTGAAATGACTTAATGACCTCCTCCTTGTGTAGATCAGTTCTCCAGAGCCTTAATGACCTAATTATTCTGTTCAGGTGAGGTGCAGCAGAGGCACATCTAAAAGTTGCAGGACTGCGGCCCTCGAGAACTGGAGTTTGAGACCCCTGAATAGGCTCTGTAACTAGGACCGCCCTAAGGAAATAAAAAGAAAGTCTCTGGGAGGAGCTGTTTTAGAGCGGGTAGATTGTAACTAAAGCACGCTGCTGTCCGTTCTCCTTGCTAGTAAATCTAAAACTCACTTGTCTCTCTCTTCTTTTTCAGTTTGAGAATGCTTAGGTAGATGAACCTGACATTAATTTGGTCCTTCGAAGCCGGATCCCAAGATACTGAAGGAATCCAGCGGGTGAAACCGAATCCAGAAGGACCGTGCGCACGGCTAAACTCTTCAGAATGAGTTTAGATCCTTTTCCGGGACTGGTATTTGGTTTACCAGCTGGAATCTGACGCTTGACGGGACTCCGTGGAAGGGGAGAGACAACTGAGAGTAAATTGTCTTTTAAAAGAAAAGCGTGAATGAGTTGATGGCGTTCGCGTTAAAAGAAATCCTGTGTAAGAAACGCTGTGAATCCTGGGCTCTAACAGCGGAAACTAAACGGCTTTAACTTTATGCTGTTGTGGTGATAATTGGATGGCGGAGTCCAGCGAGCAGCCGCTTAAATCCGTCTTAAAAGTTTCATTCCGTAAAAAACAGGGCGGCGGAGTCCTGCGTGAAGACGCTTCCGCTCCGTAACTGAAGTGTGATTGGAGGTATAAACACCTTTAGGTATTTTATCTCATTTAAAGTAGCGGGTTTGGAAGGAGCAAACCAATTGAGGATGCAGAGGCAAGAATCCTCCACTCGTAAGAGTCCAACAAAGGATTACCACAATTGGTATTTTTAATTGTTACCCACTATAAAAAAAGAAACCAGTTTTTAGATCAGCCTAGGTGTTGACAAACTGGTCTAAATTGTTTAAAATGGGTAGAAATAGCAGGAAGTGGAGAGAAGTGTTTCAATATGTGTTCGTTTAATTACTTTTATAAATGAATTCATTTAAATTGTCCGGAATGGTAGCAAAATAACTGCAGTACTGGAGAATACACAGCAGATGGCGGCATAGCAACCATTGAACGAATTACTGCTTTATATTTCAACAGTAAATGTAAATCAACAGATTAACAGCAGTGAAAATATTGGGAGTGTGTTGAAGGGCAGGACCCTGATAAAATAGAAAATATCTGAATAAATGGATCGTAAAGTACAGGTTAAAAGGTTAATTAAATACTAAAATAGAACTAGAACTACAGAATATAATTAAAAACTAAAGAAAGAGCCAAGAAATTAAGGAAACAGAAGATTGTGATAACAGTGTGTTGGCAAATAAATAGATGACTAAATGAAACACTAACTAAATAAATAAATACAGGAATAAGTAGATGAATATAATAAATAAAAAAATAACTGAAAACTGGAACAAAAGTCATAAAGGAAAACAAGTAACAGACAGGAATGTGAAACACAAGAAAGGGGAATATGAAAGTTTTTTTAAGAAGGAAAAGGATGAGGAAACTTTAAACAGTTAAAGTTTCATAGAAAGAAAAATAATGATGAAAACTACTAGCTCATGGTTTGCAGGAATTAATAAACTGAGTAGTAGGTTTGGTAAGTAGGCATATGTGGTGATTTAGAAATAAGGAGAAAGGCAAGGAGCAAGTGAATCAAAGTAAGAGAATGGAAAGATGATTTGAACAAATATCAAATTAAAATGATCGTTGTGTTCAAAGTTGCTCTCATAGCAGTTTGGAAAAATGTAATAACTGGAAATAGAAAATAGATCTTATAGAGAAACAGCTAAAATGCTTTGCATGGTCCAAAGGATGTTTATAAAAATCTGAGTAATAATTATGTAGAATTATAAGAATTAAAATATTAGATAAGAATGTTAATTTTTCTTTGCGCAGATTAAAAAAAAAAACAAGCTGCAGCTGATTCTGGACATCTTAACATTCTTTTAATAATGAACAAAACTTTATTAAGATAGAGAAATATTAAATCTACAGGACTTACTTTTAATTGATTCAGTGAAACTAAAACTAACTCTCTTATTAAATAGTAATTGATCAAACAGAGGAACACATAGCCTTCATGGATTTCAAATGCACCATTAGCTCTGCTCCTAAAACCTTTATTTTTATTGCCAATATAAAACAAAAACAAATGTTTGCAGTCCACTTTAAAGAATCCAAAACAGATTACAGTTTCTCTGGCTACAAGATCAATGTACCAATGGGCTCTTTGCACCTGCTGCGCTGACGTCACATCCTCATTCATCCGACACATTATCAGAGTCAAACTGTGTTTGCTGCAGCCAGGGCCGCAACTACATATTTTTGAGGTGGATGCGAACATCATCATTGTAGCCTAGCTTAAGCTAACCTGAATATGTACAACTCTCTTGCTGATACACTGACATTTCTTACCTGCTGTCTTTCAACCACTTTGAAAAGCTTTTCTTCGTCTCTCCAACATCTTTATCCTTCCCCCTCTTCCGTTTTCTGTTTTGGGCCCCGGAGTTTTTTCTGCGCCCCAACACCTGCAAGTTGCCGGGAGGTTCGGCGTGCAAGCCAGCATGTGGAGGGGTTTAAATAAATTAGAAGATTGTCTAAAAGTTTTATTTTTAAAAACTTTAGCTCCCTGTTGTCGAGGCATTACTACAAATTTAAAAGAAAACAAAACGCGCCTCAGCCGCTGCCCAAGCTGCCTGTATGGGAGGGGGGCGCCTAATCAGTGCTGTTCCTCTGTTATTGATCATTTCATACACAAACAGCTGTTAAGTACATAAAATGCTGACTATATAAAAAAAATTCCCCACATCGTTTTTGCGCCCCTTCTAGTGCAGCGCCCCTATGCGTTGCATACACTGCATAGCCACCTTTTGCGCCACTGTAAATATGGCATTTATAGTGAAACATACAGCGTCCGTGTCAGCTTAGATGTAATTCAGATGTACTCAATTTTATCCAGTAAAATCCTGACATCTTGTCAAATAACATGAAGTTCAATTTAATCAGAATATATTAAAGCAAAAATGAAATTCAGTTGATAAATTAGCACTTACTGATATATTTAAAAAATATCTGTCTAGGAAGCCAAACTGATTGCATCAAAAATAATAAATTAATGTAATAAACTTTTTGAATAAGCAAATGTATCTCTTCTTTTCGGTGTATCAGCCATTAAGGAACATGACTGAACATTTAAAAGTAAAGTTCTTATTAAAATTGTATCATTTTAACTATTCTAGGGGATTTTCATTCTCACAGTAATCTATTCTTCCTGTTGATGACTAAAAATCATACTGAGCAGTCAATAAATTATGATGATTAACATTTTCTGTGAATTTTTTATTTGTTAGAAATAAGTATTCACATATATTTACATTGTCCCTTTAGCAGATCGCATCACAAATACAGATTTACGGCTCCGAGACTCTGTTTTTGTGGGACACTGCCCTCTAGAGGCCAAATTTAATCTGGTGTCATGTTCACAGTTCTGGGAACAAAGCAGAACCCGTTCCAGTATTACCGGACTGAATCAAACACCCGTCTCCTTTACCTGCTCATGTGACCCGTCAGTCGTCTCGGATGGGATCAAACTGCGTTCTGGACACCATGATGTCAGGTTTTTATGTTTCTTACAGGAGGAAAGCGATGCTCGCCAACAATTTGTTCGCCTTCGCTGCTGGGAGTCTGATGGGAATGTCTAAGGTCTGTCGCTCCTTTGAAATGATGATTCTGGGACGCTTCATCATTGGGGCCTACTGTGGTAAGATAAAGTTCTGTTTCTATCTTTCCTTTCTTTGTTTTCATTCATGCAAACAGCATTTTAAAAAACCCCTCGAGTTCTCCAGCTTGCTCTGGTTTAATTTGTCGCTCCTTTTTGAAATGCCAACCTTCTGCCTTTCTTTTCATCTCTTCCTCTTTGCGCAGGACTTGCATCTGGTTTGACGCCCATGTATGTGGGGGAGATAGCTCCCACCAGTCTCCGAGGTGCACTCGGCACGTTGCACCAGCTGGCCATAGTCACTGGGATTCTTATAGCTCAGGTGTGACTGCGTGTTACTGGCCCCCTGGGGAAAGATGTGAATGAAAGCATTGTCAAACTTTACAAAGATGCAACTCTTTGCTGCAGTTTTTCCATCTTTGAGCTTTAAAGTTCTGGGTTTACGACTCTCGCCTCCTCTCTGTGCAAGCTTTCAGGAAGAAACAGGAGCAAGAGACAAAACATAACATGTGGTGCAGAAGAAATATTGAAAACTGCGTTGAAACTCAAACCAACAACTGATAGAAAGTTTGGCGCATTTATTCACAAGTAGTTGGATCCTGTGCATAAATCTGGCTACCATTTCAATGACCATTTAGCTTTCCATCAGGCATTCACTCTCTCTGATGTCAAAGTCAAAAAGGCTTTCTGTCTTTTCATTTGGCAGGATCGTTCTGCTCCATTAGATGCATTGAGCAATCAATTATATTTTTTAAATGTAAATGAGCCTAAGGAGGTTCACTAAAATTACTTGTTATCCATGAAAACTCAGACTGGTCCTCACGCTAAACTGGGACTCATACTGATCTCCTGCTCTGGTTCCTTCTTTTTTGTGTTTTGAAAATAAATGTTTTAATTTTTTGAATTTTCACCACAGTTTCAAGACTTTTATGTTGTAGGCCAACACATACTGTATATGTGCCATACTTTAAGGCGGGTTCTCTAGTCTTTCCAATTTGAATAGTAGTTCAGAGATATTGGTCTATTTGTGCCTTACTTTTAACACCAAGGCAACAAACAAACCCATAAATTACCAGGAAAAAAAGTATAGTTAGAAATATAGGAATGAATGAGAATTTACAAGTTTTTTTTTATTTGATTTTACTCTGTCTCTAATTTACTCAAATTAAAGATTTGTTTAGTTTGAGATCAGTTTGGTTTAACTTTATTCTCTAGGTAATAGTGGACAGTCTTGTATTGCTGTAGTAAATGTCTCTTTCCAACACAGTGACTCTCTTCCTCCTATTTTTCCCACATTGCTTTTAGATCAACAAGTTCAAAGTAGATGTGTGTTTTAGATTGTACAGGCATCACTAATGGTGCCATTCTTGTTCTATTTAATAAGATCCTGGGTCTGGAGATGTTGCTGGGCAGTGAGGACCTTTGGCCCGTTCTGCTGGGCCTGACCGTGGTACCGACTGTACTGCAGATGGGTCTGCTGCCCTTCTGCCCCGAGAGCCCTCGCTTCCTCTACATCATTCGGAGTCAGGAGCACCACGCCAAGAGAGGTGAGTCCCACAATTTGTTCTTGAAACGCCTCTTTGCCACTCGATTGTCTGAACTCCTCCCATTTGTCTTCTGAGCAGGTTTGAGGAGGTTAACAGGCCGGCAGGAGGTGGGTGACATGCTAGCAGAGATGAAGGAGGAGAAGAGGAGGATGGAGATGGAGAGGAAAGTCTCCATCCTAGAGCTCTTCCGCTCCCCTCTTTACCGCCAGCCCATCGTCATCTCCATCCTGCTGCAGCTCTCCCAGCAGCTCTCTGGAGTCAATGCAGTGAGTCTGATTTTACTCAGTGATGGCAGAGCATTAATTAAGTCTCAAAACTTCACCCAGTGGTAACTCAGACGTGTTTAATCCCGCCTCCAGATTTTCTACTACTCCACCAGTATCTTCATGAAGGCAGGAGTCCAGAGTCCGGTCTATGCCACAGTAGGAGCCGGAGTTGTAAACTGTGCCTTCACTGTGGTCTCGGTGAGATGTGTGTGTCCTGGCTCGCTGGCAGCCTCACAGTAAAATTTAGTTTGAAGTATTTGAGAGACTTTATACAGCCTTGCTTTGAACCACATTAAGTCAATAAGTGTGTCTCTTTTCGTGTTTAACTCTGTTATCAAAGAGTAAATAAGATAAGAGGAGGCTGGTCAATCGTTTTCATGTTGAGTCATTTTTCCTGCTGAGTTGTCATTACAAAAAAGCAGAAATATAATATTTCACATGTTAAACCATTGGTGGTGGCAAATGTCCACCAAACTGGTATAAGAAATAAGTTTGAGCTCTGCAAAGCAAGAGCCTGGCAATACTACCCCACAGTACAGACCCTCCACCTGTCAGAAAATACAGTTTCCTCATTCACAGCTTCTTGCACATCTCTGCTCCCTCAGACTTTCTTATTAAACACCTGATAAGAAAATTGTCTCGCTTTGATTCTTATATTGTAAGACTGTCCACACTGAAGAGTGTTGTGGTTAACCCGGTAGTGTCAGTGTGCTCACACTGCAAAAATACTAAACTTCAACTAGCATTTGGTCTAGTTCAGACATGAACTAGACCAAATGCTAGTTGTTAGACTGATTTTTAGTATTCAGTCAAACTAAAAATCAGTCTATTCTGGTCAGCTTTTATCTTTTCCTAATTGATAAAAGCTAGGAAGTTGAGTTTGCAAACATGCTAGCAATGTTAGCTAAACCTCGTAAATCTCAATTTTTTTGTAAAATAAAAACAACACATCAATAATGCAATGACAGAATAAATTTTGTATATTTCCTCAGAAATTAATAAAAGTTAAACTTTTTCATTGTCTTCCTGAAATAAACAGCTGTTCCTTGTGGAGAGGATGGGTCGGCGGACACTTCATATGTTGGGTTTGGCAGGAATGTGCATTTCTGCCATTATCATGACCATAGCTCTGGCTTTACTGGTAAGTAACTCTAACATTCAGGTTGAATTGTTGCTTGTTTTTTATCTACCAGTGTCACCAAGCCCAATAAACCGCTGACTGCATTGTTTCCTCCACCTGACAGGACAGCATCCCTTGGATGAGCTACATTAGCATGCTAGCTATCTTTGGCTTTGTGGCCTTCTTCGAGGTGGGTCCAGGTCCCATTCCTTGGTTCTTTGTAGCTGAGCTGTTCTCTCAAGGCCCGAGGCCAGCTGCCATGGCTGTGGCGGGCTTCTCCAACTGGACCGCCAACTTCATCATCGGCATGGGCTTCCAATACGTTGCGGTGAGTCCCACCAGCATTCCAAAATAAGGGGCCTTGCAAATGTTTTTTTCCCACTATATTCACCAACAACTCCTAAATCTACCTCCCCAGGATCTCTGTGGGCCATACGTATTCCTGATTTTCGCAGTGCTGCTCCTCTTTTTCCTCATCTTCACGTTCTTTCGGGTGCCAGAGACCCGGGGAAAGACATTCGACCAGATTGCAGCCAACTTTAATCAGCACTCAGCGGCCAGCATGATGGATATGGACATGGAGCTGAACAAGCCCAGCACGGAGCTGGACTACCTGGGGGATGAAAGCATCAACTGAAGAGTCCAAACAAAAAAAAAAACAAAAAAACTGAGTACAATTTAAGGTGAAGTTTGTGTACGGACCCCACTCCAAAATTTTATTTTCTGAAATATTTTGAGATCTGTAGTCATATTGATATAGCTTGTGGTGCCAAAGCACAGTGTTAAGATGAGTGTGTGACAGTATGGACATTTTTGGAGCCGTCGTTTGCTGGTACCACAGCAGTTTGCTAACTCGTGGTTCTGATCGTTGCTCTGACAACTCAAAAGCCTTTGAGTTAGAGACTGACTGATGAAGAAAAACCAGGCATTGACTGCCGGTGTGAGATGATTTCACTCAGTGCTGATGAACTCAGACGCAGCATTGAAAGATGGGGAAATTTTGGAATTCCTGCACTTTATAAAGAAAGACTTTGGCGAACGGAGGTACTGTAGGACGGTGGTGTCTAACTTCAGTTCTGAAAGACCAAATCAGACATAAATGGTTGAGCTACCTTCTCAACATCATGTTCTGCAAATGCTTGGTAATGGACAATTAATTTGCTTTGCGCTGCGTTCAACCAAGTGAACATCCAAGACCTGTAGGACATTTGGGTGTTGGGGACTGAAAACAGACATCACTGACGTAGGAAGTTGACGTAACTTGATAGTTTTCACTTAAGATGGGAACACGTTAGAGTAAGGCTGATTTGGGTTCCTCGTACAGATCTTGGAAATACTCTATGGCAGAAAAAAGTAAGTTTCTTAACTAGTTTGCTTTACCATCCAATTTTAAAGGGGCAGCATTATGTATTTTCTTGGTACATGGTCTCATTTTAGAGCACAATCAAATAATCTTTCCCTCAGCTGTAAAAATGCTAGATATCAAAAATGACTTAAAGGAAATTTGTCTACAAAATTTTATGCATTGAAATCGGGCCTCTGTCTCTTTAAGAATCTCCCGCGCTTTCCGCCCGCCATCACAACATTCCTCTTTCAAGCCTTTGAAAACATTTTTACCAGCTTTTCACTGACAAGTCGTTTGTATGATGAGTTCAGCAGATGCACAGCTCCACCGGGAGTTTGCTACTTGCTGCTGCCGCTAGTCTGAAGGAGCTGAGTGGGGAAGGGAGCTCAATGAGGTGGAAGGTTGGCTATTTCCAAGCAGGAAGAAGCTGCTTGGAAATAGACGGCGCTTTGTCAGAGCAAGCACTACGGCGCCCCGATGGTTGCTACTGGAGATTCAAAGATTTCTCATGAAAGATTTAAAGAAGCACACCACGCATGATTTTGAAGAGGGAATAACATGATATAAATCTAAAAAAGAAATCTCAAAATTTTGCATAAGACTGCCTCTTTAAATTGGTGAAAGCACTAAAAATTGAGCAACAAAAAGAGTCTCCATGTTTATTATCCTTTTCCCCATATTTTTATTAGAACGTCAGATATTTGGGAAGTTTTAACTTTGATTCAGCTGATATTTGAAAGCAGCTGAGCCGTGTTTGAAGGGAAACATTGCGATACTGTCGATATTACAATTTACAAAAGATAAACTTTTTCCGTCACAGCATCCTGCTGACGAAGCTTGGATCAATAAGCTACACGTGTTCAAAACTGCGCACCAATTTTATTGGCATGCAGAGCAGTTATTGCATTAAAGCCACGTCGATTAGATTTACTGCAAAGCTCTAATCTGTTCCTCAAAACACTGCTGAAACTGACTTCCCATCTGAGCAAAGCATAGATGAATCCGAGTTAGCTCAGGTCAACCCTAAAAAAGAAATAAAATCTCGGCTTTGTCAAAGAACAAGCTTATAGATTGAATTTTTGTATCTATATAAAAATTCCCTTAAATAGCTCTAGTGCTTTTGGCTTTTTAGACTCCAGCTTCTTAGAGACCAAACTAGCAAAATGGCCCTTTGAGTCTGTTCAACTAGCAAGTGAAAAACCAAAATTATGATGGGCTTAAGGGTTAAAATTACCCCAAATTAGATATAAAAGTCAAAGTAAACCCTTTACTAAGTGGAATAGGTTTAGAAAAACAAACATTTCACCCCAAAACTTCCACACTGTAGGAATCCTGTACAAGTCAATTCTTTACACTCGTTCCCTTCTTAAGTTTTAATGTTTTCCAGAGATTTCAGAAAACATTTTTGGGACTCCTTGTGTACATAGCATTTGTGTCATGGTATGTGGGTCTAAAGTTTCTACTCTGTATGCACTCCAGCTGGTGTATGGTTTCTGTGGATGCTCACTGAGGTTAGAGATTAGGATTTACTTTGTAGTTTATGTACAGTCTTTGCATCCATGTGTGTTCTGCTATGTAGTGCTCATTTCTGAATATTTGTGTTGAGATTACGTTTTTCCAGTGGACCTGTAATTTGATGCTGTGGTTATAGAAGTGCTGTAAATAACTGCACAAAGGCCTCTTCATTTCCATACTATTATTCTATTCTAGTGAGACAAAACTAAACCAAAGTTGTGATATTGGCAAACATGTTTTATTAGTTGGCATTCCAGGTATTGACATTGCACATAATCCCCTCCAACAAAAAGGAAACCTAAAACTCGAGAAATAAAGTTATTTTCTCCCCCCCATCAATCCATCCAAAGCCGGAGATGAAAGGAGCGCAACGCTTCAACCGATTCAGGTGGTACCAGAACTAAACTGACTTCCAATGCAAACCAGCAGCTGCACACCTGCTTGGGCTTCCCCTCAAATCAAATTAAAAAGCCAAATAAAAAAACAAGGCTGGTTCCTCTGAATACCTGATCTACCCTTATCTGGTCAGTTAAAGAAAATGTTCTTCTAAGAGGGGTTGGAATGACTGAGCCAACAAGCAGATTGTCCTTTCCCATTTTCCCCTCCGCTTTAAAGCTTTTTAACTTTTTAATCACACACTCATCGGTATCACCCTGTCTAACCTGCCGACTCCTCGCCAACCAGTAGCTATAGCTGTGAGAGAGAGAGAAGAGGGGAGAGCAGTGCATGTTGTGAAAGAGGTCCAGCTCTCGAACCCCAGGACCTACAAGAAAAACGCAAAGGAGGCACAGGGATTTCAAACGGTGAAGAACCAAACGTCATATGCCTCTAATCCTGAACGAGGATTAGGCTGGTCTTTAGTCCTGGTTTGAGGAAAAAAAAAAAAATGTTTTGTGTTTCAACTAAAGTTTAAACTTAAAAAATGTCCTTAAAGACTCCATAAAAATTGTTTTTATCCCTTTAATGCCAGCATTCCACTTTAAACCAGTCCACGTCCGTCGAGAGACCACCCGTTTGTCCCATGATGCACGAGCGGCGCGATCTCAAACTGTCCGAAGCCAGGGTCACTCAACTTTCTTTGGCATCAGGTCCCATCTTCGCCCTGGGGGCTGAGACAAGCCTGGCTGCAATCACTCTGTTGGGGCTTCAACTTCTGGGGCGACCTCCGCCTGAGGGCAAATTACAATGCATCACAGAAAACATACAAGAACACTTTGTTACGCTCCACTCTTTACCTCAGGAGATTTTGGTGTTTTAGGAGAAGTTTTCGGAGACGACTTTGACGATTTGGGTGTAGGTTTTTCCTCTGTTGGTTTTGTGCTCTGAGGAGGGGTCCCAGGCTCCGAGCCAGACTTCTCTGTGTCATTCTTCATGCAACACAAAAACCAAGTACATTTAATAGAATCACTTATTCAGAAGATTTGTTAAAAAAAAAAAAAAAAAAACTTGCTTTTGATGTTGAGGATTCAGAGTTCCTCTGCCTGCGCCGTCTGGGCGGCCGGCGTGTTTTCTGGCCTTGGTCTTCTGTCGACGTCTCGCCGTTGGTCTGGACACCTTCAGGAGACTCCACCTGTTTTACCTCCGCCTGCTGTTCCTTGCCTTCTTCTGAAGCCGGAGATTGATCCGCAGGTGGGCGAGGGTGGAGGGGTCTAGATCGATGGGGAAAGAGAGTTTAAAAAACAAAACTGGTATGGACGTTGGTACATTTAAGTACAACTTTAGGGTTACCTGCGGTAGGGACGGAAGAATCTACGCCTTTGTGGCATCTGCTGTGTCTGGTCACCTTCAGCAGCTCCATTTTTTTCCTCTCCAACTTCCCCCTGTTATTCCAGAAAAATTTAATTAACACCAAAGTAAAACAGAACAAACCCCACTCCCCTAAACATTCAGTCTGCTTTACCATACATTTTGGGCACTAAGTCGAGGTCTGCGTGGCCTACGTCTCCGGGGTGGAGGCCTCGTTGCCCCCGGCTCCTCCGTTTGCTCTCCTTCTGGTGCAGGAGCTTGGTTATCGGCCGGTGTACTCTGTTCTGCAGGACGAGGGTTGCGGGGGAAGAACCGCCGACGGAAACGCCGTTTGTTGGGAGCGTAGCGGCTGCCCTTAACCGGAATGCCACCCGGACCCGTAACGTTGGCCGCTTCCGAGCCCTGTTGGGACAATGCACCAGTTCTTGAAGAGGCTAGAGCTTTCGATGCTAGAAGATCCAAAACATTCCTTCGTTCTCACTTTAGTTGCTTCAATTACGTCAAACTCTACGACTTCCCCATCTCCAACACTTCGGAGAAACTTTCTAGGATTGTTCTTCTTGATGGCAGTCTGGAGGAAGAAATCAGTCAAAGGAATGGTTCAATCAAAGCAGGACGAAGAACCAAAACTTAATCCTACCTGATGAACAAAGACGTCTTCTTTAGTGTCATTCCTGCAAGAAATGATAGTTTAGCAGTTGCACCAGATGTAGGGACACTTATAGTGATGCATAGTACGAAGTGGTACCTGTTAATGAAGCCATAGCCGTTACGGACGTTGAACCATTTCACTGTGCCTTGAACTGCCATGGCTGTAACAGAAGATTCAACAAATCGTTCGTTTTCCCCCCTTTTTTTACATAAGACATGGGAATACAGGCCATTTTACAGAAAACATGCCGTTATCTTGCCCTCATCATCAATCATTAACAGTCAGACTTTGAAACCAGGTCTGATCTGGGTCACGAGGGAGGGACAATACAACCTGTTTAACACCTTAGGGAGGCTAAAGGCAAGAGTCATGATTCATCAAACAATGATATCAGCTTTTGTCAGAACGCCGTTTCTGCTGGAGTCCACCTAAGATACCGTTTAATTGGTTCATGTGTTGCTTGGGGAAATGATTTGCAGCTGTGAGGACCTCACCATATCTGGGTCATGCGCTCACAGTGTCAGGAGGGCAATATAAACCATCTGATTTGAGACAAAAATGAGGCGCACTCAATGCGATAAACAGATGTAGTATCAAATTGAATTATTTCTACAATATGGAGATTGGACGTATAGAAGTACAACACGTGTCAGCCTGTAAATGAAGCCATATTGATTTATTGTTTGCAGAGCTCACCTTGTAACTGGGATTGCCCAACCATCCTCACAACTTTCACGCGTCAAAGGATTGCAACATAGCTCAAGACGCACAAAGCGCACAAGTATTAAGAATGGGACTTAATGCAGGCAATGCGCCCTAAAACAACTAACCAGACTGGTTTGCGGCTCTTCCACCCTCTCTGTACCCACCTATAACCTTCCTCTCCGGCTGAGGCTGGTCTTCCACCGGGGCTGGCGGTGGAGAGCTCGGCGCCTCGGAGTCGCTCATCCTGCTGCTCTAGTTGGGGACTGTCGCTCCTGCTGGTTCCCCTGCTCTTCTTGAAACTTTTCTGCCCGCCTCGGTTTAAGGTTTTATCTCGACGTCACTTCGCCCTGCCGGACGCAAGCCGCGCCCTCATTGGCTTCACGGGGGCACGAGCTGGAAACCGATTGGCTGCGAGAAGTCGGCAAATTGGACGGGAAACAGTGGCAGGTGGGGAACAGGTAAGAGCGAGAGGAGATGATTTCTGCCACCGGAAGTGGAAGGAAGTTTGATCTAAATCGAGTTTATGACACGTTTTTATGCACACTTTAAATGGCAAGTGCTGTTAAATTTCAATCCAGTGTTCAAGACAGCCTGCAACGAGCCACCGGAGTATAATCTCCTGTTTTAAATTGTCTTACAACTGGATTTAGTTTAACTGCTTGAATGAATAGATTCAGCCGGATAACATAAAAAATATTCCTAAAAATAAACACATTTAAAAATATGTTAAAGCTGACATGAGATTTTTCAGAAATCATCCTGATGCCTTCGAAATTGTCTAAATGAAACCAAATCTTACTGAATTAAACTTTGTTGACCTAAACTGACAGGGAATGACAAAATGTAACTCAAAATGAACTAAACTAAAATAAACTGAACTTGAAACGGAATTACTCGAGCTGAAAAAGAACTGGAAATGAACTACGGGGAAATGAAATTCAGATTGAATTGAGATTAAATTGATTAAATCTTGATTAGCTAAACTGATGGAGGTGGTCCAGAAACATCTGAACTAAACAGAACTGATTTACTTGAAGTGAACTGGAATTGAACTGAGTTAATCCTACCAGAGTTGAATTGAACCTAATTGAAGTGAAGTGGAGTTGGATTAAGCTGAAATGATCTGAACTGAATATAACAGAACTAAATCAAATGGAGTGAAACTGAACTCAGTGTAAATCAGGGGTCTCAAACTCCAGGCCTCGAGGGCCGCAGTCCTGCAGTTTTTAGATGTGCCACAGGAACAAAACACTGGAATGAAATGACTTAATGACCTCCTCCTTGTGTAGATCAGTTCTCCAGAGCCTTAATGACCTAATTATTCTGTTCAGGTGTGGTGCAGCAGAGGCACATCTAAAAGTTGCAGGACTGCGGCCCTCGAGGACTGGAGTTTGAGACCCCTGGTGTAAATGAACTGAATTGATTTAAGATGGATTGATTAGGCCTTCCCTGCTTCCTGGTTATGTTTTTGGTGCTACAAACATCAAAATCTGCTCTCTGAGGGCTATTTTTGAGATTTACATAGAACTACAGTTTTAATTATCCATTCAATTGTTTATTTGTGGCACAGGGTGTTGGTGTTCAGCATCCTTGCGTCACTTTCTGTATGGGGAATGCATGATTTCCATATGTATGCTTTGTTTTTAAACGGTGTTCTCCAGCTTCTTCCTAAACCTCATAAGTGCTTGCTAACATAGCCAGGCTGATATCACTCAGAAAAGTTGACTGTCAAAGTTTCAATTAGATTTTATTGTTAGATGCTTTAGGGGAAAAAACTTACAATTTTTATTTTTTTTTTATCTCTGCAATAAAAGTTGGCTTTATAAAACAGCAGTAGCTTAATTCACATTTTGCCTTTAAGTGCAGCCTGCATAGGTCACTGCACTCCAATTTCAAACCACTAAATTTAACTCAGCCTCTCTAAGAAGAGCCAAGTTCAGCAGCACCATTTGCTGCACACTTGTGACCATGAGACCAGAGCAAGAAAATAGTTACAAATATAGATTGAGATTCCTGGTGGGAGAGGAAATACAATAAAATAAAGCTGTGGGGATGATGCAGGGTAATGTTGAGCTTGCAAAATCTCCAACTGCATCCCGCATCAATAATGTATCATCTTAATAAGGTGCGCAACAGAATGACACCTTTCAGCTTGAGATCCGCAGAGAAATTGTGAAAGCAGAGCAGAAATAACGGGCGCCATTTGTAATTTAGACTCATAGCGTAAACAATATGTATCAAATACTTTGCTGAATTTGTAAACGCACAGAGTGTAGCGTCTATCACACGGTAAGAGTCCAGGAAGGGAAAACATGAATGGTCCATGTGCGATACACATCAAACTGTTGAGGTTTCTTTAACGGGCATCTGCGAGACAGAGGCACCAAGCTACTGCCACTTAGCCAGAAGCTAACCGGAAGAGAGGCAGCTCTTCAAAATAAAAGTCTTTTAGCGGGCAGGGAGGAGAAGGGGGGATTAAGCACAGAGATACAGCGACGATTAACCTTTGTATTAAAAGTAGGAACACACATTTAATGTGTATAGCAATTCTTCGTGACAATACTGTTATGATGATTAAAAAGCTGGTTTTCTGATGTCATTGTGCATCTCTAAAGCTCAAATTTGACCTAAATTTGGTCCGTATTTCCTAGTAAATTAACGTGTAGACAGTGTGGCCGTACAGCAGCAAGAAAAAAACCAAAACATTTATCCAAAAGATAAATTAGTTTCTTTAAAGAGGTGAATGTATAAGTCAGACTTGACCAGATCTAAAGTTGTGGAGAAAGCGTATTGAAAAGTCTTGGTGGAAGTAATTAGGCATAAGGTGATTTGTACTGTGTCAAATGTTTTCTCTATAATTTAATTCAGGAGTCTGCAACGTTTACAATCCAGACTCATTTTTGACCCAAGGCCAGCCGCATAAAGCTAGCTTTGATTTGAAAATGTTACATGGTCTTTTGATTAAAAAAAAGACAACTTATGATTTTTAATAAATTTCAACTCTAGGAAATTTGTTGTTGATTCTGTAGAGCCACCATTTTATTCCTGTGATTTGCAGAATTCGTGCAAAAAGCGGATGGGTATAACTTTCTTCTTTGAGAAATAGTCTGCGGAAAATGACACAACAAAGTTTCCAAGCAATTGACAGGAAAAATAGATCTGCAAATATCAAGGGTATTTTTTTTGTTGTTGTAAAAATTCAGTACGTTTATTCCACAAAACTTAGTAATATAAAACCATTAGTTATCATTTTTAGTTATATTGAAAGCCACTGTAAGTCCAAAAAGTCACTGGAGTTACATACGTTTTAATTCTTGAGGACCTTAGAGATTTTTATATTCAATAAGGGACAACAAATGATTGTACTTGATATGTAGAGCTATGACGCAAACTAGAAGAAATATTCCACATATCTTATTTTAATCTCAATAAAGGCTGTATAGCCCAGTTAAAGAAAAGCAGTGTATTGTGAGTTTTGTGAGTGTTTTGTTGTGGTAGAGCCAACAGGAAGTGGTTGCTGTAGATGTTTCTATGCTTATAATGTCCAAGCGGTGCTGGAGAGCTGGATGACAGCGGCAGACAGAGGGGGAGAGAGGCTGCACATCGCACAAACCACCGGGCTTTGGATCCGTTTCGGCCGGGCGGCTGCTTGGAGTGGTCGCCTTCCTCTGCTGGAGGCAAACAGCAGTCTGGATAACACTGAAGGGGAAGGAATGAGTCAGAGAAATAATAAAAACATCAGCTAAAGGCTAACTAATACAATAAAAAAAATTTTAAAAAGGTGAGAGCGACATCGTCTCGGAGGAGCAGAGCCGGGAGCAGAGGCCGGGCCGGACAGTGACCACAGCGGAGGAGCAGAGCCATCATCTGCGGAGTAAGTTCCCCTCGTCCAATAAGAGGGGCGTGTTTGCGCCTGGGCAGGAGGTTTCCTCCGCACAATACAGGCTGCAGCGCTCTCAGTGCGTCTCTCCTTTATGTGATTTGTTATTGGATTTAAAGATAAATAAATAGCCAACATTTTTGGTCCATCCGGCGGGGAGCAGTTGGACCTGCGTGCGCAAGGCGCTGCCTGCCGGAGCCACTGTTACATTAGTGTTCAGCTGTTTGCTGGTTCCTGTCAGTGTTACTGGGAGGAGAGGGGGCAATAACATAGCTGCCACTTTAGCTCCTAAAGGCTGGCTGTGGCGACCAGGAGGGCCTGAGCCTGGGTGCAGGCAGGCGGCATGCCGGTCCGCTGAGGGCCGCAGTCAGATGAGCTCACAGAGAGAGAGAGAGAGATGAAACATATCGAGAGCAGAAATATTGAGAAATACACCACGGCTGGTCCAGTACATTGTAAATGGTTTAACAGGATCACTATAATTACACAACTTAAAAATAAAAAACATAAATATCCAACACCCTACCAGTGTTTTACACCATTTACAGAGAGGACTCGAACAGCCAGTGAGGCCAAAGAAAAGAGAAACTAATGTCAAAAGAAGTATCCAGAAGTGATTCCGATTCTCATCCACACGACGCTGTGATCCAGAACACTATCAACAGTCATTGTAAACACAGAGTCCAGATAACACATTGTACATTCAGCTGGAAAAAAAAGCCCCATGAATGTATTACTTCTGTCTCAGGTTTTATTGCAAAAGTTTTAGCCTTGAAACAATTCAGTAGTTATTTCTGAAGGACTTAACCTGCATTACCTCCTCCACACCTTTATAACACGTGTTACTAAGCATTAAATAAGTGCCACCAAGTGTATTAAAGGCACATCAAAACTGAAGTATTTAAATAATTGTTGAACATTTATTGCGGCCCATTAGCGGTAACAACAACTAACTGATGTAACTCGACTGATAAGGAAGTGAGTAAAATCACCCAGTTACTGTTTCAGTGTTTCAACTTGACATGCAAGCAATGGAAAACAAGAGAAAATGATTGTTTGAAGGGACCAGCAGCTCGCTGCTTTCAGTCTGGAATGAAAACAGTTTGTTGTGTCACATTTTCATTCCTGTTTATTCGACGTCGTGATGAAAATTCACCCTGGCGGGATGAGGTGATTGAAATCACGAGGCTCTTATTTATCACCTGGTTTAAAAGGCAGAGAACGGCTCAGTCTACTACGAGACCCATGGAAAATTAACCGGTGGGTTTTAGAGGATTTTCATTAAACCCCCAAGTGTGTTTCTAACTGGAAATGAGACCATCGTCTTGTAAAATATAACAACACGACACAGAGTGCTTACTGAGCCCATTTCCACAAGGCTCCTCTGTGTGTTTTGCGGAGGGATTGACAGGCACTCAGCAGGAAGCTCTCTGCAAGTCCTCATGCAGTAGGAACTGAGACCGTCGTGCTGCTTTAGCCTGGACTTGCAGACGCGTCGAAAATTGTGGCAACGGTTTGATCAACTGTTTCTTTAAACAGCCAAAATTGAGAGACATAAACCCAGAGAGGTTTTATGTGCTGACAAAAATCGTGTTTAATTTAAAAGTGTGTTCAGGTGAAAGTACTGATCTTCGCTATGCTGCAATAAACCATGAGTAATTCCCCTGTTTTGTATAAAAGTGACTAAATGAGCAGTTAAAAGGTGTGAAACAGATCCTTCAGTGTCACGTTTGCGTGTGAACCTTCAACATGCTACTGCGAGGTAACTTAGTAGAGATTTAAGTTTGCAGTGAATAAGGGCGGGTTTTTGTCCTTTCAGCTTTAATATGAAAGGATTTAATTTTAAAACCAGCGTTTTATTTTGCAGTAACTTAAAGATAATATGGCTGATAGCAAAAGAAAAGAGAGAGAGAGAGGGAAAAAAACAGTCTAAACAGTGACATTCATCAAAAACAGCTTGATTTTGATCAGTGTGTGTGTCCTGCGTGTGTGTGTGTGTGTGTGTGTGTGTGTGTGTGCCTGTGCAGCAGCCATGGCAGATGCAGAGCTGGACTTCCAGACCGGTGATGCCGGGGCGTCTGCCACCTTCCCCATGCAGTGCTCCGCGCTCCGCAAAAACGGCTTCGTGGTGCTCAAAGGTCGACCCTGCAAGATCGTTGAGATGTCCACCTCCAAAACTGGCAAGCACGGCCACGCCAAGGTAACAAACAAACAAACAAACACAAATGCAGGATCAGATAAATTGGCAACTGTATACAGGTGGGGGTTTAGTCTAGATTTAAAGGCATTCAGTGTTTCGGCTGTTTTGCAGTTTTTTGATAAATCGTTTTGACATGTTTTTCATGCATTTGTATTGTACAGTACAATTGAAAGAATGAACAAATCTGCCAGATGAAGAAGAAATAGCTACACAAATATGCAGACACTTAAACTAGTACGTAAATGAATCAGCTTTTGATTTCATTTCTGCATTCAGTCTTCAGTAAGAGTGAATCTGATTAACTGTAGATACTTTAGATATTCGTTCATTTCGCTTGGCCAAAGCGGAACGACTTCAAAGGATCAAAAGGAACTTATTGCACCAAAGTACGAGCCAGGAAGAAGAGTAGAAAAAAGGCCCACTGCAGGACACAAATCAACTGGGGCACGCTCACAACGCTCTCTGATCATTTGTATAAAACTTGTGTACATGAGTGAACATGACAGAAACATGTCTGAGAGGTTGACAAGAAGCTAAAAGCAACACTGAAGGAGCTGCAGGATTTTTGTTACGAGTTTTGCAGGTGACATCAACCTGCTCTATTCTCCATATGTGTGGAGTAAGGAGTTCAAAGATAAAGAATCTCTTCTCCTATAGTTCAGTTAGAATCTCCTGAAAGCTCGTGGGAGAACCTATTATAGACGTAAAACAAACCTGGACAGGATATTAATGAGATATTTCTCAACAAAGGTGGAAAAAGTGTCGATGCGTCCTGATCTGATCACAACAGCATTTCGTTTTATCAATACGAAATGTTTCAGATCCACTTTGGAGCAAACGGTAACGCATCGTGGACATGTCAGGTCGTGATCCGTCTCCATATCCTCTCTCATTAATATTGATGAACATTCAGTCCCTATAAAACCTGAGTGTTTCAGGTCAGAGGTGTTTTAAAGGGGCGGCGTTATGTATTGTCCAGGCACACAGAGCCTTTTTATAGCACAATCAACTAACTGTGCTATATCCAGTTATAAAAAATTCTGCATGTATCAAACATGACTTAAAAGAAACGTAACTTTGCAATTTGACACTTTAAAATTGGGCCTCTGCCTCTTTAAGAAGCTCCTACTCTCTCTGACACGCCGCCATTAGCAAGACATCACAGCAATGCTTCTCATTATGCTATTAATCAGGTTATTAATCAGGTCTTTAGCTCGGCAGACTCACAGTTCCACCAGGCGTTTGCTAATTGCTGCTGCCACTAGTCTGGAGGAGCCGAGTGAGGCAGTCGCAGCAGAGCAGAGCAGAGAGGAGCTTTGTGGAAACAGGCGGCGCTTTGTGAGAGCAAGTGTTTAGTCACCCCCAAATGGTTGCCATGGGAGATTTAAGGATATCTCAAACATTCGCGAACGAATCAAAGCAACACTCCCAGCACGTTTGTTATGAGGGAAATGCTGTTGTTTATCATTCCAACATTTTTTTGAGCTTTAACATATGAGGCAAAAAAAAAAAAAAAAAGTTGATTTTGACATAATTTTACATAAATCCTGATTAAATCGTAGAAGTCAGCTCACCCTCTCAGTGTAAACACTTGTGTGTTTTGCAGAGATCTGTATAAATATTTCCGTGCGTCTCCTGTACCTGTGCAGGTTCACCTGGTTGGCATCGACATTTTCTCCGGTAAGAAGTATGAAGACATTTGTCCTTCCACCCACAACATGGACGTCCCCAACATCAAAAGAATGGATTACCAGGTGAGTCCATCCCTGCTGGCCTCTGAGAACTTCTCTTTCTTTTAAGACTTAAACATTATAACAGCACAAATGAGAATTTCTTTGCTGCACAAGCCAACACAAAGGCGACACAGTTGATTGACGGCATATTTTGCTGGATTTTGTAAATGTGGACTGGCTGGTCGAACGTTTGAGAAAAATTTCTAAATACGTATAAAATAAAGAAAATGAATGTTTAATACCAACATTTTTGACCTAAAGAAGGGAGGTAATATCAATATCAGGTAATATCAAAAGTAAATAATTATATGCCCCATTTTTATGCTGTTGTATCTTTGTACTCTAGTAGATGCAGTGGAAATTTCTAGAACTAAACATTGGAACATAAAGGTTAGTGGCTGCAGGACAGACTGGGCTAAAACACGATGCTGGATGGGGAATCCACACAGCTTGCCAAACTGTAAGCAGCAGGTGTTGAGTTTCCTGCTAAAGTGAAACCACGCAGTCCCAGCGCTGGAGATGTATGTGACTCAGGTCATGTACACATTTTTAGATGCGTCGTCACCTTTTGACCCTTTTACATGTGCTAGTGGAGGCGTTCTCTCGTGGCAGGACTGACCCAGCGGTGTGTGTTAACGTGATGCACTGCAGAGCAAAAAAAAAAAAAAGATTACAAGTTCATGTTCCTCTTTCACAGCTGATTGGGATCCAGGACGGCTACCTCTCCCTGCTCCAGGACAGCGGGGAGGTGAGAGAGGACCTGAAGCTTCCCGAGGGAGACCTGGGAAAGGAAATCGAGAGCAGGCACGAAGCCGGAGAGGAGATCCTGGTCGGTAGCATCACCTCGGCGCACGCTCGTTTCCTGCTGCAGCTTTTCCTCCAAAGAAACGTTCCCAGTCCCCTTCTCTCTCTTTTCCAGATCACTGTTCTAAATGCAATGGACGAGGAAGCTGCAGTCGGTATAAAAGCCTTGGGTAAATAAGCCACAGCAGGTAAACACAGAGCTTGCAGCCGCTCTCTCTGCCTGCAACTGACCCTGAGAAAGTTTGGTCTGTAAAATGTTTCATGTGTTTATCACCAGACGCCAGCATGTTGTAGTTCAGGTAAAAATGTTGATCTAAAACCTGCAGCTTTAAACCGCTGATGTTTGCATTTATGCATATTTAATAAGAGGGGGGTAGAGTACCCAAAAATTGTAGTCAAAGAGTAGCACTACTTCAACATGTTTTTACTTAAGTAAAAGTAAAAAGTAGCCAACCAAGAAATGATTCAAGTTAGAGTGAAAAAGTGTTTGGTTGAAAAGGTTAACGGTTAAGTTACGTGGACATTCTTTTGCTTTTGAAAATAATTCATGTACATAATTACAAAATAAGAAAATCAGGCAAAAAAAACATTTTTCCAAATCAGTTTCTTTTGATATGAAACATATTGAACTGCAGGCAGGCGTGTGTGTGTGTGTGTGTGTGTGTGGTGAATATTTGGTTAAAACAAGCTTCTTCTTCATTCAGTGAAGTTACTCACACTGGGCAGAGGATCCAGAAAGTAAAAGTAGTAGAAATTACTTGGAGTAAGAAAAGCATTTAGCAACAAAGCTACTCAGAGTAACTGATCAAAACATTCCTCTGCTTAAATCCGTTTCAGATACAAACGAGACGCACTGGACCTGGAGGAAAAGGAGAGGCTAATGCATCGTCCACGCTAGTCTCCCTCCCTTCTCTGTCTCTTTCTTTTCTCCATTCTTGCTTTCCGCCTCTTTGGGTTCAACTAGACGACTTGAATAAATATCTGGAAGCAACTAAAAAAAAAAACTATTATTGATGTACATGCACACAGAGTCCAGGCGGGAGTCCCAGAGTGGATCCACAAATGTGGTGTAGCAACGCCACCTTCAGGGACGAGCTGTAATCACGCTTCTGTTTGACAAACTTCTGCTGAATCAAGGGCTTCATCTCCAGATCTACAGCGAGAGGAAACGATTTCAGAGAGATGCCGAGCGTATTCTGCCGGTGTTCAAAGTTATTTATTGAGGAGATGTTGTGCAGAAACCTTCACGGCTCTCCGTAGAAACGATTCAAATGTTATTTATTGTGCTCCCAGGTTCTGATCCAGGATCTGTGGACGATCTTTGGCAAGTTTGGTTCCGTCTCTTGTGTTCGTACAGCCGAACCGTGCAGAATCTCCGCAAGACCAACACACAAAAAAAAACAAAGCTAAACGTAATAAAGATGATGCAAACTGATGGGTGTGACTTATTGTTTATTTAGCAAGTTTTTAAATGAATGCTTTAAGCCAGTTAATGCTGCAGAGGATGACAAAACAAACAGCGACGCTCCAAAGTACGAACACAAAGTTTACGAG
Organism: Xiphophorus maculatus; assembly: GCF_002775205.1. Taxonomy (NCBI): domain Eukaryota; kingdom Metazoa; phylum Chordata; class Actinopteri; order Cyprinodontiformes; family Poeciliidae; genus Xiphophorus; species Xiphophorus maculatus. The sequence goes on from NC_036456.1 coordinate 12,961,703, forward strand.
CCTGAGTGGGGATCACCAGAGTGAATCTATCCACATGCGAGTAAAGAAAACAGGTCGGCGTAATAGAAAATAACAGTTTGATGCACGTTTAAGACCATGAAATGGTTTCAGAGCAGTTTCAAAATAAGCTTCCTTTCAACTGAGCCACATCTGGAGGTCCGTCTCACAGCTGGAAAAAGCAAAACCACTTCGAAGAGGATAATTGAGGATTTACTGTGAAACGAGGTTCTGCTCATTTCACATAGAAATGCAGGTGGGAGGCGGCGCACCACCAATGATCTTCCTGGAACATCTGAAGCGTTACTGGTTGGAGTCACTTATATAAATGAGTTAAAAAAAACAAAACATCTGCAACACGTCCACGTAAACATTATATTGGGATTTTTTCGCTTCCTTCATAATATTTACTCTGATTGAAAATGCTTTTCGTGGTTTGTGTTTCACAAAGGAAGATGGTCGGTGGCGCGCCGCCTCCCACCTTCAGTTCTAATGAACTTATATTTACTTTTTTGTAATAATTCTATCCAAAATTGGCAATGACTAAAAGTTTAACAGAAAACTCTTCACATAGTCCTCTGACGTTTTTCAGATTGAAGATGTTGAAGGCAGTAAAAGTCAAAGCTGGTCTTACTCTGTCTAGCCGTTAGCTTTAGCACCTGAGTCCAAATAACCTGGATTTACACAAAAGATTGATAACTACAGACGTCATAAGAATTGTATGTTGCAGGTAATATTCATTTCTTATAACCTTTTAGCAGAATTTCACCTTTAAACTTCCAGTTTCATCAGAACCAATTCACAAATTCCTTGTCTTTTTGTTGCCGTTTTATGTTGGTTTCTGTATGAAATTATCAAATTTTAAGTTGGAAAAATTTAAACATTCCACAAGGTTGGAGGTTCAACATATAAAGTTGTTCAAATCGTCAATTTGGCATTTAATAGAGTACATTTAAAAGTATGCCCATCCTTTGTGGACTTAAACGTTAAGTTCTAACAAACTTTTTAGGTTTGAATCGAATTCTCTTGTGCGCCCCCTGCTGGCCACAAGGCTCTCAGCAGCAGAACTTTTAATGAATATCTACAAATGTCACTCATTAAAGGATAAATGAAAGAAAGGGAAAAACAACGGAAACATGTGAAACCTAGCTTTTCTTGTTAGCTTATTAAAAGTCAAAATAATTACATTGTGAAAATTATAGTCATTATGGCACAAATCAATCTATGTTTCTATTTTAAATCCAGAGTGATCCGCCATGGGTTCCTCCTCAGAGTGGTGAAGCTGCAGTAAAAGAAGAAAGATGAAGGTGGCCGTGTTTTACTTGCTGTGGTGGTAGAACCTCTGCCCACTCTGGCTGTGGGCGAGGAAGCTGTGACGGGGGGCTCCCTGTGGGGAGCTCTGAAACGGAGTCTGAAGACGCAAACACAAAATATCACAAAAAAATGTTTAAATTTTAAAAATGAGAGGTGACCCAGGAGGGAAGTGGGTGATGAGGAAGCCTCACCTTGGCTGTGGGGATTTGGACCATGGGTGTGGGCAGCAGACCTGAAGCAGAAGGATGCATGGCAGAGGGATGCATGGGCCTCAAAGCTCCCTGACGGAACAGGAAACGGAACAAAACTACAATCACGTTTCCATAAAATGGAAGTTAAGGTCAACAGAAGTAACATTAACGTTGGAGTCAATGTTTCTGGGATTAGTACTAACGATTAAAACATTGTTACCCCGGAAGATCCAGCGTAAACAAAGGAGGGTGCCTGCAGAAAACAAGCCTGGTTTGTGGGACACGTTGCCATAGTAACCCGTAAGCTATGAGGGCAGACGCTGCAGGTCAAACTGAACTACGACTTAAACTGTAAGCAGACCGGGTTGCATTTTCCATCAGTAGTGAAATCCAAGCTGAATATGAATTTTTAGATTAAAAAATCAGAGTCGCAGCGACAGTCGAAACTGCTCATCAGGTAAGAACAAACAAACCCAGTGGTCTGGTAAATACATATATTCGGTGTGATTATTAGATTTGTTGTATAAACTGAACAGACTCGACTCACTGCATCTGTAAAGCCTGACTGCTGGTTGGCATGTTCCAGCTGCTTCTGCAGGGGTATCGAAGCTCCAGAGATGAATCCTGCAAGAGACGCACAGGTCGCAACTTTTAACAAGTCAAATCAATTTCTTTAGTCAAAATAAAGTCACGTTGATATTTTTCTGCTATTTATCTGGGAGCAGCTGCTTGTGCTCAGGTCAGCAGAACTCACCAGGCTGGGAGGGGAAGTGGCTGTGAACAGGATAGCCTGTCTGCTGGTGAGGGAGGTACTGCATGGCTTGGAAAGCAGATGCTCCTGGAGATCAAAATGTTAGGAGAAGCCGCAGTTCAGTGGAACAATGCAAACACACATTTAAAAATAATAATTTAAAAAAAAAAAAGCAAAGTAAACCAAGTTCCTCACCTCTGATCTGAGAACTGCTGGCGAAGCTAACGGGCACAGAGGGTCCGGGGGCGTAGGTGGAGGGGTGCTGGGATGCGGCCACGCCGTAGGGCTCGTGGACCCCCTGGCTGCCGCTGAACTGGCCGTGTTCTGCTGAGCTGGAGCTGAAACCGGGCGTCTGATAATGACGGGTCTGACACAAGAATGAGATGGAAGCTGAATAAAATAATCTGCTTCTAATGACACCAGACTTTTAGGCCATATAAGTCAGCCAGTTTTTTTTTTTCTCTGTAGTTCTGGTGTTTTTATTGTTAAACACAAACTGGTAGGTGGATGATTTTATTTCAGCGTCCCATCCGGTTCTGTACTTACTGGGATGACGGAGGCTGGGAACAGCTGCTTGCTCCGCTCTCCCAGTAGGGCGCCGGGTCGACTGTGACTCACTGGACTTCCTGGACAGACCGAACATTAAAGCTGCTGTGTTAGAAGAAGCATTTCCCCCATTATGCATTTCTTCTGCTTTTACTTGTAGTCAGTTTTACAAGCCGTGCCTGTAGAACCAAGAAGCCACGAAAACAGAACCCGTCTGACAACGTGAAGCAGGGTGAAAGGTGTCAAAAAGCAACAAATCACGTCATCACCCAAAGAAATTCAAGACCAGACGAGAAACAAACACTGAAATCTAAGAGTCTGTAAATTACTGGAACAAAGACATTTCTAAGATCATTTTATACAAATAAATAAAACATGGAAGAGTGATTAATATTCCCAGAAGTGCTCACTCTTCCGATATTACTCCAAGAATTGATAAGAATTCTTGGAATTCTTAGCTAAAAATACTATTCAGCTAAAAGTAATCCGGATGTCGGTTTGTCTTCTCACCTGGGATGCTGAGGAGGTGCTGTCCTGAGTGCATGGACAGACTGGGCTGGTAGCTGGCTGATGTCAAGGTTGTGATATCGCTGAAGAGGAAAGAGGAAAGCGGGTAAAACACACAACCTTAACCAGAGAATAATGCATCCCGACGGGTCGGTACCTCTGCTCCTTCCTGCGTCTCTTCTCCTCCTCGTGCAGAACTTTCTTAAGCTGTAGAAAAAGCTGATGTTTCTCTTCTTGGAGTCCCTGAAGTTTCTCCTCCATCTTCATGACCTGGTGTTAATGTAACCAAAAGATTTTTTTTCACAGAATCTGTTCTAGCTTAACATGCAACTAAAAGGCGCATAGTGGAGGAACCACAGACACAGACCTGTTCTTTGGTTTCCTCCAAGGACATCCTCTCCTCGATTTCTTTTGTCCTCTTCCTCTCCTCCTCTTCTTTCAGCTTCTGCTCCATCATTTTGTCCACCTCCTCTTCCTCTAAAAATTTTAAAACATGCAGAAATGCTTATGCATACTGAACCAGAAATGGTGGAGCAGCTATGGTATTTTATAAAATCTTTTATAAGAAAGAAATGCTAAGCGACTGATGAGCTGTAGTGACCATGTTTGAGGGATCAAATTCAGGAAGTGGAAGATTATAACAATGCAAATTAAGAGTGAGAGAGAGAGTTCCAACTTCAATTGAATTTCAAATTAAGACAATTATTGGAAGAAAAAATACAGTTATGTGAATTTATTCTTGAAATTACAGTATTCAGAGTTCTTCTGGCTGTTGGAACAAGTTTAATTTGTATTTACCTTGTCTCTTGCGCTCCCTCTCCCTCATTATATGCTTATGGAGGGCTCTGGCCATCGCGTTGGACAGCTTGGGTCTCTCCAGCAGGGCGGGCATGGTGACAGGCAGCGGAGGGGCCAGCTAATATGTTTGAAAGGCACAAGAAACAACATGAGAAAACTTCAATGCATGTAAGGATGTGTTCTTGTGAGCGCAAGATATAAAAAAAGGAATTAAAAATGTGCATTTCATATGGTTTAGTGCAGAGGATTCCTGGGTTACCTGTATGGTATAGACCTTAATGCCTTCAGGACTTCCTCATTTGTTAATCATATACATTTAACAAAGTGTTGGAAGAATTACTGAGAGGTTGCGGATCAAAGAGACATGACAGCATCACTACAACTGCAGATATGATGTAAATCTCTCTTTCTGAGTCTCTTCCTTTCTGCGTGTCCATAGCCTACTGTTGCTCACCCATTTTTGGTGGAAAAAAAAATAAGTTCAATTGGGTTCTGCCTTAGGGTCGGTGTAAATTATACCAATTATCTGTATATACCTGCATACACATATAAGTTAATCAGAAACAATGCTTTGTTTCATATCTTTTTATTATTGCTAGACGAATACACACTTGTAGTCAAACCTTAAATGCATGTTTACGGACAAAACTACGTCTAAACTACTGAAGAAAACCGAGTTAGCAAGCGGCAACGAGCTAAATGCTAACATCGGCTGTAGGTGTTATCAATTACGTAAAATGAACAAAGGCAGGGTCATTTAAAATTCATATCAATGCGTCTTGATGTTATTTGCATCACATAAGTATAAGTAACTTTGATACATAAACTCTTTCTTTACAAATGTGACGTTTTAGCCATTGCTAGCTAGCTGCCGAGCTACGTGGCCCATCTTGTTGTATCCGTCTTAATGTGTCTTCGGTCTCACAGTGTTAAAACAACTGAAGAAAAACTTACTTTTGTCGATTTGCAATGCGTATAATATGAACCTAAATTTCAGCTGTTTTCAGCGTTTTACTCCGGATAACGCACTAGGAGGAAAGAAATAAAACTCCTTGTTTTTCTTCTATCTTTTTTACGGTTGGTAAGCAGCAGATGCATTGCCGCCACCTACTGGGCAGGAGAGTGAATGTCTCCGTGTGTAGAGGGGCAGGGCCCGGTTCCTTGGTGGCCCGCCTCCCTCGTAACCCATTTTTTTTCGCTTGTGGGCGTGATAGGTGGTCGCTCTTCTTCTTCTTCTTCTTCTTCTTTTCTATTATGGCGGATCACAAGCAACTTTAAGGTGCATACCGCCACCTACTGTACATGAGTGTGTAGCAGCATTACTTCACATCTATTAAATTCTATTTTTTAATTTTGTAGTCTTAAGATAAATAAACAATGCTTTCCTTAATTTGTGAATATCTGTTATGTTTCCTTCATTTCCTAATATACCTTTAAGATTCCATTCATGCCCTATATTTCTAACTATTCTCTTTAATTCTTGCCTTTCGAGTTCATATGACTTACAGTTCATCAATATGTGTTCTACATTTTCAGGTGGTCGCTCCATGAACATTTAACTTTTTAAATGTAATATATTTTTTTAAACGTAAAGGCAGTTTTTTAAATCAAATTTCTATTCCAACCACAGCTATCATTTTCATTCTGCACTTGGGTCCAACTGAACCATTATAAATCATGACAGAAGAATTTGTCCACACAAAGAATGCTGCAAACAAATCATATTATTTAAGGAGATAATTTAGCTGCCTGAGTAAAATCTTATATTGGAAGGAACTGAGGACGACATCAGGATGTGCTGGCTGTTCCCTGACAGGTCAAAAAAAGCCACATTTTGCATTTTCATATTTACTTCGCTGTTCCTAGTCATTTATTCCAGTTTTTGTAAGCATTTTCTGTTTTTAAAATTCATTAAGCGATCAACATTTTCATGTCAGTTATATATAACTCCTTGGGTGCAATTCCATCATCATTACAAACTGTCAAAGAATCTGAAGTTGAATTTATCCCAGGAAATGATTACAAGTGGTTAAGATACCTTTGTTGTTCAAATGAACTATGAGCATACAGTTTTTCATATAAGGAGCAGCTTTAAATATAGATGCTTATCTTTTTTTATGGTGGAATTTACCATCATTCTGTTCCAATAGTATTTGTTCCCCGCTCCCTGCCATCCAGGACATCTACAGGAAGCGGTGTTTGAAAAGGGCCGGGAAAATCACAAAGGACTCCACTCAGCCAGCACACACACTCTTTTCCCTCCTGCCCTCTGGGAGGCGTTACAGAAGCCTACGGACCAGAACCACCAGGCACCGGACCAGCTTCTTTCCCACAGCTGTCACGCTTTTGAACGCCTCCTGACATAAAACGTAAACTATAAGGACTGTACTCCCCTATCCTCTCATACAACAATAACACATGGTCTATCCTCACACACACACACACACACACATTACGGACTGTTTTCTTCACACACACATACAACCTGTACATTTTATCTGCCATTATTTATCTTGTATTATATTATACACATATATAATCCATTCCCTAACATGCTTGCATATTCTGTATAATCTGTGCATATAGCTCCCATATTTATATTTATACACAATATCTATATCTCTTTGCTATAACCCCTTATAGTCCATACATACATAGTCTTGTACATCTGTAAATAAATATTTATATCTCGTAGAGCACTTCTGGATAGATGCAAACTACATCTTGTTGCTTGTACTTGTGACAGTGCAATGACAATAAAGTTGAATTCTATTCTAATTCTATTCTATTAAACTCAAAAAGCAAAAGTGGGACTCAATACCTGAGCAGAACCAGTGACAGAAACATCTAAATCAGGGTTCAAAGAGTAACAATGAATAAAACACACCTAGACTTTCATTACATTTTTTATCAGGTATGGTAATGAATGGAGAGAAATAGCCAGTAATGTAGCTGTATACAGAGATCAAATTGTGTTTTCATTAAAAAAAAAAAAGAAAAAAAAGAGAAACTTAAAAAAAAGAAGACGATTGCACCCAGCTTTACAAGACCTTTAGAATATAAGCCAACTAAACTGAACAACATTAACAATCATTATAGCGGTCAACAGAATATTCATACCACTGGAAGCAGATGATGGCTGTGTAGTCTGAATTCTATCATCCTCCTAACATCAGATGCAGGCAGGACGCTGTGCGCTCTTACATACTTTAATGGACGGGGAACGAAAAGACTCGCCACGTCAGACTCTTGTGCTAGGAAAACAACTGCTGCAAAACAGTTATCCTTTCACTCCATCAGGATTTCATTTCTAACCTTTGCTCAAAGCACATTTTTATACCAAGCAGGTCGACACAACTGGGCAGCTAATAGTTACTTTTCATTATATGTAGAAGCTGATTTAAAATCAAGAGTTACTGCCTTTTTCTCCCCCCTCTCAACCTTGGAGCCACTGTCATTAGTTGGAGCAACAGCCTAATTCTAAGATGATTAGATCCACTTTTTTTCCCCCTTCCATTAAACTATGATCAGTTATGACACTAGGAAAATAACTGGCCAAGTGACCACATCATGAGAATAGTTATTGAAGAGTGGAGGAAATACAATTCAGACTCCAGAATAATAAAGACGAATTCACCGAGAGCGCAGTGACGTATAGTAGAGACGAAAGTGCAGTTGACATGTTTACTCTGGGATGTCTAGGCTGCAGAGCTGGATTTAATATTTAATATTTAAATGAATGAACGATGGAGGTCTCAGAAAGATGGGAAAGTGGCAGGAGGAGATCAGATTTCCCTTTGGCTGCTCCCGTACACGCTCTCATCACTGTAGGCAATGTAGAGGAAAAAGTCCTCTTCGTGATGCTCCTGAAGAAAAACAAAAAAACAAAACAAAAAACATTTAAGAGTTTATTTAATTTAAACGGGACAATACAACGAGTCACAAAACCGAGTTAAGAGTTCTTGCCTGGTACAACAGGCCCATGGTGGCTGAGGTGGGTGGAATGACATTGTTTACAAAGAAGAAGAGAGCATCCTCAGCTCGCAAGTGGATTCTTTTCCGGATTAAGAAGTAAAACTGGCCCACTGTTGATGGAAAAAAAAAAAAGCTGTTGAAAACACAAACTTAATGTACATAGGTTAGCCCACTAAGTGCAGTGGTTACCTGTCAAGTCAGAGGGGACAAGGTACTTCTTCTTATCCAGATCTCCTATTCTGGCTTTAGGAGCCTTTTCCACAATGACCTAGAGAAGCAAAGGAGAGATAAAAACATTGCTCAATATCGTCTCAATCAATGAATCCATCGCCTCACCACTAAATGGAGTGTGTTCACCACGTACTTGTTATCCTTTTTTTTATTTGTCAAGAAAAAAAAGGATCTGAGGAAGTACCGAATGAGCGACCGAGTGAAGTGATCTAAATGAAGCTTGTTGACAGTAGCTAAGGTAAGTCAGCCAGAGAGAGACGTGTTTACAGAGAAAGGCTTTGAATCTGGCGGTTGGTTTGGAAATAGAGCGCACACAAAAGGGTTTTTTTTCTTCCTCTTCTCCTTTGCACCTAAAAATAGTACTTAGAGCAACTCATCCTTAAGAGCTTTAATGATTCATCACTTGACTGTACAGAAGAGTGATTGGGAGACGCTTTAAATCAAAAATGTTTGCTTTTCGTTGTGATGGTGATGTGGTTAGAGTGGCTGTTACGATCAGGAAAATCAGACTGCGGCTGCCGCTTATGCTCCAATTGCCTGATTAGTGGTTCCCCTACTGGCTGTGATGTCCTTTTTAAAAATAGGTTTTTTATTTGCTAAAATTAGACGCCATTTTGAGAATTTGCAATGGGAAGAATAAATATACACAGAATACAGTTTGTCAGCAAGGTAGCCAAGAGGAAGCGGCTAATTGTTCAAGCTTTGGTTCTACAATGTTGCAAGGGATTTACCTGAAAATAAGCACATGTAGTCGTAAATAAAAACAATATTAGGTTAATGTTTTCAGCTAAACAAAAATCCACAGGTTAGATAAAGCTCATGCTAAGTTTGCCTGTGCAAGATTCTAAGACTTCAACTTACTTTAAAGATTATTCCAACATTTGTGTAACAAAAAAACCCCGATTCAAAGCAGAATACCTTTTCAGCATTTTTTAATGCTGAAAATGCAATACGCTCAAGTAACAAACGTGACCTTTGGGCTGAATAAAGACACGACTACAAGTCTGATAGCTCTTCAAAACACTAAAAGAGACAGATTATCAGGGATCATTTACTAAACATTTCATGACAATATCTGAAAAATAAAGTCTCAGTTTTCTCATTTTACACCTAAAATGTCCTGTTTCATTCAAAAAATAATTATTTGCCTTTTAAAATGTGGTCTGCCGCCCATCTTTTTTTTTTGTTTATTAATATATCTAATAGAAACTCATGCATCAATCAGACAAACGTGTAGTTTATTCAAATGTCTTCTTCTTAAATCTAAAAATAACAGGGTTTTTTTTTTTATTTTTTTTATATCCATCCAAATATCAAACTATTTTTAATAACTCATTCTACTGGAAATGTATCTGCAACTACACAGCAGATATAAAGTGTTTGCTTTTATAGATTTGATCAAACGTTGTAAACAAAGGCGAGAGAACACGACATGAAATACTGTGGCAGCCTTTTCCAAAAATGCAGCGTAATTGTTGCGCTCATCCATGATTGATCGGCTGCTTGATAAAGGATGCGAAGGTAAAGTCAGTGAAACTAGACGGAAAGAGAAAAGGTGAAGCTCATCACACAACCATGGTCACATGAGGCTTTGATCCAGACCGTCCTGTTCGATCGGGATGAGGTAAACAGCACAGCCTACACAATCTAATGAATATCCGGCGAAAAACAAACAGTCTTTTCTTTAGGGGTAACTATTTTTAACCCGCCCATATCTGGTTCATTTCAACGTTTACCCTTAAAAATAAACATAGCAATCTTTTTTTATTATTATAAGAAAACAGTCACTGCGATACGTCACCTAAAGTTCTAAATTAATATACGTCAGGATGAAATACAGGAAGCTAGCTTGACTACCCGGCCTGTTAACTGCGATAACCTCTGTCGTCTTTAGCTAACGACCATGTTTACTAACGTGGCAGCTGAAAATGGACACAACCACGTCAACAAATACGTTTGAATTACTTTATATGTCCATCGAGTGCTTTTATTTCGAGTTTTTCGAACAGTCAGAACATAAAATGTGTGTATCTAAAAAAAAAAAAAAAAAAAAAAAAAAAACCTCCGCGTCTTCCGTCAGCGAACGGAGCTACCATGTTAGCCACTTACTGGGACCCTGTCCGGGTACTTCTTCCTTATTTTCTCGCCCTCGGACCGCCTCTTCTCGAATGGATGCTCCTCTTTGTACTGAAACTTCATCGTTTGAAGAGTTGACAGACAACAAGTCGGTCACTCCTGGTTTAAAATCGACTAGGTTTTCCCGTTCAGACAACGACTCTAACCGCTGACACAAACACACTCAATGCTAAGTAGCTTTAGCTCACCACAGCTGTTTTTTTTTTTTTTTTGCCACTGGCGGAGGGATACAATAACAACATGACGTAGACAAAGAGTCTAGTTCGTAGGGTGTAACTCAACACGTTTCCTCGCAGATACAATCAGTAGTCAGTCAAGTTAAACAGTGTATTTTGATGCTGGACGTAATTTTGTGGGATCAGATGCTCGCGGGATGGTTTTCCAAGGAACTATTTTATTTTTGTGAAGAGCCGCGCATGTGGACGCTGGGCAGGGCCGTGAGGAGGTATCTGTCCTTGTCATATGACCGAGGCCCAGCAGCAGCAGAGATGAAACTTCAAAAAACATCCAGTCTTACTTTTGGTTTTACTTATGAAATGCGTTGTGACTTGTTAGATGAAAGCAATATTATTTAAATGATTGTGCCCTCATTCAATTGTTCTTAAACAAACACACTAAAAAAAAAAAAAAAAAAACATTTGCGGATTAAGGCCGTAGTACAACAAAAAAATTATTTAAAGCACTGAGACAGATTGGTAATTTTTAGGCTTGCTAGCTTGTTTGACTGTGCACGTTAACAAAAGAATAAAATAAAATTGTGTGGCGAGCATTAATTTAAAACAACCCTCCCCTTGTCCCATCATTATGCATTTAGAATAGTAGACTGTTACTGGGATTACAGAATTACATTTTGAATTTCTCACAAACTAGAAATTCATAACGATAGTATTTTAGCTATAACCAGGTTACCACTATTAAAGACCAACCTCCTAAAATATATCCAAAGCAAATGCCAGCCTATTGCGCAAGGTAGTGACTCCATGACTCCCCCTGGTCATGTGACTTCCGCGTTACAGGCATTATTACCTCATTATTGACAATGAGGCAGACTACAGAGACCTAAAAGGTTCGCTATGTGTTTGACAGTAAGTTCTGAAAGTGAGACAACTGATCTACTTCAAACTGGAATTACATGTACAATTTTTAATTAACCAACTCTGTTGCACATTCTTCTGGACTGAAGTTTTTCTTTTTCATAACTACAGTGTATGTAGAAATAGTATCCTTATTGTACAGTATTTTTTTTATTGATTATATCTATAGTCACTTTGCTGCTGTTGCACAGAAATTTCTCACTGTGGGATAATAAAGTATATTTTTATTCTTTTATTCTATTCTATTCTTTCCAGCCAATGATTTGATTGGGATAGTTATACATTTGGACATTTTATATACATTTTATATATCGATGTCATTTTGTTCCTTAAAATAATGTGAAAGATTAATTTATAAATAATCAGGGATCATCTTTTTTAGGCACAGGCAAAAAAAAAAAAAAAAAAGTGAATTAATTTTGATAAAGCATAAAGAGTCTAAAAAACTTTTATTGCAGTGGAATAATGACAAACTATGAAATCCAACATTTACTTTGAGAATATCCTTTTTTCTATGAAATATTTCATTAAGTCAAAAGTGTCAGAAACAGAGTGGTGCCACAATTATTTGTAGTCCAAAGAATCTTCTTTAAAATAAATTATTGATTCAATTTAACGTCCACAAGTTACTAGGAATCGTTGTCTAAATTATGTCCTAATGCTGTACCAAACTGTCCTAAATGAAAAACTTTACATATTTGCATCTTGTTTTATTTGAACACCCTGGAAGAGGGTGTGTATACTTGAATTTTCTCTATAAGAAAAACCACTTAATGAATGTAACTATTCTTTAAATCCAAAAATTAGACTGGTTTGTAATTTAATATTATACTTAATCATTTAAATTTTGGCACTGGACAAAATTACGTAGGCTCAATTTAAAGTCTCTTTGCAAATCTTTTTACACATAGCTTTCTAACATTTGTAAAGAGACTTTTTTTTTTTTGGACAAAATTAGTGAACAAATTTGTAACAATTATTGTAAAACGATGTTCTTGGGGGGCAAAGGAGGCTGAGGGTTCTAAACCACAGGATCCAGTTTAAAACTATGGTGCAAGAAAGTCTAGAACCCAATTCCTCTAAATTTCTTCATCCTCAGTCAGTCTTTCTGGGTTTGCTAATATGCTTTGGGCCGTTGTCATGCTTTAAAACAAAAAAACAATAAAAAAAGAAAACCTCCATCAAATTATATTCTTTTAAAATAGTGTTAAATTCTAATTTCTAAAGTCTAACTTGATCACGGCGAGCGAGAGCTGCAGGTGAAGGCCCCGACTCTAGGAACCAAAGTTTGAAATAACAAAAACGATAACCTTTAATTTGTAACTCTAGATCACAACTAGCAAGCCGATTTTGTTTTCATTCATACCTGTAATTCAAAACACATAAAATAAGATCAAGTTTGTTCCTTCTTCATCCAGAAAAGAAGAGTCCGAGTACCACTAGTGTAGTTCTCCGCTCAGGCCACACGGTGGCAGCAGATCATCCAAACTGAATTCCAGCTTCCCCCCAACGAGCGGAAGCAATTACTTGGGAATAAAATACGAAGCCATCATGCTGTATTATTGTGAAAAGGAATGAAGCTGCATAAGTAGCAGGTCGATACTGACGAGTGTTTTATTAGTAACACAGACATGGAGACAGAGCCGATATGAAGCCGCTGTGAGCTTTGACGAAACTGACATTGTTCAGAAGGCATTTTTAAGATGGAGGGTCTTACAGCTGAACCCATACAATCTGGGGTGGAAACAGAACAGGGAAGGTTGTAAAAGAGTAATAATCTGCAAAAAAAAAAAAAAAGGTGGGGAATAAAGGTGTTAAATGCAATTTCCTATTAGGTAAATCCAGGATGGCATTAAATGAGAGAGCAAAACGTCTTTTATGGAGAATTGATTCTTATCATATATCATGGTGGCAGAAAACAATCATATGGAAAAGCGGCACGGCAGTCCACATATCATTAACAAGCCATTTGTTTTTCTCACAATGTTTAAGTCTTATTTCACCGAGTCCCATGAGGAGCTTGGGGGCAAAGAGCGATGATCCTGACAGGAAGTGGGAGGAAAAGATCTGTCCAGAAAAAAAAAAAGAATAAAAGGCCTGCGGATGTTTTATGTCAAGCAAACTCCAGCAAATTACAATATGTCAGGGAATCCATTCTTGTTGGGCAGACGAAAGTAGTACCTTAGAAATAAATGAATCAATATCTGTGGACAATGTTGGTCTAAAGAAAAAGCAACAATGAAAGGTTTATTTTTCTATGAACTGCACCGAGAAGGTTAGATGAGGCGGCTGCTGAAGTGCAATGATGGTGGCGGTAGAGGAAGAAATAATGACGTAGAATCGTCTTTGTCGCTTCGCTGATCCGCTTCTTTATCCCCACGTGGCTTTCAAAAAAGTTTAAAAAGGACTAACAAGCTCCAACTCACTTACACAGCTCCCCTTCGTACTCGTACAGTCAGTATCAGGAGCTATAAGGCAGAGAGGCTCCATTTTGTTTTAGAAAAAAAATAATAAAAATTTAAGGAGAAAAAAAAATCAGAAAAACAAAACAAAACAAAAAAAACCCCCAGCCGGTTCCCTCTCCCTCCCCAGTAGTTCTTGGGTTCTGGTGATCCCGTACTGTTCATCCCGAGTTAGGAGCTCACCCCAGCCTCTCCCATCTCCTCCAGAATACGTCTGGGAGGGCTGGTGGGTCGTCAGAGAGGGAAAAGAGGGCAGGATGGAAACCGGCGGCGGAGAGGAAGAGGCTGCTTGACAAGCAACACGCCTCCCCATTCGGCCAATCACCAGAGCCGGTGCTGGTGGAGGTTTCGACTGAGGACGGAACGAACGTCAGCGGTGAACCTGCGACAAACAGAGACGGGAGTGACATGGGCAAGAGATTACAATAGATGTCTTAGAGAGATTTAAATGTTTTCAGAGAAAACATTAACTTGGAAATTACTCTGCTTCGTTTATATATCGACAAATATTAGCTGAAAGGTTTATGAATGCTAATGCACCTTTGATTAGTAGTAAGTCAAGCACTGATCAGCATATTTGATTCCTTGATGACGGCATTTGACAGAATTTAAATTGTTTCATAATTGCTGACTGCATGATATTTTTATTATGTGTAGCACTTTGAACTGCCTTGTTGCTGAAATGTGCTAAACAAATAATCTTGACTTAACCCCGACTATCTTCAGCCCAACTCCGACCTCTCCTCCATCTCAATCAAATCTTTTTTTAAATTTACACGGGTAATAATATTTATGAAACTAGAGTTTCCAATGTTCTAAGGTTTCATCCATTTCCATTCTTTGCAGAATTACCTTTCACTGGGTTGAATACAGCTGCAGGTTTGTCTCTACCAGCTTTGCACCTTGAGACACTAAACGTTTTGCTTGTTCTCATTTGCAAAAAAGCTCAAACTTAGTCATGGGGGGTGAAAGGCATCAATTTTAAAGCTGGGCTATTCCACCACAAGACTTCACTTCCATCTAAATCCTGCCAATGCAGCTGACTATATTTTATGGTTGCTATCTTTAAGACGAACCTCCGTCTTCCCACTTCTCTGGCTTGTTGTAAAGTTTTAAATAAACATCTTGTCACTTTCTGGCAATAATGATCACCTTTGGTCCAATTTTTCAATAAAAGGACAGATTTGACCAGCGTTACCATCTGCTTCTTCGAATAATGCTCTCCTTGTCGTTCCTGTCACTTTAGGAAGACTGAAATATTGTTTTACATCCTAACCCTCGTGGTTTGAACTTCGGCCCCTGATGAAACCAGTATGAAAATATCTCATTCTGTTTTTCCCCCCAGTCTTAAACACCAACTGTCTGTATTACCTGGATTAAAATGGGATGGTCACAAGTTCAAAATGTCTGCTTTCAGGTGAACTTTGCTAAGTCCGTTACCTTAGTGCATCCAGCATAGGCAGCAAGTTTAGAAGTGCTGTGTCACTAGGGTCGCTGAACCAGGACTTAATGGGTATTGCATTGTCTGTAGGGCAGAAAGCAGCCAGTCAGTCGAGACAGAGGACAGGACATGTTTCAATTTATCATTTCAAACAGGCATACCACTGAGTTCTCAGTCAGGCACAAATGCAATTAACGGAATATGAGGTTTGTAAAGCGTGTTAAAAAATGCCTCAACTACCCATCTCAAATTATTCATTACTACCTGCAGACTGAGGCTAAAACAAAAATAGATCTGCTTGAATTATAAAGGACCAAGGCATTGTCAAATCAAATTAGACATACTCAACCAACGGTGGCACTGATATTAAATTATGTATTAATCTTAATATATAATATGTTATCTGCTAAAGCTGATTTCAACAACATTGGTAGATTAACTCATCGAGATAATTTCATAGTTGTTTAAAGAAGCAAGATTTGATGTACAAATTTTCTAAGTTTCGAAATGTGAATGTTGAACGAGCCTGCTGCTTATAGTTTAGCCATTAAATTAATTCTGTTTTTTTTTATGTAAACATCATAGTCTTGTGACATGATGATTGATTCAATCACTACCTCCTTTGCCAGCAACATGTTTACAAAGCAGCCGACCAGCTCAGCTAATTAACAAGGCAACATCTGAAGACTGTTACTTTATATTAACGTTCTGATCAAAAAGTACTGGAAAACTATGATTATATTAAGAACAGATATTACTTTTATATTCTTAATAATAGTTTCATAATTTGCTGTTTCTGTGTGTATTAATAAAATTCTTGTCATAAATTTTTGATCATATCATGGGAATCTCACACAGGCCCATTTACAAAGTTTCAACCTTGAAAAATGCTACAGAAAAGCAAACAGGGAGCTCAATTCAGATCACCATGGAGACCCCATCCTAATCACACTGCAGGTGATGTTTTGTTTGCAACATCACCAAGTTAGAGGACACTACAATAACCAGTCAGCTCTGCTTCTGCTTATTTTTCCAATGTGTGCCCTGCTGTTCCTTTTGTTGGGTTTTAGTTCAGGCTGCTTCCTTCTTCTCTTCAGCCTCTGACGGGCGCTGCGCCACTGCTAAAAGGTTCAGGTTTGTGGTTCTCAAACTGTGGTATGTGGACCAGTGGTGGTGCTAAGTAAGCTTCACAGAAAGACCTGTGATGCAAAGCTAAACAGCAGAGATGACCAAGAGATGAGAGGTTTAGCCACATTGTGACCTTGGCTCCAGACAGAAACCACTTGAAAGGGTTGTGCAAGAATATTTTAAGAACCCCTCTTGAAACTCAAGTGGCTGAGCCTGAGACAAGAGTCAGAGGCTTCTGCTGCACCAGCAACTAAAAATTATTGTAGTTATCGGTTATTCTGTTGATGGATAAAAAAACAAACAAAAAAAACAATTGGCACATTCCGCAGATTTTTAACTGCTTAGGCCTTTTTTAAATATTAGAAACACATTAAAATATCAAAAATAAATAAATAGCTCATTTCCTTTTCTAAATAAAAAAAGACAAACATTTTATTGCCTGAAATGCAATAGCAGCATTTTCTTCATGTTTGCTTTATTATTTGTAGCAAAGAAAGCATCTTCAGCTAAGGAAAAACAAGCACGTTTGACTACATTCACCAATATTCTGCCTGACTTTTCTTAATCTTCATACAGTTTCGGTTTTATATTTAGTCTAGACTCTTAAAAAAATACTTGCAAAAGGTGCTTAATAGGATATTTTTTACTTTATTTTATTCTCACGGAATTTGAAGCTAAATCTACGCGACTCGAGGAGTTCTGGGTAGAACATATTTACAGGCAAAGAATGTTTTCCATGTTTATCGCAAAAAATTATACATTTTTCATATAGTTTTGGGTTAATTACTGCTCTGACTGTGTTGTTCTTTCAGAAAATAACCTTTTTTAAGTCCAAATTCTAGTTAACGATTAATCAATTACTTAATTTGTTGACGATTATTAAAAAAAAAAAAATTCATCCCAATAAATCGATTGTTTCAGCCCTAATAAGACCTACTAGGAACAAAAGACACAAACCATATGAAAATAGGATTAAAATAATTTAAAACTTGTGTAGTGTTATTGTGAGGCAGAAGAGGGGCCAATATGCTGTGATTGGTGACTGTTCAGTTTGTAACGTACATAATGGAGTTAAAACTGGCCGAGGAAACTCATCATCCACTTTTCATGCTTTTAATCTACAACTATTTGATATCAGGTTATGTTTGCATGACCTCTACGTTTAAAAACAGAGACATCTTTCTGCAAATGTTCTCAAAACATATGATCTCTAAAAATAAACATTTGAAATCCATCTGAATTTATTTTCCCATGCATTATATAGCAAGCCTTACCTGGATGGCTTCGATAAGCACCAGGCGAGTTATCCAGGATAACAATACTGGACAGGTCATCATGAACTACAGACAGATCTTTAATATAACTACCTAGATCCAATGTACAATGCTGGGAGAGAGAGGAAAAAAAAGACAATGAAAGAGTGAAGAGCCGCAAATGTTTGACTTAACACACACACACACAACGCTGAGCAGTACCTGTCTGTAGTATCTGCGTTTCAGGATGTTCCTATTGTTGTCCAGCTTGTCTGCAACTGCTGAGCCGTAGATCTCCATGCTGGCTGTGAAAACCACCAGCTCATACCACTGGCTCACCTGTGTACACACATCGTTCAGGGCATACATCAGCGGACGAGTTGGAGTCATCAGGGGCATGCATGCAAAACAAATATTAGCTTATAGCTTCAAGAGGAACAGAAAGAAACCCGAGCAGAGCAGAGCATGTTTGTGGGTTTCTACCGCTAAGCTTACAGTAAAGCTGACGGACACTCACCACTTCTAAAAAGAAGTCAACATGTGGCCTTTTATGTACAAAGAATCTGACTGGATGCTTGTCTATGACGACCTGGGCGGAGGAGTAAACACACACACAGGCAGGTCAGTCGGAGAAAACAGGATTCAGACCCAGTCGTGTGTATTTGTGTGATACTTGGCCATTACTTTGAGGATAAAGTCTGGCGGCGTGCCAGGTCTCACTGTGGGCCGCAAGACGCCATCATGGTGAGAGTGGATCAGCGTCTCGTCCAGGTCCAGAACCAGGATCTTCCGCTTCACAGCATCTAGGATTTATAGAACAATAAGGATCGATGTGATACTTATACACAGATATGACGTCACAGTTTGAAATCTTAGAAATCTTTTACCAATTTTAGATTGTTTTCATGTTTGTTCTACTTTTACAGTCACTTATTGGAACTTTATTGTCAAATTTCTGACAGTGGTTGTGATTTTATGTTCTTAAATAACCAAATTACAATAAATACAAAAAACTGCAAAAGAAGAGAAAAGGGCATCATAACATAGACAAAACTTTTTTCTGATTATTTAATGATATCTATAATTATTCATAAAATATGAACACTACTTTAGGGCAGTATTGCACACATTTTTCCATCTGCAGTTAAATTAATATTATTTGAAATAAAAAGTTATGAGATCCTTTACTTTATCTCATTCACACACAGAACTCGCACGTAGAGAGGTGATCTTGAGTCTCCATATTTTACAAGCTGCCAAGACGTGTTTAAAAAAACAGACAAAAAAAACGGAAAACCAGTTTATCTTTTACTGCAGCAGCATAATTTTACACCGTAAGCTTTGGAGATGATCTTATTATAGCTTTGGGCAGGTTTAGGGGATTGGAGATTTTCTTCTTTCTTGACATTTCGAGATTGACGTCAACAAAATGCTCTTTTGTCTCTTACTTTGAATTTTGTCACATCAAAATTACAACCATAAGAACCAAGAAGCCATGAATACTAACTTAAACATTTCTGGACACCATGATCAGCTAAGATAAGAAATGTCAAAATAAAAAAAGATGCTGAAGTTAAATTTATTTTATAGGAACTGTCTGTCGGGCTGACAGTAAATTTGACCCCAGTGAAAATAATTCTTACCATTCAAGTAAATCCTCTCATGTTAAAGGATGGAAAAGTTTCTGTTTAGTGCAAGATAATCCAACAGCAACTAAAGATAACCAAGTTCTCTTAATACTTATCTTTATCATTGGTGCTAAGAAATGTAGAAACAAAGCAGTGCATAAAAATAGAGCCAACAAAAAGAAAATAAAAACATTTAACTGCAAAAACCATTGAAGTTTGTCTATCTATGTTGTTATAAAAAACAACTCCTCAGGAAATTCTCAGGCTCAGCATTTATAAATAGCCTCTTTCAATAGAAAATGTAGTCACGTGGTTTGGCTATTTCCTTTATCTTGTACTTATCTTCAACATGTTACAGTGAAGCAACAGGTTTGCAAATTGCTCTAAATACTCCAATATCTCCTAAACACTGACCTGATTTCTACATTAGTTGCTCTGTCGGTATTCAGACCCAAAGATTTTGTCTTTAACCCTCTGATGCGTAAGTGAGTCCTTTTTGACCCGGTGAGTTCATCATTTTGCAATATCTTTGTAATGAAAAGTTTACATCACTTCATATTTCAGGTATTCCTCAAAAAATATGTTACTGATATCATGCAATTCAATTTTTTAATTGACCTTTTATACATTTTAAGAAATAGCATGTTTTATATTATTCTCCCGTGAGTGGGTCAAAAATGACCCGCATTCATTTCCTATGGAATTTAATGGGAATCTTTGTTTCTTACCAACTGTGACTGTCAGGAAAACATTTTTTTGAATCAGACACACTGAGTCCTAAGTGTCACCCTTGAATAATAATATTTTACACAGCAAGAACTCTTACATATAAGTATTATGTTTACTTTTTACCTCACAAATGTGTGTGTGTCAATCATGAATACTGATAGTGTTATAGACACAAATCAACATATTTGCTTCAAAGTTAGCTAAGACTAGTTATCTAACCAACTAGCTAACATTACCGCCTATATTTTATTGTGCATGTGTATTGTTTGTTTGTGTGTGTGTGTGTGTGGGTGTGTGTGTGTGTGTGTGGGGGGGGGGGGGGGGGGGTATGACTCCCCGGGATGAGAAAACCAAAGAGAGAGAGAGTCTGTGTTGAATGACATGCAAAACCTGTTGATCAATGTGTTCAAGGTTCTTTCTTTTATCATCTCAATAAATAAAATAAAAACTCATATCTATATAAATAAATGCATAAATAAATGAGCCAGAAAAGAATAGAGTGCCTTCTCCAGGTTGGGGAGAATGTCCTGCCCCAAGTGGAGGATTTAAGTATCTCGGGATCTTGTTCACGAATGAGGAAAAACTGGAGCGGGAGATCGACAGGCGGATTGGCGCAGCGTCTGCAGTGAAGCGGGCGCTGTACCGGTCTGTCATGGTGAAGAGAGAGCCGAGACAAAAAGCAAAGCTCTTGATTTACCGGTCGATCTAAGTTCCTACCCTCATCTATGGACATGAGTTTTGGGTCATGTCCGAAAGAACAAGGTCACGGATACAAGCGGCAGCAATTAGTTTTCCCCGTAGGGTGTCTGGGCTCTCCCTTAGAGATAAGATGAGAAGCTCAGATATCCAGGAGGGACTCAGAATAGAGCCTCTGCTCCTTCACATCGAGAGGAGCATCTGGTTAGGATGTCTCCTAGACGCCTATCTGGTGAGATGACCCACCGGGATGAGACCCAGGGGAAGACCCAGGACATGCTGGGACTATGTTTCTCGGCTGGCCTGGGAACACCTTGGGATTCCCCCGGAGAAGCTAAAACAAGTGGCTGGGGAGAGGGATGTCTGGGCCTCCCTACTTAGGCTGTTACCCGTGCAACCCGACCTCGGAAAAACAGAAGGTGGATGGATGGATGAATGGATAAATAAATGGACACACAGACATACACTCACATGCATGATACACATAGCATAATAGAATACAGACAGTAATGTTAGCTAGCTTGGTTAGCTAGCTAGTTTCAAGAAATGTGCTCTTTCGCAACCCCTCCCATGCACACACACACATAATAGATGTTGACATTGTCCATTATTGACATTTCATCATTGCTGTTGTAAAATTGCTGTTATTTTGTTTGAAAAATGTTCTACAAATTGTCACAGATGTTCCACAAATTGTTCTAAAAACCTTTAAAAAAGAGAAAAATGACAATATTTCAAACATGAAATAATTCTTGTGTTACCTAAAACACAGTAGAAGGTATTATACAAAACATTATTTTGAATCAAAATGACAAAAGTAGCAAAAGAAACACATTGATTGTAACCCAGGTCAAAAAAGACCCAGTCATAGAAGACTGCATAGTCAGTCACTCACGCATCAGAGGAACACAAAGTATTTAACATATAAGCTCAGAATATTAAGTTAAATGTGTGCAACTGTTTTTGTAATAAATTGTTGTTTTTTTTTGTTTGTTTTATGATGTGCAATTAGAAATTATGCGGTATTTATTCCTTGATTAAATAAACTAAACTAAACAAAAACAAATTTAGAACAATGCTACAGAAAAGACCCTTAATGAACACTGCTTCTCTGTCCAGACTGGACCCGAATTTCCAGCTGAGGTCAGAGCAGTGAGAGAGAAGCTGAACAGAAACCCAATCCTTCCTCTTGGTCCAGTGTGATTGAAAGGCCTCTCGTCCAGAGCACACCTACACCTCTTCCATTTGCATCCCTTCTCCATTTCCTCAACTCAAACATGGTGGAACAGCAGCAGGTTATCCTAAAGTGGCTGAGCACGCTTCAGTGTAATTAACAGGTTTACAGTCTGATAGAGGATTTTGACCAATTAAAATAAAATGTGAGTACTACTACTGTAAAGGCAGTTCAGGTTTTCTCTGCCTGAACGTTTAGAGCTGAGCAACAGAAAGACATTTTCTTAGGAATGCTGATTATGCACAAAATTATTCTAGTCGCTCAACATTATGTCCCTCTGAGCTTTGGTGAGGTAAGAAGGTAGAGTCACTTTTACTTTCTATAGTGAACATGAAGGAAAATACCTCAAAGCGTCTGAAGAAGAAGAAATCGCATATCTATGGAGGAATAAACTCCAAGCTACAATAAAGTGGTGATCACATTGCTTGAGGTGAGGAAGTGGTGCATGTGTGCTGAACTTCTTTCTGCACAATCACTTCCTTCTTGACAAACTGGTTTATCTTCCTAACTTTCCACAGTAGAAATGTGTTGTGATTGTCAGTCCGGACAAAAACAGCAGCACAAAACATGCCGCAGTCTGAAGGGCTTCTCAGCAGAGAGAGAGGGATTAATGAAAGAAGACGAGCGTGTACTCACTGAGTCTGTTTCTGGAGATAGGCGACAGGGGCAAAATGTCGTATCGCACCGTCTGATACTGGATTATCTGAAAATGAACCAGGCAAATGAGACAGTTAGGTCTCGGCAGAGCAGAACACCAGGAACAAGAAACACAACACAGAATGTACAAAACAGTGAGGCATGGTGAGGTAACTAAGACAAATAATAAATGCATCAATAGAAGACTCAGACTTTTATATCAGAACCGTACGGTAAGCAAACTGTGCCAGACCATTGATCTTCTGGTCAGTAATCTGGAACAGACTAATTTGTGGTCTCAGCTGGGGGACTGTTTCTCTAGCTAAAACCTGGGGAATCTAGTTAGAATCCATGACTCAATGAACTCTGAAACATTTTAGATGGAAATGTGACGGCCCCTGACAGAAAGGGGGGCGCCACACTAACAGGGTAATGATCGAAAGCTTTAAGCCAAACATAAAAACTGTTTTTGACCTGGTCGTCTCAGTTCACATAACTAAATCTTCTAGAAAGCCTGTGGGGTGAGATGACCCAGGAGTCTAGATGATCTGAAGGGACTGTGCAATGGTCAAAGATCTGCCATCTCTTTATGCTGCCATCTTGTTCAACGTTACCAAAGACCAAAAGCCATTGAAGTGGCAATAGAGGACTGTAGAGGACATCAAAAGCAGGTATTACACTACTGCTAGAGCTGCCGGAAATGAAAATGAAAAAAAACTATTGCTGAATGCTGCCATGATGATTATGATTGACCTACATTACTCTGACCTTACTTTTGCTTTCTCACAATGTTCCCAGCCCTTTGAGTTTTACCATCTAGGCCACTATAAATATACAGGAGGTGTGAGTTCAGAGTTGAACCAACAGACCATATATAAGCTACCTGCATGCTGACATTTGATGCACAGCACTTAGAATATCATATCCTAACAAATATTGCATTCAAATACTATTTGCAATTGCAACACTGCACATTTTGATAATGCGATGCCCATTACAAACAGATGTAAGTTAGAGTTTCATATACATAGTTGGGGCTCCCTTCGAAAAGATGAATATTCTTTAAAGGGATTAAATTATGTGTTTTCCAGACCATTTTATAGTACAATTAAGTAACTATGTTACCTTCAGTTGTTGTAAAAATGATGTATAAGACATGACTTGCAAGAAATCGGACTTTGTGACTTGACACTTTAAATTGGCCTCTGTCTCTTTAAGAAGCTCCTGCTCTTCATCACAATAATGCTTCACTATTTTTGGACTGAGGTTCAGCTGAGCTCATTATGGGAACTACTTCTCACTCCGCCACGTCTAAGAGTGGCTGTAAATGGCATGAAGGAGGAGCATTGCTGAAGCTGGAGCTTCTTATAGAAACAGAGGCCCAATTTCAAGATGTTGAATTGTGAAGTCAAATTTCATTGGAGTTTTGATTGACATATACAGCGCGTTTATGACTGAAGGCGACAGTTATTTGATTGTGCCTTAAAATGGCACTACGCAAACGGAAAATACACAATGCAGACCCTTCAAACAAAGTTACAGAAATACGGCCAGCTCAGACAGGTGGATGTTTGCCGCAACAATAATTATCTGAAAAATATCACGCAACGCTAAAAGAGAAAAGAGATTTGACTCTGATAAAGCTGTACAATATATGGACTTAATTTTGATACCAAAAATTGACGACGATTACAATTAACCAACATTTTCCTCACAACTCCGGTTGTGAGGAAAATGTTCCTCACGTTTAGTTATTTAGTGTACTTAAGAGTGCATCCATCTTTGAAAATATAGAACATTACTGATATGCACAGCATGAATACATGACAGTTGTATTATCCGACCAAATATTGCACCCAAACTTTTATTTGCTATTGGAATACTGCATGCATGCACTGATATTGTGATTTGATATACTGTGCAGCTCTAGTTCCTGAAGAAAGTAGCAGAAGTAGTTTAAAAAACTGGGACCTCAAATGAAGAAATTACTTTTATCATCCACTATGACCTTAGCAGGACTCTTTGTTCAGAGTCAGTGGGGTTCATACCACGTCAATAAGTCTGATCAATTAAGAGAGAAGGTCATTCAGAAATATAAAGGTAAGAAGAAATAATTTTAAAATCAATACAGACTCCAACAAGGAGCCTTTTTCCCTTCTTTAGAATGAGTAACAAGTCCAGCTCCAACTGGAGGCAGCTGAAGACAAGCCTGCTACAGCAAGGCAGCTTTTTAAAACTATTTTTAAAAAGGAATGGCCTTTTTGTTCTTAAAAGGAGTTATCTTAACAAACCCCCAGTGTTTTTGTACAGAGACTGCAGAACAGCACAGGATAATAAAACTTAATACAGTAATTCAGCATGTTCTGTCCTCCCTATGTGGCCTTGCTGCTCCGCTCCAGAGAGGATCCTTCAGAGCGCCACTCCTGCACCAGGGGGCTCTGCTCTTTTCCTCACACGGCTATTTTTATCCCCTCAGCTGTCGGCGAGCGTCAGCGGAGCATGGGGGCTCGCACAGAGAAGAAGACTTGCCGGGTGACTGAGTGAGCAGCTTGGTACCGGAGCAGAGGATGGGAGGGGGGTGGAGGGGGTTTGCCTGGCAGAGTTGACTCAGGAGGGGGAAGCCTGCAGCTGCTGAGCGCCACAGGGAAGCCTCACCCACATCTTTCTGCACTTTTAGCAGAATCCAACTGGAGCCTGCAGATCCAGGAGAATTCCCATACAAACAGAAAAACAGCTAAAAACTTTACATATTGTCACCGTTCTAAAATAATGGCCCACGTTATTCTTTTGCTCAAATCATCTTCTGGTAATAATTGACTCAGGGCCATTGTTTTAAGAAGGTGAAGTAATCTTGATGTGATTAATCTTAGTATGAAAAAAAAAAGTTGATTATTCCAATTAATGAAATTTAAACCCTCACAAACACTCAAACTGTCGGCAGGGTGTCCCCCAGTGTATTATAAGCCTGGCGGGCCACCAGGCTTTAGCGTTGCTTATTTATGCAAGTCTTTTTAGAATGTTTGCATTTTTTAAGATTTTATAGTTGGTGTTCAGGTATTAATATTCCAATATTTCAATAACACGTAATTATCAAGAAATATTTTCAAATTTTTTTAACTCAAAAACACGACGGACCGCTGGATGGACGACTGACCCAACCATCGGGCTTAGCAAGTTTTCTGGGGAAAACCTTGTATTGTTGGGATTGTTACCATTTTCTTCAGTTTGTTCAATAAAAGTCTCAATAAATATTCATTTGAAAATGTGATAAAAAGCAGCTACCAAATGCATTTTAGTGATACAAATCAAACTTCTTTTTATGACAGATGTCTTAAAGACGTGGATTACAAATAGTTGTTTTTCAAAAGCCGCATTTTATGGGGATTTGTCACGCTGTCACTGCCACATGGTGACCTAAAAATAATTAGTAATAAATAGTTCTTATCACTTTTATTGTTACCATAAAATATTATAATAAAACTTTAAGCCCATATCCCATTACTATCAAAGGAAACAGATACTGCAGGATCCCAAATGTCTTTGTTGAGTGAGAGAAAAATCACAATATTTCTGCAAATTATACTCATGGAAGATGTGTTATTTAACTGGTAGAATCAAATTAATAAACAAAACAAAACAAAGACACACTAATCGGGACATCCAGAAATGAACAATTTGCTTTCAAGAGCAACTTGATATCTTAACAAAATAATCTAATTTCCTAATTTAAATGAAAATGAGAGGAAATAAACATGGTGAATTTGCATAATCAAGTAATTATCCAAATGATAAGGACACTACTTTATTCAAATTACTTTAAAGTTCAGAGTTTTGCCAGGGTTAGCCGACTGTTTTTGAAATTGTTGCCATATTTGGCTGCACACCTGTAATCCTGCAGGATGATAATCGAAGCCGTTATGTAACACTGATGTGAGTAAGACTAGTAAACAACCATCATTTGTTGACAGTACAGTGGACTAGTGTGACTTGGATTATAAACGTTCAGATCAGGTCTGCGTTCACAAATCGAAAGAGTTAAAAAAACCCCCAAAAAACAAAAAAAAAACAGGTTTTTAAACATTTTAAATTAATTTAAATCATCCAGGCAAATGTGCTACACTAACTGCCTAAAGCATCCTGGATGCGGACGGTTTTCGTCTGGACAGCAGGCTGTAAACAACAGAGCTAAACTGTGAGTTAAAATGAGAGGAAACAGAAGGGGGAGAACAGTGAGCTCTCTGTGCTGACATAATCCCTCTCAGTTCAGCTGGAGCATGGACTCAACTCCTCACTCTCACCCTGCAAGTGTTGCTGCTTCACAATAAACTGCAGCGGGATGATTATGACACGCAGGACGCACCTCCAGGCTTTGTTGGGCTCGATGCGCTCCCTGCTCCAGCTGACGTCCTCTCACGTCTCGGCAACACCTGGGAGTAACATCTAAGTTACCGAGCAGGTGGCTTAAATTATATCATACGTCATGTTTATTTATTTTTGGAAGAGATCGGAGGCAAAGCTGAAACTTTCTTAAACTCTAACATTTGTTCTCGCGAGGCGGTTGTGACTTTGCACTTCAGCTGGACGAATCAGTACATAATGCAAAGACAAGATGAAAAAACAATCAGCTAATCAGTGTTATGACTAACTAATAGATTAATGTGCAACAACTGCCTGGTAACTTTAGATCATTTTATTGCAAAAATGGATGTAAAAATGTTATTGTTACCCTTCAAGGGAAATAAACGTCTTTTCTCTCAACGGGTGCCGCTGCAGATCCTAGACATTTAGTTGGTGGCTGGACAAAGTGAGCATTAATACTTTTACTAAATTCCTGATTAGCTTTTTAAATAGTCTAACAGGAGTTGCATCAAAAGTTAAAAACAATACATGAATGAAGAAATCAAAATTGGACAATTTTCCCTTGATTGGGTGTCAAATACTAAAATAAAAACCAAAATCAGAATTTCTTTCTGCCTTTTCATGAAGGAAAACAAATTAACTCAGAACTTCCACTATTTTCAGACCATAACTGCATCAACCAAGAGTATTTACTTTAATGAAGGATTAACAATCGGTTTATGCTTTGACACATAAATGGGTGTAGTCTGGTAATTCCTTCATTCTCTTCTGGATTAAAAACTCTTGACTTCATAAGAAAAAAATGCAGCACATTTTTTTTCCTTATGCCTTACAGTTGCAAAGAAAGAGAAAAAAATAGAACAGGTCAAATTAAGAATCGTTAAAGAAAATATGTATTGGCAAAGAAAGGTTCGCTGTGCATTTCGGTTGCTCACCTTCGTGTTGTTGGCGCTTTTATTACTATTTTAACAAGAATTGGCTCATATTTGCAATAAAAAGCTGTGCTATTCTTTTAGTTTTTAAACCGTTTTATTGCGTCTATCCCTTAACTGTTAACTTACTGTTTGGAGGATTTTAAGAGACTAAATCTGAGAGACTTTGAGGTATATTTAGGTGCCGTGCTGCTTAACTGAGAAATAGAAACGCACCGATCAGGCTGGTTTCCCCAGAACAATATCAATATCCGTTTTTCCTTTGAGAAGCATGCCATCCTTTCATTGCAAGTATATGCTTATAAAAATATTACTTAAAGCAAGAATAAAAAGGTAAACATTAGATAAGCTACAATCTGTGTTTCCTTGCGTATACTGATTTTCTTTGTGGTCTGGCCTGCCGTTGAAAGATTCCAACACTTTTGTCTTTAAGAACTTAATCTGATAAAAAAAATTAAATATAAATATGTTCCAGAATCAGTGACAGGTGTAGTAATTTTAAATCAAACTGGAAGTGAATGAATAACATTTGACCCATTTATGCATCTAAGAATTTCCCACTTGTCTTATATGATATCGGTGGCCGTTCTTCCTTTTGATGCATTAATTAATAGAGTCAAATATTCTGAATTTTCAGTGTCTAGGCTACAGATAAATAACCAGAAACATTCTTTAGAGGAAAATTGACCAAAAGTCTGTTGTTTGAAAGGAACATCGAATCTGATGACAATCATAGCTTGAAAGGGACAATTTGCAACAAAATAAACATGACTATAATTTAGAATAACTTATCAGACTGCATTTTATGTAACTGTGAGGCATTTGTAGTGTTTTCTTGTTTACAGACTCTCTCCGCTTTTGAAAACAGCAGCACATACAATATGTCCAAATTGAGATTTGTTTATTTCACTTTTGCACTTAACTTGTGACTCTTAACAGCAAATCTAAGCCCTCCCTGTCTATTGTAAACATTGACTCTGCAATGAGCAGCCAACTTACAGGTAAGGCTGTATAATAATCCTATTTGATTTTTTTTTTAAAGCATTGCAAACAGAAGCTTGAAATTACTATCAAATGCTTCCTCTTTACTGTACGTAATGAGCAGTAAGTGTAGCTGTAAATCAGCATGCAGTTAAATGGGCTTTGTGCACTTTGGCATCCTGTGTAACATCTTGCATAACTCCCAGGTTGTAAAATATGTTTACACCTCTTCACCAGAAGCACCCCAAGCGATCCCTGTGCAAAAAGATAATCACCTTATAAAATAAATATAATGTGGTAAAAAATTATTTTAGACTATAAGACAGAACAAGTCATCTGAGGGTGTAAATGTGTGTGGACCAGTAGGAAGTGTTTCAGTGCAGATGGGTGTTTTTCAGACCTACAGTCTCAGCAGCCCACTCGTTTTCAAAGCTGTGCTCACCGTTCGGAGGTGCTTCCTGAGGATGTACATGATGAAGCCCCATATTCTGGACGTGACACCGAGGAAAGTGCGGATGCCGAGTAGACACTGCCGGGTTTTCAGCATGTTCATGAGCTCCCAACGACCCCCACAGCGGGTCCGCTTCAAGTCTCGAAAGGAATATTAAAGCACGCCGGCTTGGCGAAGTTGCTCTTGTGAATGCAGAGGCGACTTTTAACGTGCTGCTTTCAGGCAGGGAAAAATCCGCCTCAACCAGCAGCTCCTACTGACAAGAGGCCGGGCTCTTCTTCACACTTGTGGCACGGCTAGCTCTACATACGCAGCATCATGGCAGGAACACACCGCCGCGTTGAAAGGGAAAGAAGCCGCCTCAGGTCGCCTGCTGCTGCTGTATGAACCACGGCGCAAACCACCGTTAGCTGCTAGCCGAGAAGCTACCGCTAGCTCGACGGGGTGACCACCTTGAAATCGGGGACAAAAATACCGCTAAAAAGCCGTGAAGCCGCTCGCTGACATGCACCGGTACGACGCGGCTTCGCTCTGTGCGGCATCCGAAGAGAGGCGCTTGAGTAAAAGTTCCCCCGAAGTCCAGCCGGTGGGCTTAAAATCAGTTTGTAGTCCACTGATAGTCCGGAATGAAGCTGCGAGCCGCCATCGCCGCCTTGCCGTCACTTCCGCGAGCTGAGCTAGGCACGGCGACGCGCGTCGCGTCCACGTGGAAAGAAAACATACCGACGTGGACGAGCGAGTGCGACGAACCACAAAAGTTATCAAAGATTAACCTGATTTATCGCCGCCTTTTTAACAGCTTACCTTTCTTATGTCCGCGGCATAAGAGCAGACTTAAACACATTAGAGAATTTTGTAAAAGTGACGTCGCTGAAGATTTACTTGACACCGACAGTAGCCTAGTTTAGTTGTCCCGCCACTGTGATTTAAGTGATAAAGCAATAAAATATTAAAAGTTGCCTCCAGTGTGGTCTGTTTTATATTGGCCTTCACTAAAAATATTCAGCAGGGAATTGAGCTCGCCGTCTTTCAAAAATATTTCGTGTTTTTGAAAAATGTAAACTACTTTTGGTTTTTAGGTAACTGTAATAAAACCTATTACTTTAACATGATCCTAAATTAATTTCCTTTATATATACTTTTAGTTTGGCTTTATATTGGTTTATTAAAAAAAATGCTTCATTGTCATATAAAACATTTATACAAGTTATTTCAATTAAATGTCATTTGTTTATCAATAAAAACAGCAAGATTTTGTTTTAAATGTTAGTTGTGCACAGAAATCTGGTGTTTACAGAAAAAATGTTCCCAGAAAGCTGAGTGGAAGGAAGAAAACTATTTCTGCCGATGACCTTTGGAAGGAGAGGAGGTTCATTTTGCAGCAGGACAACAATCCTATCCATACAGTGAGCTATAATGGATAGGATACGCATATTCATGGGTTGAAGTGGCCTAGTGAAAGCCAAGTCTTAAAAACAATTGAGAATATTTGAGGAGCCTTAAAAATGGATGTCCACAAAGGTTTACCATTAAGTCCGACTGAGCTTGAGCTGTTTGCAAAAAATAGAGATTTCAGTCTGCAAGTTAAAGCTGGAACAGACAAACGCTAAAAGACGTGCAGCTGTAAATAGTTCTTAGAAGTACTGACTCAGGATTCTGAATACATATGGATGCATGCAAAAGTATTTAACGTTCTTTTCGAATCCAAAGTATTTTTGAATTTGAATTACTCCTGAAAAAAATGAAAACAACTAATGAGACTGACAGCAATGCAACATCTGAGAGCTATAGGCTTGTAGAAAAAACTTATATAAGTATATGTATATATATAATCATTAGTTCTTTCAATAACTTTGACCGTATTCCCCCATAACACTCTTTTTATTTTATATACCAGTACTACTATCAGAGAGGGTAAACAGAAGCTACCACACTAATTCATAACGTACATCTTTCCTAAAAACATCAACAACTTAGATAAAAAAAGTTATCAGTTGTTTATTGATCTGAAAAACTAAACATAACAAAAAATAAAGTTTAAAATTAAGAAGTAGTTTACATTTCATAAAGATTGAATAGATGTCTTGTAGAAAATTAAAGTTGTGTGGTTTAGCATCTTTAAACTCGATAAGACAGGAAGGAAACGACGTCAATAATTGCACTATTTCGGCTGCATAGAGGAGATAATGCAAATATCTTTTGAACAGCGTTCATCATGCCTTGACCCTAGACATCAAGGTCATCATCAGGGTCCTCCTGGTCATAGTCATCATTGGCATCAGGCTCATACAGAATCCGCCCAGAACCTGGACCTGGATGGAGCAGAGCCGTTTTTCTGCAACGTTAAAAGAAAGACAATTTTACAACTTACAATATGTGCATATAGTTTTAAAAACCTTTTAAATGTAAGGACATATAACATCATTGAAGAGATTCTGACTTCTCTTTGCTGAAGACGAAAGGCAGGGTGAGTTTCTGCTTGGCCTCTAACTCTGAATCAGACA
Organism: Xiphophorus maculatus; assembly: GCF_002775205.1. Taxonomy (NCBI): domain Eukaryota; kingdom Metazoa; phylum Chordata; class Actinopteri; order Cyprinodontiformes; family Poeciliidae; genus Xiphophorus; species Xiphophorus maculatus. Next base: position 12,993,677 of record NC_036456.1, read on the forward strand.
GTCGAAGGTTGAAGGTCAAGTTAGCTGTTGGGTCCGTCTGTTGACACACAAGGAGGATCAGTTTCAGCACCTGTCATTTCATGAGTCCCAACTCTGTTCAGGATGTGTTGAACTGCACCTGCTCTTCCTCTGTGCTATTGGTTTTATGTTCAGCATGGCTGGGCTTGCTCAGAATGGTCACTGTGAAATCCTCTGCGATGCAGAATATCTCCTCCTGAGGGTCAAATGAAAGCTGTCAGTAATTCAAAGCAGAATACTAGCCAAACAAAGTAGCCTACATATAAATGCTTCTTACATCTTGCATAACTTTCCCTGATTTGGAGCGCTTTGTTACTCTTGCCACCGCTTCTTTTCCCTTCACTCCAGGTGCCACGGAGATGAGAGAAGTTGCCAAGTGGCAGACGCTTCCCACGGTGCCCCTCTGATGCATATCTGTGTGGAGCAGGCCAATAACAGCTCTCACAGCTCCCCCTAATGAAAATAGAAAATAATACATCAGTGGAAAAAAGTTCTACAGCAACTTAAAGCCCCAAATGACAGAAACAAGTTGTTTGATTCACCTTTTCTTAGCTGCTGAAGTGTCTGGCAGACAGCAGGCGGAGTCTTATGTCTCAATATCCAAGACAGAGAATCGATGACGAGCACAGCTGGCTTTGGTTGTGATGTTTGTTTGACCAAGTTTGTGAGGTCCTCCAAGCTGAACTGTTGAACTGTGAAATTTGGGTGACCAGTCCACCCGAGGGGATCTGAATAGGCATTGTGAATATGTAGCCTGAAAATAAAAATATTTTTTGGTTTAATTACTGTGCTTTGAAAAACTTTTTATAAACCTTGAAGATTTATATAGTTTGTCATGATGTAACTGCAGAATTTTATGTGTTTCCTAATCTATTTGATTTCTGTTGGTTTCAATTACCTCTGAGTGTCTGAAGGTTTCAATCCATCTTTCAGCTCTTCTTCACTCACATCAAAACACAGGATATGTATAACTTCCTCCCTGGCAACAGAAAATATATTTAGAAAAAGATTATAGTTATTTTTCAGTGCAGGAATATACATTCATCCATTATCTATACTGGCTTGTTCTTGCGTGAGGAGCCAATACCTATCTCCAGCTGTCATTGGGCATAATGACAGCTGGAGGTTTTCTGGGGTACACCCCCGGAGAAAAACATAAGAATTTAATTGATTTTCAAAAACAAGATTTTAATGCACAAGTTTGAGGTTATGGCGGATTTTCTCCAATTTATCCAAGGTAATATTTCTACAGCCAGGTTCAAATATACATAGACTTAAATAATGTTTGGATAAATGGAACATAGAAATTTGCACACAAAAAAAAATCCCTTTTTATTGCCGTCAACAAGCTTCTGGCATAATTCTTACTGTTCCTATAAGAAACACTAAACTTCATTTAAATTTATAAGTTTCGAGTTGCTTTTATAAATTCTTAGACCAGTTTGATGTTACCACCAGCATGCTTGACATTTGGTGTAGTGTTGTTAGTTTTGAAAGTCTCACCTTGATTCCCCCACACAAACTTCTTATTCTTATGAAAAATGTATATTTGTTTTGTCCGACCATAAACCCTTTTTTAGTTTGTCCAGGTGGACAGCCACAGATTGAATCAAGTTGAAAGGTGTTGATTTTGGATCAGGTGGTTTCTTTTTCGATCAGTATTTGATTAGTTCTTGCTAATATTAACAGTAATATTTTTGACTTGCAGACACAATAAGACAATGATGTCGAAAAACCGGACTAAAACTCAATAAAGCAGCCTAAGATCAAACATCTGAAATGCTCTCAGCCTCCATCCATTATTTACCAACCAGCTTAAACATCCACTATTTCAGCCAATACATGTTATTGAATATCTAACCAGAAATGACAGAATTTTGCAGATTGTGACAAAACAAACAGAATGTTAATGGACGATTCATCAAGCATGAGTGTGGATGTTTGTGTAATTTTGATCCTGAGAGAATATGAAGAAATCCGTGTTAAATTCACATTTGTATTTTTTATTAGCACAGCATTGTACCTGTTTAAGGCAGCAGTGATGAAGCTCTTCAGAAGATCTCGTCCTGAGTACCTGCAGGAGTCTGTTGGTGATAGATGTTTAGCAATGCATTAGGTCAACTCAAACTGTTAGAGTGTTATTCGTTACTGCAATATTAAAAACGTTTACCTCGTATTATTAGAAACCCGCCACTCTCAATGCCTTGCAGTAATTCAGACAACATGGTTGACTACAGTGTACAAGTATCTACGGCTAATTAGCATGCTTCTCCATTAGCACATGTTTAAGCTACAGAAAATAGACAAAAACTATTGAATTAATTAAACGGAAAAACGGATAGCACCTCTTTATCATACATGTGTACATTTAAATTAGCTAAAAGCTATTATTTCTAGGTTGTTAAGCTATTTTGTTTTGCTTGGTTAGCATGTTTTGGTTGCCCACAATCATAAAACATCATATCCCATGCTTCCTATGATCATGGGTACCTGGGTAATGTAGTTTACGGGCGTTTACTGTCACTGTCGAGTGACAGTGTAAGTGCTACAGAAAGACTTCGTTACCCAGCATTCATAATTGGAATTAGACCGTAGCCGCTTCAGGAGGGTTGGTGGTAGATTGGATCAGCTCCGCGGACCGAACCCGCCCTCTGTCATCCTACCAGCCTATCCGCGAACGCTATGTAATCTTGGAAACCAATCAGAGAAGAGGAATCCCTCTCGCTGTGTTCTTCTGGGCGATCTTGTCTAACGACACCCTCCCCTTTTTGCCTCCTAGAGAAGCTGCTGCCGCGCGGAATAAAGCCCAAAGTCTAGTGGGTTTGTACACCCAGAAAGAAGAATCGACAAACTTCATGCGAGAGCTTCTCACCATGAATGTGTATATAGCATTTGTGCTAATTTGAGGATCATACACTTCCTTCTTCGCTTTAGCGATGGGTTTTGCAAATGCAAGCTCGAAATACGCGGATCTTAAAAGCTCGCCACGCTAGGCGACAGAGGAATTACTATTTTTTGACTTTTTTAAAAAAAAAAAAGTGGTTTGTTTGTGCTCGGTTAACGGCTGCCGTTGTTACAGATCTTGACCGAGGGGATCTCCACAAGTTTGGTCCTATTGTGGACCGTCTTCACGAAGACTTTCTCTCCCTAGTCCTTAGTGTCATTGGCTTCTTTTTACCCGGGCGATAAGGTGCAACCACGCCGGGGGAAGGCTGCTGCTCTCCGGCTAGCTGAGAAGCGGCTTCTCCTTGAATCGGGGCCTCGTCGGCTAGGCGACAATGCTCGACATAATGTCTGACCACCAAGGTATGTATGATAAAGATCGTTTAGAAGTGATTGCTCCAACATTTGCAGTATAACGACGTTTTAACGGTCAACAGCCGTTTTACGGGTTTTAAGCCCCGTAAGTTGTGACTAATGCTACCGCTACGTTTTAGTTGCGTAGGTAGGCTGTATTAATAGCTGTGCTCGCCTCCTGCTAATCCACTTAATGTTGTTAATGTACCGAAAAAATATAACTGCTGCGAAATGGGTGTAGTTTTAATGTAGCTACTGTAGTTTTATGGTAAAATTGGGTATGTGGGTCCGGCTAGTTAGCTAACGCGCCGAATCATACAGCTAAGGCTAAAAGCTAAATACAAGCTAATCAATAATTTGATCTCTGGGCATATTTAAATGCGCTTTCAACCAAAGTACTAATTGAAATATGTTGCCAAAAATTGCAATTTTAAAATCTGATTGGAAGTTAAGAACTGTAATAAACCAGACACGCCCGATTAAACGTTAGCAGCACCTCGCTAGCCCCAAGTTAGCACACAAGCTTCTTCTCCTTCCAACTTCCATTTCAAGAAAAGCCAGCGTGAAGTGACCGATGACCAACACCAATCCACAGCCCGAGTCCAACCGACATGAAAAGTAACGCGTGTGTCTGACTAGAGAAGCACAACTGTCTGAATTTAATGCTTTATCTTCAAACTGTTTGGCCATTTAGCTCTTTTTTTTATTTAAAAAACCTTAGTTTAAATGCCAGTAGCAGCTCCACAGAGCAAACCTATTGATGATTGCCTGCTGATTAAATCCACATACATAAATATGGTTGACATGAACATTTTGATGTGAACTAGAGTGGCTTAAAACGACTCGCAGACACTGAATAGCTGACCTCCGTTGTGGTTGTTCGGGGGTGTTACTATTAGCTAGCGCTGTCGCCTGCTGGATTTCTTCGGTTTTGTGTCGCAACTATTCCCACCTCTCGGCGCTGTTGTGAGTTTAAAGTTACTAATCGAGCCAGACTTTTAAATAAAGCCCTTCATGCTTGTCGTTAATAATCCCCATTAAGTTATTAGCCTGCTAATGCTAGTGTTAGTTCACTCGTCTTGCAGCGCTCCTTCAGGCAACAATGTAGTGTCATTTTGTGTCACACAAGCGGGCTCGGTTGCAATTTAAAGGAACGTTTTGTTTGTTTGTCTCCCACAGATTCACTTTTGACGTGTAAAACGGAGCCCTTGGTGAGCCCATTTATTATTATGGTCATTCATTTGGAGTTAGCTGTAGGCTGAAGCTTGACGCTGATGAGATTTACTTCCTCTAACAGCAGCCTTACTATTTTCTGTAGCCCCCAGAAAGAAAAAAGAGGACTGTTGAGGACTTCAACAAGTTCTGCAGCTTTGTTCTGGCTTATGCAGGCTACATCCCCAGTCCAAAAGAGGTGAGCTGTTTTCTTTTTTTCTTCATTTATTACACCATTACTACAAATGTTAGCTAGCTGTGTTTCATTTGATCAGTTTGCAACACACGAAGATGCACACAAACTCTTCTGCTGTTGTAGTTCCATAGTATTTGCTTCAGCATTTGTTCCTAGGAGACCTAAAACAGTTGTCCAAATGAAGCCCTCGGTGTCCGATTCCCCGCCTGATTAAGACGTGTCCCTGCTTCAACAAATCTGATTCAAATAAATGAAGCAAGTGTGGCAGAGGCCCCCGGTAATGACCCATTAATAAAAATCAGGTGGGTTACTGCTGGGAAGCATCCTAAGCACTCTGGATTCTGGCCCTCAAGCACTGAAACGGTGCACAGCTGTTTTAGGAGACTTTAGACGCTAAAGTGAGTTAGTTTGTCTGCTGGGATGGACAAAGCTGCCAGGGTGACGTGTTTTTACAGAAAGGTGTTTTTTTTTTTTTTTTTTTTTACATTTGCAGCATCTTAAAAAGCAGCTCTCTTGTAGTTAAGTTGAGGTTCTGTAGTTTGCCAACATGTCCTCTGAAGGGTGGGAGTTTAAATACCAGCTGAGATATTTTCAGTGCTGAAGTCTGGGTTTGATTCTTTTGGAAATATAAAATTATGAAAAATGTATGTATATTTCTTTTTTCTTTAACTCCAAATTTGTGATCAGGGATTTTGCCTCCAGTTTGTTTAAATGGTGCCTGACTTTTGACTTGTCTTTATTAGAACTTTATTTGTGTAACGGATTTCTATTTTTGAGTTCCTGACAAAGGACCCACAGATTACTGCACATTCGTTGAAAATAAGAGCTGCTTTCGTTTAGTCAGGATCATGAATTAAACCAGAGTTTTTAAATGGCACTGAGTTGTCTGGTCTAGATTCCATTTTAACCACTGAATCTCCCGTTTTTGTGTTTTTACCAAATCTCGTCGTTTTTAGACTAATCCAGTGATTTATCAAGTCTGTTACTCTAGATGCGAATGAAAGCAGTGAAAAGCATCTCTAACAAACTGACTAAGAGACAACTTTCTCATTGTGCTTTTTGAGATTTGTAGGATTTGATATGTTTTGCAGCTTAAATGTCCAGTATGATCTAAAAGGTCCTGGGAAAACTCTTCACTTTTCCAGTTTGATGAAATACGGGATTTAGAAATGAAAAATTTCAACGCTGCAGCATGAGAATCGCTTGGGATTCACAAGCAGGAAAGTTGAGACCTAGAAAGAAGCATCACTTAAAACGGATGGTTTTTTTTTTGTTTGTTTGGTTTTTTTCCAACAAAACCTTCAAATGTAGCATTAGTGCCTCCTGTTTATGAGATAACGGAGACGAACTCTTAATATTCACGTTTGATCTGCAGGAAAGTTCCTGGTCTCCAACTTCGTCCAGCTCGGCGCACAGCTCAGGGCTGTCGGCGGACGGGGGCGGCGGGGGCAGCAGCTCCATTGGCAACGCCTGGCCGGACGGGAGCTCCGACATCCACACCATCCACACGTTTGTGCGCAAAGCCCGCGCGAACAAGGGCAAGAACATTCGGCGCATGCACTCCGACAGCGCCCTGCTGGACAAGATGCGCCTCAAAGACTCTCTGTACGACAGCCAGGCCAGCGCCAAGGCCGAGCGCAAGAAGGACAAGAAGCTGAAAAAGCTGTCTCTGGGCTCGGCCACGACGGCGCCGGACAGCGGCAGCAGCGAGGGCGAGAAGCGGGCCCGCATCAAGCGCAGCAAGAACTCCTCCAAACAGCCAAAAGCGAAGAAGCTGAAGAGCTCCGCCGCCCAGAGCGAGACGGACTCGGAGACGCGGAATTCGCACGCCGAGGTCCGAGCCGCCAGGGAGGAGCTGGCGTCTCACGGCGGCTCCTCCTCCAGCATCCACGGCCTGGGGAAGCCCGACGAATCCATCAGGGAAGCGGAGATGAGCTCCAGCGAGGGCGAGACATGGATCGCAGACGAAGATATCATGGTGGAGTCGGGTACGATAACCGATTATTTTAGTAATCGACCCATCTCTGGATTAATCTGATCAAAAATGGCACATCCTGCAGGTTTTTCAAACCTTTTTTTTTTAATTCAGTATTAGATGTAAATGAATAATCCAATTAGTTTTTAATTAAGAAAGTAAACATTTTATTGGCTAAGATACAATAAGAGCTTTCCGTTAGTAAATCTGAACCGGGTGAAGCTACAACTGTACCACTGCAGGAGTTTTGGCAAAGATCTTAACTGCAAAATGTGCACATTTTTGCCCAGTTTTTAGCTTAATTACTGCTCTGACTAATGATTGTCCACCTGCAGTCCAGTCTGCATACTCCAGTTGACGATTAACCAGTTGCTAAATTGGTTGATGTCCACTAACTACGATCTCTCAATCTACTACCGCAGGCGACGACTCGTGGGACCTGATCACCTGTTACTGCGGGAAGCCGTTCGCCGGGCGGCCGATGATCGAGTGCAACCAGTGCGGCATATGGGTGCACCTGTCGTGCGCGAAGATCAAAAAGTCCAACGTTCCCGACATCTTTTACTGTCAGAAGTGCAGAGACTTGCGGCGGTCGGGACACAAAAAGGACACCTAAGAAGGACGTTCTCCGCTGTCCTCTCGACAACTCACTTAACTCCGATGCCTACAGCCAAAACAGCCTAAATTCTCACCTGGGAGGCAACTGGTTCTGCAGTTGCACAAATTATTTTGACAATCCAAACAAAACAAAAAAAAACAACAAAAAAACAACATATCTATTTATCCCTGGCGTGTTTTTTTTTGTTTCTTTGTTTTTTCCCACCCCCATTTCTTTTTGCGGACTGTGAAGAACCGGTGGCAGTAGAGAGAACCATTTGTTGCTTTATTAATTCCCACACTAATTGGCTTTGTGCATATTTTGGACTTTTTTTTTTTTTTTTTTCCTCCCGAGGGTGCTATTTTTTCCCGACTTGTAAATTTGTATCTAAAAGAATACCAATCCAAGTTAGACGTATATTTCGCATTGACTTAAAATTGTAACTTATTGTATAGCTCAAAAGGAAAAGGAAATTGTCACTCCAGTTAATTTGCTTAAATTATGTCACGGATGTTCGACGGGCAGCTTTTTTTTTTTTTTTTCCCCCCCTCCTGGAAGTTTAATTTCAGAGGCGCTTTATTTCAGTCAGTGGCGCTCCCCGAACGTCGGCGTATAAAGTTCTCGCTTCTCTCACGCAAGAGTTGATTAATTTATTAAAATTTGCAAACTCATCGCAGTAGGTATGTTGCATATAGATCTTTCTTTTTTTGTTCTTTCTTCCCAGGAGTGTTGAGAGAGGGGAAAAAAAAAGTAAAAACCCAGATATGTTTCCACTGACATTCACTGAGTTGAATGTCTTTGGCTCATTAATCCGTCATCAGTAGCCAACTTGCTTTTGAACGAGATCCACAGAGGAAATCTGTTCAGCTTGGTTGTTTTTGAGTGGGTTTTTTTCTTTTTAATCATCTCATCTTTATAAGAGTTTTGGTTTGTTGTTGTAAAGCACCTGGTTGCGGCTCCTTGTGTTGTCAGGGTTGAGCCTGGGCTCGTTTATGAACGGCTGTAAAATATGTTTTATTTCATATAACTGTTTTATTCCTTGGCTTTTTGTTTCTTTCCCGTCAAGTGGGAGCAGAGATGTGCCCGCTTCAGGACAAGAGATCGTCTCGCCTAGAGAACAAAGTTGTGTACAAAAGTGTAAGTTGAGGCTGCATAGGTTGTGGCGTTGTTTATTTTCTACCCATTGTATTTCTTTGTTGGTTGGGAGAGTCTTAGCAAGTCTCCGGGAGTAGTTGCGCTCTCTGTACAACTTCAGTTCTGTGTACATATCCTGTTCTTCGACAACTTGTACATATGTGAAAGTGAAAAGAGAGAATACCCAAGCAAAGTCTATATTTTCTGCAGTCCGATATTGTTTTTCTTTAACTGTAGCTCGAATAAAAAAAAAAAAAAAAATCTTTGGGATCTTAAATCGTGTGCTTTCTTTCCGTACCAATAACTTCACACACACACACACACTGTAAAACCATTTTTATTTTTAAATGAGTTTTAGGCGCACAACAAAACAGTTATGCTTGTCCTCTGCCACTAGAGGGAGATGTTTGAAAAGAATCCCACCTTAGTTTGGTCATGAATTAAATACAAATAGTTGAATAAATACAAAAGATAGCTGCAGAAAAATCCTGGATCCTGGAGAGGTGTGTCAGTTTTCCCCATAGACAGGTTTCTTTTCCTAATGGGGGGAAAAAACAATTAGTACACTTTAAATATTTTCTTTTTTTATTATGCGGAAGAATCGCTGGGACTTTTAAATAAGGTAAAATTCATCTATCTGCTATTACTATTATAACAATCTTGGTGTCATTTCTTTTTTTAACTGCCACACCAATCTACTGTTTATACGTACTGAAATCAAGTGATGTAGTGAATTTCCTAGTGGAACAAATTTAACTCAGACTAAACAAGTAACTACCAAGAAAACTAAAAATGTTTGCAGTACAGGAAATAGTTTGGGGATTTAAAACAGGGTCCAAATATGAAGGTCGTCTTAAAGAGCTATTCCTGTATGGTCTTCATGAAATATAGGGGTGAAATATATTTTCCCAACTCCAGTGAAGCTGGGGCTTTAATTTGCTTTACTTGAAGGTTTTCCGTCCCATATTTAAAGAAAAATCCCCCTTAAATTTCTCGATTTTTTTTAAATTTACACTTCAACATACTGAAATTGAAATTTCGCAAGTTGCAAAATTTGACAGCTTTAGAAAAATCCAATTTTTACTTTGAGTTCATTTATTTAGTCAGGGACAAAAAGTAAACCAAAACAACCACAGCCCTAACAAAGTAAGACATCTCTAAAACAAACGGAGCTGGAAATATGTTTCTAGGAACTTTTAATTAGTGCTCCGTGATTTCCCTGTGGGATAAACATGATGCGACACAGACTTATCTTTGCCGCTGTTCAAAATGGCAAAGACGAGCGAGCATGCCATTCAGATACGACATATCTGAAAATAATTGCTCGGTTAAGCATGCCAATATTGGATCAATAATTTAGAAGTTAGCTGGAAAAGTGACGAGTCTGGATGAGGAGGCACGTTTATGTCGCCGCCATCCAAAGATAGGACAATAAGCATCAAGTCGTTGTCTTAGGAGTCATCAAAAAAAATATTTTAAAGCTTTTGTGTGCATCAGTACGACTCTGTATAGAGATATGATTTCTTACCTTTCGGTTTCGAGAGCTGGGTATCTGAAAACGGCCAATGGAGTCCAGAGGAGCGATTTTCCTCCTGAAAGTCCCCAGAAAGGTTAAATTCAGCTCAGCTAAAAACGATTCATCCTGTAGTTTATTTTCCTTTATGCAGTTGTAAACTTCAACTTAATCCTGTCAATCTACAAAAGCAATACTTTTCAGGATGTCATTCCACCTCTATACTTTTTATTTGTTGTAGTGTGCATGTTTGAAGTTAATTGTCTTTTTTATTTTTAACATGCACTCACAAAAGGACTTCCTCCTGACAGAATAAACTCAAACAGCTGTCTTTGGGTTCCACCCGAACCCAAAGGCACTTCCTGCGTCCTCACCTCTTGTCGTTGGCTTTGTGGTTGCTCAGGTTCTGGTTCCTGTTCTGGCTCTGCACAGAACCGGTCAGCGTTGGGTCGACGGGGGTCTCGGAGGGATCGTCCACACCCCTCCGTACCTCTCCTGCGTCGCCCACAGAGAGGTCCCCCGTGTCCACGGCATCGGACAGGTGGTGAAAGACCTCGTGGTCCGGCCAGTGGACCTCCTGAGAGCAGAAACCAAGACGTCACCAAATCCCTGCAGGTGTTTGGGTCTGACTGTTCGGGTGTGTGAGGCGGGGAATCTCACCCTTTTGGGTTTTCTTGGTATCACAGCAGCAGAAATTTGCTCTAACAGCATGAAGAGAGCAAGCAGTGGAAGCACACATCTGGAGCAGATCATCTGGGAGGAGGAATTCATGCACATGCATCAGTACAGGAATCAATAGAACGAGGCATAAATATGAAGGCGCTCACCTTGAATAGTCTCTTTAGGTTTCTCCGCTCAAAGATCTGGACTGCAGCTCTGCGGGGTCTGTGCTGCTGACCAGTGTGGAGGCTATTTGTAGGCCTGGACGCAGGGTGGGTTTATATTATGGGACTATAATGGGGCTGTTTAGGGTCATTGTTTGTGTGTGTTCAGACAAACCAATTAAATCTGCCGCCTTACTGGCCGGTGTTTTCAGGATTTTTTTTTTAAAGTCTCTACAGTTGGTTTTTGGATGATGACAACATGCCTCAACACACGTACATACATGCACATTACACACCCTCAGCGAGGACAGATGGCGGCGCGATAAGGCCACATTGTTGAGGATGTTGTTACTTTCTCCATCATGGGTTCGCCTGGAGGCGCTGTGTTGACCTCAGGCCAGTTTCAGCTGGTTTTATCCTTTAATATAAACCCCCTGCCAAATATTAGACCCACACTCACACACACATGCTTGAGTTTTGTCTAGTTTTTTTTTTTATCTATTTCTTTAATACGATCACTGTTTTCCCAAAATTGCAGACACTGACGTTGGACGAGAAAGCGTAGCTCTCAATCTTCGCTCTAACTCATCCCAAAGATGTTTTTTTTTATTGAAGTCAGGATGCTTGACCATACACCTGACTGGCCACAGCATCACAGGTCCTCCACCATACCTAACAGTGGGGATAAGTTGCTTCACCGCATGTCCATTCGGTGTTAAACCCTCAACCCACCTGGAATATTTGTTGCTGAAAAGCTCAAACTTAGTCTTGTCTGATGGAAGCACATCACGGTATATTTTAGCAGACAGTTGATGAATATGTTATGGATAACACACAGTAAGAGGGCTGTGTTTACAGGAAACCCTTTTACTGGAAGGACAGACAAGTACAACATTACACCTGACAATCTGGTGGGCAAATAAATACCATCTAACAGCTGCTAATGGTTATGAAGAGTCATGGGTTAATAATTAGATGTTAATGGAAACTCTGATCAACTATATAAATAAATAAAAAAAAAGTTAAATTTCATTGATTTTCATAAATATTGAAATACAAGCAACTACTTTTAATGTAAGATATTTTTTTAGTGTACTTAAATTAAAAGCTGCCAAAAACAAAGGCCTCTTCCCTCTACAACTGATTTTTAAAAATAATTTATTTATTTTACATGTACCTAACCTGTCCTTGTCAGTTTCTGCATTAATAACAGAACAGCTGCAACGTTTCTACATCTCTGCAGTTCTCTCTTTTTTTTTAGGCATCATATTTATTACTGAAATGTTCCTATTATGACAGAAGTCAGCATAATCAGCCGTTCTACAAAAATGCACGTAAAAAACTAAGCAGGTGGAAGGTGGTTGAAAGTGACAGTGAGTGGATCTGGGCAGCAGATGTGCAAGTTTCTGTGCAAGATTTTTTTTACAGAAAACTAATCTGATTAAAGAAAACAAGCATTAATGCGTGTATTAGTTTGTAAACCTGTATCGCTAATCACTGAGGTTTTTATTTGGTTTTATTGTCTGCACTAATTCTGCATTAGAAGAAGTCAAACAAAAGCTCTGGGAGATCGGAGATAGCACCAGGATGTCAGTGTGTGTGGTAATCTGGTGGACTCTGCAGATCACCACCCAACGCAGACCACACACACACACACACACACATACACACCCCTCCTTCTCCTACTCGGTTGTCGCCGGCCTGCTGCCTATGTCTCCAGAAAACAAAACAGAGGGGAGACAGAGCAGCCAGCCTGGAGGGAGAGATTGGCGGAGGACGGGGCAGGCCGGGGGTCCGCTCCCTGGGTACGCTGGCAGAGACACGTTTTCACTTTTCCTCTTTTCCCACCCTGTCCTAATTATTGCTATTTTAGGATATCAAGACCCTCCAAAGATAGAGCAAGTGCTGATGGATGAGGGGAGAGTAAATAAACCGTAACAGCATGTCGGCATGGGGCAGAGGCCAGATAGGCTGCGCTGATTACCTCCGTTATCAGCGACAGGCCTCATTAGGAGCCTGAGGTTGGGTGTGGGACATGCGTTTTGTTTTATTACAACACACAGACGCAAAAAGATGAAGATGTCGGCTCAGAGATCACTCTGAGGTTTGGCTTTTAGCTCAGAGGTCAGATAAAGATTCGTTTCATGCATTTAATTCAATTTTGATCATTTGATCCAGTGTAACAGTGAAAATAAAGTTTGGAGACCAGAATTAGCTGAAATAATACCTGAAGAGACAACAAGTTATTCAACAAAGACTCTGACTAACTATGTTTGTTTATTTATTTTTTTAAAAAGTGAATATTTAGGAATAAAAAGGAAAATTAACACATTTTGAAAATAACTTTGAATTAGAACAAAGAAAATTATATATACAGTATATACTGTATATATATATATATATATATATATATATATATATATATATATATATATATATATATATATATATATATATATACAATCTAGCCATTGAGGAAAATTGCTTTTTTGAATAAAAAAAATAAGCAGCTGATATATTTTTCTATTCTCATACTTATTCACTACTCTTTTTCTTTTCTTTTTTTCATTCTTCTTTTAATATAAAAAGAAGTGTTTAGGATGGAAATGTAGCCTTTATCTCTGCACTCTCCAGGGTTCAAAATAAGTTTTACTGAGTGTCTTCATATGACTGTATGAATATGAATCCATCGCATCAGTCTCTATCCACGTGCTCATGGATTTCTTTTTTGTTTAATGAGCCATGCATGTGTTTGTTGTTTGTGTCCTCGTTACTCCGCCCCGGTCCAGTTCCCTATAAGTACCACACACTGCTAATTATAGCAGCAAACACAGACTCCCCTCTGCAGACGTGAGCATTCACCAAACAGATCGACACGAGGCAGAGCATCGCCGTGGAAACATCTTGCCAGTAATTGATGGCAGAAACACTGACAGGGAGTCCAAGAAATTAAATGAGATCCCCTGTTAAAGCTGATGATTTGTATATTAAGAAATAGCCAGGATGTTTTGTTAAAGCAAGAAACAAACATGCAAGACTAACACCCCGAATGCGTGTTTTTTTTTTAATGATTATTCTGAGTGCACCCATGCTCAATGGACTTCTTTAATTTACGTTCATCATAGTCTTTGTCTTGAACAGGTGGAAAATCTTCCAAAATCAGTACTTTAAACCTTAATAAAAATGGTAGGGGACTGCACTCTAATTTCCATAAAATTACTTTACACGTCTTTTGAGACAAGAAACATTCCCGATTTTCATCACATCCGTCTCTTCGCATGGAGACTGATGTGAAAAGCAAAGTGTCTTTCCGTCAGCTGCCTGCGAGTGTGAAGCAGCAGAGTGGGAAGGGAAGTGTTGTTATTTTATGCTCCGTATAGCCAGAGAAACTTAATTACTCTGCCTCTGATAGCTCATAAAAAGGTCTTTTAACTACGTGACATGCATAAAATTAGCAGATTTGAAACTAACCTTTCAAAACCTTTTAGACCTTAGACCAGTTACCACCCTACATGCAGCAGGTATGATGTAAGTTAAAACCTCTTCTGTTGGATAATCGGTGAGTTTTACGTATAACTTTACTTTTGCAGGGTTTGTTGTTATACATTCCGATTAATTTTATATAGAAGATGTATATTTTTCAGTCTTAGATCTGAAACTATCGTAAGACTTGTTAATATGAGCAACATTAAATCCTGGTGGTTGTCTTCTCATTTTAATGTAATACACGAAGTATATGTAGGACTCACTGAAGTTGTTGATTGGTCATCATATGCGTTTGCTATAACACTGCATGTCTATGCTTGACTTTCTGTTGCAGCTTCTGGTTTTGGTGTTTCACCCCAACATTGTCAGAGAGCCCCATCTGGCCTCCTGATTGGAAGTATTTTGTCGGCAAGCCTGGCAACTCCCTCGATGTTGCAAGCAGTAACGCAATTCGCTATTATCAGCCCTCCTGTTAAAGCTCTCTCCAAATAAATGGTTGCCAGGGAGATGCGGTGGCCTGACGATGCTGATCCTTGCTGCAGTTCTTGAACAGTGAGTTTTAGAGATTGTTTTCCTCCTATTCTGGCATTCTCACTGAAACAATGTAAACTTGGGTTTTCATCCAAACTTGTGCGCAACAGTTTCATCTGTTTTAAAGTTTTTAATTACTGCACTAATTGTAGATATGGGTAAGGTTATATCTTCTGGTCATTTTCTAACACTTAGGCTACAGCAATGGAAAGGGTGGATATGGATTAGAAATAGTTCAAATTAAACATAAAAACAAAGTTAAATAAAAATAATGCTAAAGTTACATTATTTCTTAGCATTTTCAACAGTGTGAGATGAGACAAACAATAAAAGATCATTTAATTTTAAGTATTTACATATCTTTAGCGGAGCTGAAAATAAATGGTTCTGTGATATAAATGAATACATAGTGCTGTTTAACTGAAGTGTCAGTATATTTGCAGTGTAAAATGTGACTTAATGTTTTTATTTTGGAAATTAAACTGTGTTGGCAATAGTTAAGAAAGCTTACTTATTTCTCTGGACTTGGTATAATACATGTTGTGGGAACTTAGCACTGAAGACAATGCTGAAACTTAATTGTTGTGCCTCAAATGTATGAGATATAATGTCAAAAATTATTAAAATACACTCGTTCCTCTTGATCATAACCAAAGACCATAGTCTATAATATATGGCCTAGGCAGCAATTCTCAATTCTCAAAAAATTTCACCTTGGTAGTGTGTTTAGTTTTGGAATCCATGCCATATTACTTGTGGATATAATTACATCAGTAACCTTAGAGGTGAAAGAGAACCAGAAATTCACTTACAGTCCAACTTTAAGTAATGGGAAACCCATTAATCCACATGACGACATGATGATTCAATCGGATTAGGATCGAAAAGGCGCCATGGCGCCATCTTTCACGGAATGTGAAAGGGTTGAGTTTCTGTTTTCTGAAGTTCTGGTGACCTCTAGTGGATGTTATAGCAATGTGACAGCCAGATGAGACAGCAGCTTCCTGCAGCTGCATTCAATTTGTGCGAGAAGGCCACCTCCACCTCACAGTTTATTGTGCACAGGGCCGGCCCAAGCCTCCATGGAGCCCTAAGCGAAATTTGGTTTTGAGGCCCTCTAGTTCTGCTAACAATGTGGACTGGCTGAAGTCAGCAATCCGATCATCAGATCATTCACACACCTGCTTATTGCATCTCTGGCAGTGCTGTTTACATCATATACATTTATAATATAGGATACATTTATTGGCCAGCTGATTTATCGATCAGTTGGTTTCTGGGTGATGATTTCCTTAATTTTGGGGGATCGTGATCGGTCGATGCTTACACGTGAAGCTGATCTTACCTTTGTCAGCAAAGGTTTAAAAATCAGTTTCTGTCCTCTCCTGCTCTACAGTGAGAGGTTTGACTGACAGACCGGCCCACCAGGTCGGGTTTGCATGTTTACAGTTAACAATATTCACCCCACTGTTGCCAACTCAGTGACTTTCTTGCTATATTTAGCGACATTTCAGACAAAAAAAAAGTCATATCAGCCAAAACTAAAATCAGCAGGTCAGGCTTTTTAAAGATCAGTAACCAGGGAACGGTCAGAAAACTGCAATCGTGCAGCCCTACACACATATCCATGACATTCTCTGATTACATACATTTCTCTTAAGCGTTACTCCAATACCTAAAAATTAAATTTACATCAAGCGGGGCCCCTAGAGCAATTTATTTGTTTTCTTTTTATCAAGAAAATAATAATTTCTACATACATTATGAAATATATATTATTGTAAAAACAAATCAGTTCATAGTGAAACTGTGTGTTTTTGATATAATGGCACGGAAATTATTACTAAAATAAAAAAATAAAATCAGTTCCACTGAAGTTCCCAGTTCCCTGGGGCCCTAAGCGGCTGCTTAGTTTGCTTTTGCCTTGGGCCGGCCCTGATTGTGCATTCATATGCACATGGCATTACGGGAACCACTCTGCTTTCAAAGTAAAACTGGGTTTTCGTTGGGTGGAATAACTTTCCAGTAATTTTAACAAAAATAAATACATAAAACAAAATCTAACAAATAAATAATTAAAACCTTTTTGTATACATGAAGGTATTCAAAACGAAACGAAGGTTATTTAGGCCAAAACTTGCCATTGATTTTTAATAAAAAGTAAAATAAGATATAAGTAAACAAACATACAGATACATAAATAATAAGTAAATAAATATATAAACAAACAGAGATGGCAGGCATAACCTTTGAGAATTTCAACGTCATACATTTTTAAATTTGGTTTCAGATAAAGAAGTGGAAACGGATATGCGCATTGCCGAATGAAATAGGGCGCCGTTTAAAGCTAAACACCCTGAGACGCCCACAAGAAAAGCAACAGTTTGATGTTTATATACACTCTTTTAAAGTCAGAATGAAATTTTGACACACTTGTATTAGGACACTCTTGTATTTTTTAAATTAGTGTAAGTAGCTATAGAATAGATAATGAAGTTAAAAAAAATAGAGAACTGATTATTAAAATAAACGTTTGTTAATGATTCCTTTCTCCAGTTGTAAAAATTCAGTGACGGCCTCACCTGTCATAATGTTGATTTGTAATTCTCGTTTATTTATTATTCTAAATGTCAAAGTCAGATTATCTAAACACAATGTGGTCACCTTCCTAAAATAATGGCCAAAGTCATTTTTTTTGGTTGCCAAAATCACTTTTAGCTAACGACTTCGGCCGTTATTTTAGGAAGGTGAGCTTATGCTTTTATTTTGAAAGTACCGTAATGCTAGCTGCATGTGCGCACTCGGAACTAGGTATAAGCCTCACCATTAATGCCTGTCCGCTTAATCGTCGCGTTGAACTTGACGTGAATAATTTGCAAACAACACATTTTCACCTTTCACCCGTGGGTTGACTGGGTCGTCAAACATAATTTAAACATGATTTTTAACTCGAATGTGACTGGTTCCCGCCCATGTTCATGTTTGCGCCATGACGGGTTGCCTCCCTACAAGAACGCCCAAAGACGCCTCTCTGAGGGGAGGAGAGAGAAAAGAGGAGGGGAGACTGTAGCAGCAGCAGCAGCAGCAGCAACGACAAACAGATTGGGCGAAGGACTGAAAGTACCACTTTGGAACCGACAACCTGCTTTTCTGCTCTTTCTTTGGGATTTAAATTCACGCGTAAGTTGCTTTGCATCTTTTTGAAAGTTAAATCAAAACGTTTATTGGAGGCTTTTATGTGTTTTTAGCTGCTCATTTTGAACGGGATTAGGAGAAAAGGGCCACAACAGGACTGCATGTTCTACATAAGAAACCATGCTGTTGAATATGTTATAAACAGGTTATAGGCAGCTTTTAGTGCCTGGCAGATGTGTCTGGTTAAACACGACACACCCACTTCTGCTTTGCAAGATTTCTTTTCTAGCCTGCAGCATGGTAAAACTAAAGGATTATTCCCTAAACATTGGAGTTTCGTTTCATCATGAGTTCCCCAGCTTTTTGCTGGTTGTTAACCTGTTACTGTACTTCACGCGCCCGGAGCCTCGTGTTTTTTCCTGTTCTGTACTCCCCTCCTCGCCTTCCCACGGTTTCAGCTTTTATCATAACTCCCCCTTACCCTTTCTCTCCTTTTTCTTCGTCCCTCAGTTTTCCAGGGAAATTCCTGGGAGGGATTTGGGAAGAGTGACCTCATTTCTTTCTCCATTTGTCCACCAATCACAATGTCTGCTCCAGGTAAGTTATAATAAACATCAAGTGCTGATTACAATTTTCCACTTTGCAGTCATAAAAACCGACACTGACCTCTGGAGCACTTTCTTCCTCTTTGGTTTCTCCTATTATCACATCTTTTAGCTATTGTGACATTGTTTGATTTGCCTTTTTAAGTTTCCCTCACTCTTGCCTAACCCAGATTTTCCATAGAAAGCAGTGAATCATGAACCGGTCCTCCTCCCTCGATTCTTCACGTGGCCTTTGTTCCTGATAGATGATGAAATCTGAAACTTGTTCCTAACATAAGACATCTCTGGTGTTGGTCCTGCGGGCTCCGCCCTCGTTGCTTAAAAGGTTTTGGAGGCGTTACGTGTGCCTGCCTGTAGTTCCTTTCGTCTGCTAGTACGGTCCGCCTCACTTTCTAGATGCAAATCTTGTGTTTCCTGGAAAGAGGGTGAAGGAATGTGAGGTGCAACGCATTTCTTACTTCCCTTCCTATGCGAGAGCTAAAACAAATTGGAGGCTCATGGCTTTCAACTGGCTGGATTAAGCTCGCCATTGGAGCCGAACACCAAGATTACAGAAAACCAGTTTGGTTAGATGTGAGTCACATCAGCGTCTACACAGCAAGTAAACGTCAAATGTCAGAATTGGAGCTGATGCCCCATCTCTGTTCTAGGGAAGCAGAGTGTTATGTTTGAATTACCTAGAATAATGAAATACAGACACAAGAGAGGGTTAGATTATTTTTTCTCGCGAGGAGAACAGACAGAGATGCGCTTCGGTTACAATCTCCACCTATTCTGAAAGCACATTCTGCTGCACCTCTCTTTTTATTGAAAATCATCCCCTACTTACAACGCACGTTTCAGCTCTAATGTAAACATATGCAGCTGCATCGTGATTCACATTTCATAAGATAAACTAGAATATTTACTACAAACTGTATAACTGTATCAGCACAATTACGCTATACACTAAAATTTTGTAAACATGAAGAACAGGATGTCCTTCTGCTGAGCAGCCGTCTGATTAGAACTGGTGCCGGCTGCCTCTGCGCCCTTAAACACACTCAGAAATATTTATTTAGAATATAAAATGATTAAGCAAATGTCTGATAAATATATACAATTTCTCTAACACAGAGAAAATGCAATAATCTTGCTCCATTGGTTCTATAGTAAATGTCACGGTTAGGAAGAAAAGATGGAGATCCTGAAAATGGTCTTTGGGTCATTTCACAATTTAGCAATTTAGCAAATTCATAACCCAATTTTATACCTTACATTTCCATTCTGTTGCTTCCTAACTCTTATTTTATACCTCTAATCAAACCTCTTCTTGCCAGTGTGTTGAAAACTATGGGACTGATTTTATTTTTTGTTATGGTTAAGTATTTTAATTAATTTTGATGTAACACAATTTTTAGAGAACATGTTAAATTAGTAGTATACCTTTATCTGAATTGTTGCTTAACACTATTTCCCATTGATTGTGCTTCTTTTGCCATTTCATTTCTCAACAACAGATTAGAACAGCTGATCACACCATATTGTACGCATGATTACAACATTTCCTTACTGCAGATTATCCTCTAAAAATCTTCCATCCATCGTCTACATACCTTTGACTGGTTGACAACTGTAAAAATTATGAATAAATGAAATAATGATTTAATTTAAGGGAAGGGCTACCCCAATCTACATGGGGAAAAATAATTTCCCTCGAAACCCAACACCTGGTTGTTCCTCGGTTGGCAGGAATAATTGGGATCAAGTGTTTGTGATAATAACTGGCAACAAGTGTTTTAAAACACTCTGGGGAAAAATGGGCCCTTTTGTTTTATGCAGATGTTTTTTTAATTTGGCCACAGTGAAGGGCTTTGGAGTATGAGCAGCTCATTTAAGGTCATAACACAGCAGACAGATGCTTTGAATTCTTTAGTTTACCTCATGAAACCGTTAGGCACACAATCTGCGCTGGAGGTCTCCCTCTTACCTTTTTTTTCAAAACCATAATGCTGGATGAACTCTGTTTAGTATGCTTGGGTCTTGTTTACACTTTTAAATCCTGTGGCTGGATGATTGCACAAATCAAGTCAACACTACATCACTTCATCCTCACTTCCTTACAACATGAAGGAAGTGGTGCTGCGAGTCCCATATACTCGCTGCGTTGTCCCATAGGCCTGTGACTACCTCAGCTGGAGAGTCAGACATGTTACTGAGGTTATCTGACCTTAACCCTCCTCATCAGATTGATCAATCAAAAAATAGATTTCATAAAGACACCTCAGTGCCCCTGAAGGACTTTGTTAAAGCGTCTTGTTTGACGCCATGTAACCTGATACTTGAGCTACTATTCAAATACCAAACAAAAACACTGCTAACCGTCCTTACTGTGTCTTGTAGATGTCTATGTCTGTATTTAAGAAATCTGGAAGATGTTTGGATAATTTAGGACAGATTTTAGTGCAAGATGGGCACTGGGTCATAAACCTAATGGTTTCCAGAGCCTGTGGCTTCAAGGCAAGTCCCAGCAACCACCTTTCCACCACCATGAATGACAACTTCAAAGAGACGTTTGTTGCCAATATGCAGTACTTGGGTTTTCTTAACATAATGTTGTACGTACATTATGGTGAGAGAACAAGATTTACTAGGACTTGTTCAACCTTTTTATAATTGCAATGTTTGGAGATGACCTTCCAAGCCTTCCTGGAGTGACGAGCATCAACAGCTGTTTCTCAAGTATCATCGGCGAGCTCTTCCATCTCTGGCATTGTGTTGACACACAACTCCACCAAACTACCAAAACTGCCTTTAGAAATGTTATTAAACGGATGGTGCTCCTCTTATCAAGTGCATTTGATTAGTAGCACCATGCTGCCCCTCTGCCATTTCAATCCAATGGGATCAGCAGTGGCACAGCTAACCTTTGAAAAGTGTGGAGGATGTGAGTTGGCTAGAAAAGGACTGGGGCAAACAATCACCCTTTGTCAGTATTTTGCCACTACTCACAAAGGGCATGTGAGATAATTAGTTAACAAATTTTCTAAGAAAAATTAACTAATTAAAATGACCCAAGGGTTTGTAATGTGCAGGTATTGAGGAAGCTGTTTAAAAGGAAACTGTATTTTCCATGACATGTTGGGACCTGGATTCATTCAAGCTGAGAGAAACACTGGACTGTTAGTCTATGCCAGGTTCAGGATCTGTGGATTTGCCTATTCACTATTTTATTTCAAAGAACATATCTAAAATATTCAAAAGAAAATGCAGCTTGCTGAGCTGAAATGCCAAGGCGCAGTGCTGCTTGGCTCACTACTAGCTGTACTAGTCCAGCCAATCCAGGAGCATTGTTTTAGTTTCCTTGGCTCTGATTGGCTGTAACTCCAAGAGCAGAAATAAGAGATTGTAGATGTCAGTTTCTGGCATGGAGGTGCCAAGGTGATTTCCACTGTGTGTATTAAAGCATATTAAGGTACATTTGGTGCTTCAGCTATAAAAATAGGGATTTTCAAGCATTTTTAAACACATTCCAAGAATTCCTGGATTCAAGCTTTTTCTGGGTGGTTGTGATCACTCACCCCTGCAAATACTGGAGGTCCACTGTTTTATTGTTATGTCACTAGCTGTGCAACTCACTGAGGCGCAGGAGACATTTTAAAATGGGAACTCCAAATCAAACTGGTTTTCTCCCACACTGTGGCGTTTCCTCTTCTCCTAAATACATAATTAATGATCACTTATGGCAGGAAGGTCAGACAAATAATATTTTAAAAACTGTTTTCATATCTTCTAATGCTCTAGTACTTCACTCGAAATCAAAATACACAAAAATTGGTCTTGGCAGGTCAAATCTTTGTAAAAAAGGAAAGTTGCATACAAAGTTGATAACGAGCTTAAAAAGTTAATCAGTAAACACTTTGACCAAGATTTAAAGGGCATTTACTCAGCTTGTGCTCTCATTTAATATAACACCTCCGGTGTTATATTAAATGGCCAGTAAGATTATGGATCCAAACCAACTTTCATTTTACGAATTATACAAGCCGTCCACACTTCAGAAATGTCTTCTCTCATCATCTCCATTTATTGTTTTTTGTTTCTTCTATTTGGCAAAACTTTTAAAGTTCAGTTTTTGCAGAGAAAAAGCCATACATGTTATTAAGTCGTTCACCTGTAACTTTTACAATGCTTAAACATTATTTTCTTTGTCTCATTCAGAAAAATGGCTTTTTAGCAGTTTTTATGGATATACAAACTAATCTGTGTGTACATGTAGTTTTATTTAAATTGACTCACTTCACTGTGGACTTTGGCGTTTATCTGCATGATCTCCTCCTGCTAGGTGTTGAAGAGAAATTTCCATCTTATGTAAATTTAATGACCAATAAAAAAATTGTTATCTGACAAAATTTCGTTTTATCGTTTCACTGAAACCATAACGCGTTAAAGAGACAGGAGCGTAATCAGAGCATTTAGTGGTCAAACAGATGCAGATGTCTACAGTTCAGATATAAAAATGTGTTTTAAACTAGATGGCCTTTTCTAACCGGATAGAATAAATTTGTAAATAAGAACAGTGAGTTCAGTGTAATAATGTTTCTCATCTCTATGCTGGGGCCATTTTGTAAACTCTTGGTTTTGCTGGTCTCTCTGCAGTAAAGTGCTGTTATTTGGCTTGTGGTGAGAAAGGCAGGATTGTTAGACCGAAGGGCTTTTTGAACAACATGACACATTCGCAGACATTAAAACCAGTTTGGCTCCCATTAAGAGGCTGAAAGCATTAATGGTGAGTCGATTGTGGTAAAAAACAAAGAGCTTCAAGCTGGGGAGTTTATGCACAGATGGAGGTCGTTATGGAGTTGTTGCACTTTTTATAGAGCGGTTATGTGCAAGTCAGAGGTCAGAGGACATATTAGCAGCTGGGTGCTGCTCATTAAGGTTCTGGTAATGTTTGGTTGGTCGGGGCATAGCCTGCAGGTGTCTGTAAACATGATGCAAAGTTGGAAAAAGATCAGTTAGGCTCTTCGAAAAGCAACTGTTACTACCCATAAGTCTAGAAAGGTGGATATTTGTAGATTTCTTTCATTTAAATTGATGTCCATTCTGCTTACAAGTCATTTAAGACATTTGCCAATCTTCCCTGGAGATCTTCAGATTCACTTCAAAGTTGGTTCCATCTGAGACTGTACAGGCTGTGAAAGCGTCCTCTCTCTAAAATAATATGACAACATAAAGTTGGTTCACAGAGTTGGATCTGAATGATCAACAAGACTTCTTGAGCAACGTAGAGATGTTTGTTCATAACCCAGAGGGCCTTACTTGTAGAAAACCAAAGACGATACACCAGCTGCTCCTCCTGATCCTACTGGTTAAGCATGATGGCTTAGTGGTAAAGATCTGGGCCTGTTTTGCACTTGTAGTTCTTATGGTAAATATGATGTGCTCTATGTCACAATTACTGTAAAGGTAAATGTGAGGCTACATTTAACCAGTTGTGGCTTTGTCCAACTGATTCAATGTATTACAAAATGGCTGACACAGAAAGGAAAAAGTGTTTTGCAACAATTCAGGTAAACCCCTTAAGTCACATGATAACACCAGTTTCCTCATGGACCCATCGACGGACATGCAAGCATTTTGAGGGTGGCAGTTAAGGGGTTAAACCCCAGACCGCGACCTGCTGAAAGGCTGTGGTGAGCCGTGCAGAAACGCTGCTAACCTCGGTGAACGGAGGCCGTGTTGGAAAGAGGAGTGGGCCACAAATATGTGAGAACAAATCACATTATACTTTATCAAACACAGCTCTTCTGTTCTGGCCTTTTTTTTCTCTGCTTAGTCAATGAAGGTGTGGCATCTGTTGGGTTAACTTACAGTAAGATTTGAGTCACATTTAACCCCCATTATAAGCCAGAATATTCATATTTCTCCCATTTAGGTAGAGATGTGCAACTGAAAGTGGGTGTTCTTTTTTTTTTTTTTTTTACCATGACTCTTCACATGCTTGATGTTTACTTCCTGTCCTGTAAAATGTTCCTGTTTGCTCTGTGGCTCAGTGGATAATAGCATCCAGGGAGAAGTAACTCAATCCAGACTAAACAGATGCCTAGAATCTCTCGCACACAACCACGGGTCAGTCACCGTTTGTTGTTCAAAAAAGTCTCTTATCGTGACTTTTGGACAAGAAAATGAAGAAGCCCGGACGTGGCACATCATCTCATCACCAGATAAGAAACCAATAAGCTGCTTTATTCTTCTAGTGGTTTGCATTATGGTTTTGAAATTTCCTTTTTTTAGTTTTAACCCCAATTGATGTTTGGGTGGCAGAGCATCTCATAGGCGCTTTTGTTACTCTTTTGCTTGACTGACTGGGATCAAGATTCACCTTCCAGCAGGACAACAACCCTAAACGTACAACCAGAGGTAGTTAGAAATTAATTGAATTTAGTCACAGTGCAGACCTAAATTCAATTAAGATCTGTGGCCTGAACCGTAATGTTTAACAGATGATCTCCATCTTGAGCCCGAGCTTTTTTGTAAAGAGGACTGGACAAAAATAGTCTCTAAAATGGATTGGCTCAGGGGGATACAGTCTTCTAAGACTTGCTTTTATTGTTCTCTTTTCATGTCACAGTTCTGGACTATTTTTTTCATAGAAAATTCTGGGAAAACATGCAAAACATATGCTGCATATAATTTTATCACTGAGAAAACCAGTACATCCAGTAAAAGATGAACGTGTGTGTTTCACTGCAGGCTATCCAGGCTCTCCAAACCATCCTCCTTACCCACAACCCGGCCAGTCCGCGCCCCCTTATCCAGTCCCAGCTGGGGGATATCCCGGAGACCCCAGTCAGGCTCCCCCACCAGGCTTCAGCATGGGCTACCACCAGGGCCAGCCTCCTGTTATGTATCAACCGGGCCCTGCTCCAGGTCCAGGACCGGACTACGGCGGCCAGTCAATGGGAATGTCTCCAGCTCCGGCTCCTGTCGGCGTCCCGCCTGGACTCGAGTACCTAACACAGGTAGTTCTGGAAAGCAGGAAACATCTGATAAACTAAATTCTGTGAGATAAACGGTAATATCTGCGATTGTAAACAGACACGGCGTTCTGAGTCAGTCTGGGCTCACGTCTGTTAAAAAAAAAACAAAAAAAACACTTCTGCTAATGATTCTTCCTTCCTTTCTGGTGGTGAGCAACAGCTGTGGATTCCTACCAGGGTGGTGAAAAACTCAACATGCCTTATCGCACTTCTTATCCACCCATTGATTCCTGCAACTTTTTAACGAGGCTAAAGTCAACAACACAAGTAGAACAGCTTTTTTTAAAATTTTTTTTATTTCCCTTCAACGGAGGTGATGCAGAACTTATTAAAGCCTTATGAATAAACTGAGGCCATCATGTCAAATTGACTTTTTTGAGCTTTATGTCATGTCATATTGTTACTCTGTCAGATACATACCTGGAGTGTTGCTTTGATTCTGCTAAGCTCATCACACAAGCTATTTCTCAGTAGAACGCTTGTAAATGGCATAATGGTGGAGTGTTGTTGTGACGACGTACTGAAGGAAGAGTGTTGGAAAGAGTTTGGGATTCTTAAAGAGACAGAGACCAATTTCAACCCTTCACGTTTCTTCTAAATAGTATTTGATAAATACAGCATTTTCATAGCAGCTTACGGTGATATAGTTACTTGTGTGTGTTGTAAAATGAAAATATGTGCCTGAAAAATGCATCACGCGACCCCTTTAAAACATGAACTTTATCCTGTTGGCCTTTTGAACTTTGAAACAATGTACCAAGGAAAACATTAAGTCAGCAGATTTCCTTTGTGTAAGATTTCATAGTTCTCCAAGAAGCTGTGGGCTTGGCTGAAATGGTAAAAAGAAATGATCTTACACGTGACTGTCTGCTTTTAAGAACTTAGCGTGTGTTGTTTTTTAAGTTCTTGATTTATACTGGTCTTTGCTGAAAATACTTTTAAATGTACAGATGTGTTCATCTGTTTCTTATCTGTATATTTTTTTATTCTACTTTAGATCGACCAGATCCTGATCCATCAGAAAGTTGAGCTCCTGGAAGGTAAATTTTATTCATGTCGTTTTTTTGCACACTGAAATGTGTAGAAAGTAAAACCTCTAATTTGAGAGCATTGAGTGTGTGGGAGGAGAAATGAATGCTGAGAAATATTTGTTTTTACGAAAATGTTTCCTATGGGATCATAAGGACTGAGATGCCTATTGGAGATGGTGAATTTTGTGCCTGGTGAACCAATTTTCTGTGGATTTGAACTTATTTTATTTGGACATTTCAAGTTTTCTATGCTTTTGTTTTTGGCATGTTTCCATTTAGAGGAACAAAAAAAAAGTAGATACTCTTATCACTTCTTAATAAAGCTACGACTTTATTAAGAAGCAAACAAAAAAGTTTAAAGTAGTAATATTTGATCAAAACGTTTTTGAATTTCAAAGTCAGTGATTTGGTTTGATTTTTGACAATTAAACAATGGTTGATAGATTTATTATAGAAAAAATAAATTCACTTTAAAATTGTCAGCTTATTCTAGGAATTTTCGAGTAAGACTGTACCGTCATTTGATGGTAAAAAATCACGTTGAAGTTGTTTTGATATTCAGTCTGTTTGAATCTTCCATGTTGGGAAAACCCCTCTGGATAGACTGGGTGCCAGTCAGTGGCCAGTCTGCTAAAAAGACTCATTGGGGCTGGACGAACGCTACATGCAGCTGGATTTGTACTTTAGATGGTTTTTCTCTGTAATTAAGTTCATTCTAGGGGAGCTTCGTATGTCATCACTGCTGAAAAACTAAGACATGAAGCTTTGGTTCAGTCCATCTCCATGTTTTTATTAAATATTGCTCAATAAGAAACTCGGATGTTTCTAAGTAGCAGGGTCTTGTGACGGCTACAGGTGGAACATAAACAGGCACATCTTAGTTCTGCTGTCAATGCTGCTTAACATGACGCTGAATGAATTGGTTGGACTGAACATATTTAGTTCGAGGACACTACCTGTTAAACCTCTAACTGCAATAAAACAGAGCAGATTTGCTCTTTAAAATTCCTAAAAACATTTACTCTCTAGCAAATAAATCATAAATAATCAAACAGCCTCGCTTACATTGCGAGGGGATGCTTTCTGGACTGAACATAATCGAATCAAAACCAGGATTTTTCTTCATTTTACTTCAACAAAAAAATCTATTTAATACTTTAAATTAATACTTTTATTTGAAGTATTTTAACATCTCTGCTCCCTGCTCTCCCACAGCTTTCATTGGGTTTGAGACGAACAACCAGTACGAGATCAAAAACAGTCTGGGCCAGAAGATCTACAAGGCCAAGGAGAAGAACGACTGCTGCACCAGGAACTGCTGCGGCTCTCTGCGCAGCTTCGACATGACGATCAAGGACAACATGGACAGGGAGGTCATCCGTCTCATCCGGCCCTTCCGATGCGTCTCCTGCTGGTGTCCCTGCTGTCTGCAGGAGGTCTGTCCTAAATTTATATCTGTTGTGTCGCGTTGGCTGACCGTGATGCAAGACTTTACTAATAAAAGTTGTTAATAGCCCCGATATCGTAGATATTTTCCCCACCTTGTCCTGTATTGTTCCAGGGGAAAGTTTATCACACATCCTGAGTGCTTATGTGAAGGCATGGATCAGTTTCGTGATAGAGAAAAAGGATTGGCAAGAGTTTTTATCTGCTAAAGTAGCGCAGAACTGCCCTTCCTCCATCTGCTGCTGTTTAAGGCTTTTTCTTATTTACAAAAGATTCAGCATCCAATTTGGCACAAAGACAGGCTTTACATTTATTCAGAAAGCGCCTGACTAATGCTACAAAGTTTAGTGGGTGTTTATTGTAACGTTTTCCTTAAATCTCTGTATCAACATTAAAATAAGAACAGTATTGGATCACATTACTAAAGCTGCTAGAGGAGAAACCAGACATTTATCCACTGTATAAAAAGACACCAACCTTTTAAATTCTCCTATTCCAGGTTTGTTTGAAGTGCAAAAGTATTACTGTTTTCTAAAGTCCAGGATGGTTAGAGATTTAAAAAAAAAACTTTTTTCCAAATTCAGCATTTAACATTTTAAGTTTTTGGCAGAACTGCTTCTTAAACGACATGATTTGGGTCAAAAGTTTTAAGTTTCCTTCCAGAAACTTCTCACAATATGTCTGGGCCATTCATCTTGACAGAACTGCTGTAACTGAGTCGGGTTTGCAGGTCGGGCACCTTTTTGGCTCGAGCCGCATATTTTTCGTGAGATTGGGTTCGCGGCTTTGTTATGAAACAGAACGGATCTTTTTACTAAATGATACGATCAACTTTCCCATGCTGCTTATTCCTCCATGTAGCTGTTTGAACAGATGGACCTTCAGGAACCATTCATTGCAAATAAGAATGATGAATACTTAATATACGCCCACAGGTCTGTCTTCATTTAACGCAGATATTGTAATCTAGATTCAGAAGCTTTCACGGTCATCATCATCAGAGCGTCTCAAATTGTTGCACAGCTTGGTGTATCTAAACTTCTGACTGAAGAAAGGAATAAAAACTAACTTTTTTCTCCCATATAGATATTTAGCCAATAGAAATAATGTCGGTACCCTAACTGACCAGAAACAGGAAAATTTAGTTTGATTCAATGTCAGAAAATGAACAATTTTGTCTTTATGTTTCTGGTGTGTGTGAATTTCTGGTTTTAATTCTCGTTTATGCTTTTATGTTTTAGATAAGCTTGTGTTAAAAGTAGTATCTAAATTATATCACTCATATGATACAGTATCAGGATAAATAAGACTATCATATAACACTGGCAGAATTTCACACAAGCACATGTCTAATCCAAAAATTTTATAAATGTCCCTATACTGTTTTTTTAAGTGGGTGTTTAGTATTGTCACTAGTTTTATAGTTACACATGTAAACTAGTTGATCCATTCAGCACAGGAAGTTAATAAATTTGATAAGTTAAAGCTATAGGAATGGTATCATAAAGCTTAGAAAGCAGCCACATACATCAATAAAACTTTCTAAATTAAATGATTAGGAGCATAAAAGAAGCCATCGCCAGTTATAAAGCGATTTGAGAAGAGAAACAATTAGAAATAAACTTGATAAGCGAACAGGATGAAGTAATTACAACAAGAGGAAAGACAAGTAAAGTTTCAGATATGATTTGGAGGGATGTCTGAAACCTCTGGTCCAGATATGATTTGGGACAGCGGGTGGAAAGGTGGCGTTGGAAAAGAAATGAGCTACAAAACCTGTCACGTCTGTTCAAACCGCAATTTGTAGAGAAATTGTTTTGGTTCAAGGTTAAGTTGACGATTGTTCATTGTGACAACATAAGACGACCTGAATCGAACAGTTCTTTGAAGAGTCATGCAGTCAGTGTGGCGGCTGTTTCTCCAGCTGTCTGCCTCCTTTAGCTCAACCAACCTATTTCAGAGTGTCAGTCTACTTATAGCGCTACCATCAGCACCTGTTTTCTGGTCAGCGTTATTTTGAAATCTGTCATTTGCAACTTTGTAACAATTTTAAAAGCTTAGTTTCTGTCTGTGGCACCCAGACGCCTTACCTTTACTCTGAAATGTCCCAAAAACTGCCAAGCTTTTCTCAATACAGTGTGTTTCTTATTAACTGTCTAAACTATCTAAAGGGTGAAGCTTCATGTTATCTGGTGAAAGCGTTGCTCTCTATTGTGCTCTTGCTACCTGATTTACGATGCATTTGCTAAATGGGGGGGGGAAAAACTGCTGATTTATTTGTCACCAGTTACGGTCAAAGTAGCTGAAAATATATCTGGTTCTGGTGCCTGATTGATCGTCCATCTTTGTGTGTGACATGTTTACAAGTTGCATAATTTGTGAGTGTGTGCCAGAAATAAGATGTAATTAATGGGGAGATGAATCATAAGCATGTGAACTAATAATAATCAAGGTTTCCTCCAGAAAACTTGCTAAGCTCGTCGTGTTTTTGAGTTAAAAAATGTTTAAAGTTGACAGGAAATTTAAAAATATCACTTGATAATCATGTGTAATTGAAAGAATTGAAAATTAATATATGAACACCAGCAATAAAGTCTTAATTTATGTCTTGATGATTAAAGCAAAGGAGATTAATTAATAATTTAAAAATCAGTAAAGGCATCATTCCTTGTTTTTTGTGGAACTACTCTTACATTGTTAAATGTTGACATGAGCAATAAATAACAATTTGATGCAGATGTAGCTACATTGCCTACTACATTTCAGATAGTTTTACTCGCATAAAGAAGAGAAAAAATTATATTTTCTCCTTAAGATACAGTGGATATTGAAATGTTTAGAGGCCTTGGTAAACATTCACCAAGGTAATACACTTTTTGTGATGTAAAATGAGGCAAATATAAATAATTTGAAATCTTTTTTTCTAGCTTTAATGACACACATGTTCTGCATTAGCTAGAAAATAAATCTTTTAGCGGACAAAATTATGAATAAAATATAATTGTGCTAACCTTTAAACAAATACTGTACTTTCCAATGAAGGGAGTTCTGGTTTACCTTGGTTGTGTCCTGTATTACTGGACTACAGAGTGGGGTTAAAAGAACAATAAAACCTTGTTGGAATGGTATGTGGCATTTAATGTATAACTTTTTATATCCACTAAATGACATGAAGTTGATCTTTAAATATGACTTTTGATCGTATTTGGTTTCTTGTTAAATGGTGGTGCATCTGATCGCTTACTGAAGACTTGTTTGAGATGTTATAATTAAATTAATGTAACTCTATTTGCACATCTAGATGTAACCAAAAGTAAATTAGACCTCTGTCTTTCATATCGTCTCCTTTTTGCTCAGGCTGTTGAATTCAGGGGAGGCTTGTTAGGAGTCTGAATGGACCTTTTGTCCATCATAACCGTCTCCTTGTTAATCCCCGACCCTCTGCCATCTTTACACCGTTTAATCCTGTCGTTGGCTCTCCGTTCTCACTAGCCTGTGCCCAAGCCGATGCCCTCACACACAACAGCTCTCTGTGCGCTCCCCGACCAGGAACCATGTGAGATTTATTACCTCTGTGTGTCACAATGGTGGAGTCACAGCTTCAATTATCATTCCTGCTGAACATTGTGAGAAGCCTTCTGACCTCATGATGTTTTTATATATAGTCGTCGGTGCCAAGGTGAATCGCCTTCTAACTCTGTGGGGTTACTGCAGGGTTTCCCCCAGTGTATTATAAGCCTGGCGGGCCACCAGGCTTTACTTGTGCCCCCACCAGGCTAAGCATTGCTTATTTATTTAAGTCTATTTAAAATCTTTGCATTTTTTAAGATTTTATAGTTGGTGTTCAGGTATTAATCGTCCAATCTTTCTATAACACATAACTATCAAGTGATATTTTCAACTTTCCTGTCAGCTTTAAACATTTTTTAACTCAAAAACACAACGGGCCGCTGGATGGATCACTAGCAACCAACCACCGGGCGTTTTCTGAGGGAAACCTTGTAATATGTGTGTGTCTGACCCGCAGATGGAGGTCCAGGCTCCGCCGGGAACCACCGTAGGGTTCATCAAACAGGACTGGCATCCTTTCCTGCCAAAGTTCTCCATCCAGGGACCAGAGGGAGAGACGCTGCTGAAACTGGAGGGGCCCTGCTTCGCCTGCAACTGCTGTGGGGACGTCAACTTTGAGGTGAACTCTCACCTGTCCTTGGAGGAGTAGTTTGAGCTTTGACTGTTCTGTAAGCGTCGTTCACAACGACCATGGTCTGTTCAGACTTTACAGACGAGGGTTTTTAGTTTTGTTTGGATTTATTCTGTAACTGCAGGTAGGGACCTGGGTACTGTTTATCTAATACATTAGTTTGTTTTAGAACTTTTAATTTTATTGAAAATTCACAGTAATACACTAAACATGTAGTATGTATTCACAGTAGTTTCTGTAGACCTTCTGGACAAATCTAAGATTTCAAAAAATGTCTCTTTAGATTGTAACTAAACTACTTCAATGAATTGCCATTGAGTTGCTTGGTGTCCCTCAGAGTTACTCTCCCGGCCCACTCATTTTTTCCTCTTGAGGGATTTAAAGTGATAGATTGCTGTAATAATTATAGCCAGAAGTGAAACACATTTATTTATTTCTGAACTCAATAAATAAGTTATTTCTTCCCGTCAGATTCTTTTTTCGTGCTTTTACTTGCCTGGTTGTAAAATATAAATAGTAAAAAAAATAAACCAAATATTACAGTGATGACCATATTATTAAATATTTTTGACAGCTGATGTGCTTTGTTTTCAAATATATAATTGCAGGAAAGTAGCTTTAAGACAATTTTGTGAGCCTGTGTGTTCTGTATTTCGTCATTGCTGTGTAGCTGACGGGTAAAGATGGCGGACCATCCATTGGTCGGATCAGCAAGCAGTGGAGCGGCCTCTTGAAGGAAGTCTTCACAGACACGGACAACTTCGGCATTCAATTCCCAATGGACCTGGACGTAAAGATGAAGGCTGTCCTCATGGGCGCCTGCTTCCTCATTGTGAGTTCCTGAATCTTAGTGATGGTGTCTGATTTTTATCTGGTGAGATCTTTCTTAACGCCGTTTATTTTTCTGTCGTGGCTCATCCGCAGGACTTCATGTTCTTCGAGAAAGTGGGAGAGGCAAACCAACGCAGCTCTGTGTTTTCATAACCGAGTGCCTGAGTCCATGTCCGTTGTCCAGTTCCTGTCTTGGTTTCTTCAGCAGAAAGTCCAGCGTTCATTTATAAATGTAAAAAAAAAAACATGATTAGATTCAGTATATTTGGGCTTCAGTCCAATTTGATCTTACTTGGAAGGATGTTAATGATCCCCACACTCCGTAGTTTTTACATGTTCATTTAATTTGTGATAAAATGTAAAAAAAAATAAAAAATCTCCACCTGTCTTCTATCTTACTTAGCTCAGCATATCCAAATACTGTTGAATGTGCTTTCTGCTGCCATCTCTCTCTGTGCTTTTTCTTGTTATTGACATTTGTCAATATATATTTTACAATATGTGATATCGTTGTCATGCTCATGGAGCATTCATAGTAAACATAGTGTAAGTGCAATATCCTTTTGGATGCAGAAGGCGTATTAATCACTTTGTTTTTAAAGTCATGGCAGCATGTAGCTGATGCCATTGTCTGCGTTTGTTCAAATCACTTCAGCTCTGCAGTTTTGGTTCAGTTATGATCCAATATTCATAGAACTAACAATTTTTTATGTACCTTTTTACTTACACAGATATTATCCTGTAAATACGTGTTATAGTCTAATGTAGAATGTTATAACCAATCTACCTGCTCAGTATCGCATTATTAGTTTAGATACTGTTTAACCAAAGCACCATTCTGCTAGAGGAAAGCCAAAAGCAGTCTTGACTTCTTAGTTTTAGCATTTATCTGAAGCTACTATTCAAACTTTGTATCATTTAACTTGATAAGGAAGTGGTCTTTGAGCTGGTCTGATTACAAAATAAAGAAAAGAAAAACTCGCGAACTTCGAGTTGTTGCATGCTGACAGGATTTACCGAAGTGGTCATTTCCCTTGCTTGCTTCACTGCTCTAAGTTGAAACCACCGGCGTCTACAGGCTGTGGTGCGAGATAAAGCTGCAAAGAGTGTAAAGTGAGTGATAACGTGCCCGCTTAGTGTTTGCCATGGAAATGGCGCGAGCAGCTGAACTTTACCCTGCAGGTTTCCCTCAGTTCCCTGTGATTGCACGGCTTAAAAGTGAATTGAACAAGATGATGACAAATTGTTGTGCGGCACGAATAGGAAGCTAAAGGAAAAAAATAAGACGAAGTTGTGGTTCGTGACCTCATTGGGTTTTGTCAAAGTTGAAAAAAACAAAACAAAAAAAAACACTCAGAATGAACCCGTGTGAGCTCTCACCTTACGGTGGTTTATGTTGTTTATAGAAAAAAAAAACAGGTAGTTTGATGAATGTAAATGATCTGCTATGCATTCAATACTCTCACTCCTAGTGGTTGTGCTCTTGAGGATAACACGGGCGTGACCCTGTGAACCTTTTTTTTTGCCACTGACGCTCACTGTTAACATTCATTTCCCTTTCCCATGTGCCAGTAATCTCATCTCCAAAGAAGGCAAAGTGTGTGCAGTGCAGATATTCGGTGTAATTTGCAGTGCATGCTTTTGTAACACACAAGTGGCAGAAGTTGTACTTTCCTTTCTATTTTTTTTCTGTAACTTTTGCATTTTTTACAGACGAAAATCTCATAAATTAAACCAATGTTACTTTAAACCTGCATTTGTGTCATTGTTGGTCTGGTGTTATTGTGCATGAAAACAGAGGGGTGGGATCGAAGACTGTGATCTGTGTGTGTAACTTTTGCTTTCACTTCTGTCTCACAATCGCTTTTTCTTAGGAACGGGTCCAAAGTTGGTAATGTTAGTCTTTATCTGCCGTGAAGATGCTGACAGAAAGATAAAATGCACGTCCTACTTTAGGGACAACAAAAGAAGAAAAAAAGGAAGGAGGAAAAATGGTGTTGCACTAGTTGGGTTACAGCTCCCCCACCTGGAAGCTTGTGAAAGTGTTGTTTTTTTTTTTATCAGTCTTTTACTCAACGTGTTTCTCTCACAACACCCCTTCATGAACATGTCCGGACATGTTCCTGTAGAAAAATAAACCATTCAGTGTCCAAATGATAATAATAATTATATATATATATATATATATATATATATATATATATATATATATATATATATATATATATATATATATATATATATATATATATATATATATATATATATACAGAGTACAGACCAAAGGTTTGGACACACCTTCTCATTGAATTCAATTAGACAGTGTGTCCAAACATTTGGTCTGTACTGTATATATATATATATATATATATATATATATATATATATATATATATATATATATATATATATATATATATTCACACAGAATATCTTTAAAATACCTCTAGGTTTAAGAATGACAATTGACAATTTAAAAAAAAAATCAAGAGGTTTTTCTACTTTTGCCATGCTTTGTACATCTTAAAAGTGTCATTTTCATGAGTTTGACACACACAAGATCACAAATGTCCTAAAAAAGAGCCGGTTGTGGCAGAATTTATTGATAAAACTTCCCACTGACAACTAAAACATAAATAGTCTCTTCACTTGATGAGTATTTCTTTATATTAAATAATACTGAGTTTCACTTTGAACGTAATTTGGCACAATAAAAATAAAAACTGACCTGATTAGATTGATTAAATGATATTTAAGCACACAACTTATGTTGAAGGTTTTATTTATGTGCCCCTCCAGAGTGTTTAGGGCCACATTAATGGCAATGGTGGGCTGGATTTGGCCCACAAGCCTTGAGTTTGGCACCTTTGGCCTGCAGCAAACACAGTTTGACTCTGATAATGTGTCGGATGAATGAGGATGTGACGTCAGCGCAGCAGGTGCAAAGAGCCCATTGGTACATTGATCTTGTAGCCAGAGAAACTGTAATCTGTTTTGGACTGCAAACATTTGTTTTTGTTTTATATTGGCAATAAAAATAAAGGTTTTAGGAGCAGAGCTAATGGTGCATTTGAAATCCATGAAGGCTATGTGTTCCTCTGTTTGATCAATTACTATTTAATAAGAGAGTTAGTTTTAGTTTCACTGAATCAATTAAAAGTAAGTCCTGTAGATTTAATATTTCTCTATCTTAATAAAGTTTTGTTCATTATTAAAAGAATGTTAAGATGTCCAGAATCAGCTGCAGCTTGTTTTTGTTTTAATCTGCGCAAAGAATAATTAACATTCTTATCTAATATTTTAATTCTTATAATTCTACATAATTATTACTCAGATTTTTATAAACATCCTTTGGACCATGCAAAGCATTTTAGCTGTTTCTCTATAAGATCTATTTTCTATTTCCAGTTATTACATTTTTCCAAACTGCTATGAGAGCAACTTTGAACACAACGATCATTTTAATTTGATATTTGTTCAAATCATCTTTCCATTCTCTTACTTTGATTCACTTGCTCCTTGCCTTTCTCCTTATTTCTAAATCACCACATATGCCTACTTACCAAACCTACTACTCAGTTTGTTAATTCCTGCAAACCATGAGCTAGTAGTTTTCATCATTATTTTTCTTTCTATGAAACTTTAACTGTTTAAAGTTTCCTCATCCTTTTCCTTCTTAAAAAAACTTTCATATTCCCCTTTCTTGTGTTTCACATTCCTGTCTGTTACTTGTTTTCCTTTATGACTTTTGTTCCAGTTTTCAGTTATTTTTTTATTTATTATATTCATCTACTTATTCCTGTATTCATTTATTTAGTTAGTGTTTCATTTAGTCATCTATTTATTTGCCAACACACTGTTATCACAATCTTCTGTTTCCTTAATTTCTTGGCTCTTTCTTTAGTTTTTAATTATATTCTGTAGTTCTAGTTCTATTTTAGTATTTAATTAACCTTTTAACCTGTACTTTACGATCCATTTATTCAGATATTTTCTATTTTATCAGGGTCCTGCCCTTCAACACACTCCCAATATTTTCACTGCTGTTAATCTTTTGATTTACATTTACTGTTGAAATATAAAGCAGTAATTCGTTCAATGGTTGCTATGCCGCCATCTGCTGTGTATTCTCCAGTACTGCAGTTATTTTGCTACCATTCCGGACAATTTAAATGAATTCATTTATAAAAGAAATTAAACGAACACATATTGAAACACTTCTCTCCACTTCCTGCTATTTCTACCCATTTTAAACAATTTAGACCAGTTTGTCAACACCTAGGCTGATCTAAAAACTGGTTTCTTTTTTATAGTGGGTAACAATTAAAAATACCAATTGTGGTAATCCTTTGTTGGACTCTTACGAGTGGAGGATTCTTGCCTCTGCATCCTCAATTGGTTTGCTCCTTCCAAACCCGCTACTTTAAATGAGATAAAATACCTAAAGGTGTTTATACCTCCAATCACACTTCAGTTACGGAGCGGAAGCGTCTTCACGCAGGACTCCGCCGCCCTGTTTTTTTTTACGGAATGAAACTTTTAAGACGGATTTAAGCGGCTGCTCGCTGGACTCCGCCATCCAATTATCACCACAACAGCATAAAGTTAAAGCCGTTTAGTTTCCGCTGTTAGAGCCCAGGATTCACAGCGTTTCTTACACAGGATTTCTTTTAACGCGAACGCCATCAACTCATTCACGCTTTTCTTTTAAAAGAGAATTTACTCTCAGTTGTCTCTCCCCTTCCACGGAGTCCCGTCAAGCGTCAGATTCCAGCTGGTAAACCAAATACCAGTCCCGGAAAAGGATCTAAACTCATTCTGAAGAGTTTAGCCGTGCGCACGGTCCTTCTGGATTCGGTTTCACCCGCTGGATTCCTTCAGTATCTTGGGATCCGGCTTCGAAGGACCAAATTAATGTCAGGTTCATCTACCTAAGCATTCTCAAACTGAAAAAGAAGAGAGAGACAAGTGAGTTTTAGATTTACTAGCAAGGAGAACGGACAGCAGCGTGCTTTAGTTACAATCTACCCGCTCTAAAACAGCTCCTCCCAGAGACTTTCTTTTTATTTCCTTAGGGCGGTCCTAGTTACAGAGCCTATTCAGGGGTCTCAAACTCCAGTTCTCGAGGGCCGCAGTCCTGCAACTTTTAGATGTGCCTCTGCTGCACCTCACCTGAACAGAATAATTAGGTCATTAAGGCTCTGGAGAACTGATCTACACAAGGAGGAGGTCATTAAGTCATTTCAATCCAGTGTTTTGTACCTGTGGCACATCTAAAAACTGCAGGACTGCGGCCCTCGAGGCCTGGAGTTTGAGACCCCTGGATTTGGTTATCTTGAGTTAATCACATAGCAGCTGCTTCTTCTGTTCTCTTGAGTCACAGGTGTGTTGCACCTGCAAGCTGCTGGAATGTAGAATGCAAAATTCAGAGTTCTTGTTTATTTCCTTCTGTATAAACGATGCAGGAACTGATGAACCAACAGAACAAGGAGTTGTCTTGTGCATCCATGTCTCATGTACAGTTCCTCTGTTTCTGGTTCATAAACTTCGACCCTTAATCATCCGTCAGTCATCACTCTTGCTGCAGACCATCTGGTGTCAGCTTCCAGTTTGACCCGTTTAGATGTCTTCCTGCAAGCATCTCTCACTAGGCACAAATTCCAAAAGCAAACAAGAGTATTTATATTTGTAATTAATTTAAACGCATCACTATCCCACAAACATCCTGTTTCCAACAACCCAAAATATCATTTACTGTTAAAAAAAAGCCCAGGGTGGCACCCAATACGCCACCGTTGAATCGTACAAATGCATAAAAATTCTCCCTACTTTCTGACATACTGAAAGTTCCTCTTCCTGGATATTTTCCCTGACTGGTTCTTCCCTTTGCTGGACATCTTTGCTTTTTTCTGCCAGCCTGGATCTGATCCTGTCATTTTTAATCTTCAGAGATACAATCTGTTTATTTAACTCTTCATTTTCTGTCTCTAGCCACTCGAGTTTTTCTGTTTTTGCTCTTAATTTGTCTGCTGCAATGTTTCTCTGTTTTTTCCGGTCCTCTTCCAGTTTAAGTGTTATTCTTAATTTGGCTTCATTATCACATCTTAGCTGGTGTATAGTTGCATTTTCTTCCTCCAGGTCCAGATTAATTTTTCTGATTTGTTTTTTGTAATGTGCATTTGAATTTACAAGTAAGCTATTTTCCTTATGCCAGTCGTGTGTCTTGTCCGTTCTGTTTAGTCGCTCCAGTTTAATCTTCAGACTTTCTACGGTTTTCTGAAGCTCTTGGTTCTCCTCCTGCAGCTTGCTGCGGTTCTTCTGTAAAGTGTTAATTTTTGCCAACAAAAAATGTTCTTCTTCCATCTTTGCTCTCTGGTTCAAACTGCAAATGAATTTCTCTGTGGAATCTGGGAATACAAAGGCAGCCGCCAGTGATGTCATAGACAGGATGAGTGACATCACTGTGACATCAAAGCCACAAGAAGTCTGTTGGGTGTGGGGGAGGGGAGATGTTTTTTTTTAAAACTTTATTCACAGACACACTGTACAACGACAGAGTGAAACATTTGTTCTGCCTCCAGAAAAAAACAAATACAGATAAATATATTCAAGATGAAGAAAAAGCTACGGGGCTTCGGTTCCCAACTGTTCATTCAAAGCAGTACAGAGTTCAATTGTTTTAATAGCTATTTTCTGTCTTTGATAGTCTGGATATAAAACTTAAGTTCATTGTAAAATGCAGCAAAGCATGGCTTCCCCTACCTGGAACAATGAATATGATATTTAAATAGTGACAATAAAGGATTTATGAGAAACTCTGAACTGTTGAGCTCTTTGCACCTCAGCTTCCGCGTTCGGGGCAAAGCGGCTCAATCTTTTCCGATCTATTGAAAAAGGCTCTTTGCACTGGGCGTCTGCAGGGCTTGTCCAAGGTAACAATTAATGATGTACATCGATCCGAAGCCCCGACAATAAGCTGGAGAAAGGTTTTAACATGTTCGCCTCGTTATACACAGATACGAAGGTGAGTTTTACTTTCTTTAAACTTTGTGGCTAACATTAGCTTTAGCTTATGCTAGACATTTGTCTTGTAAAAATGTGCTATTTAAGTATCTAAACATTTTTCATCCATTCTAACGGACAATGTTTTACCTTTTTTCAAGTATATTACCTGCGTTTATTGTCGTTAGTGTCAGAGACCAAGTAACGGTCTAGGGTACTATAATGTCCCCTCCAGTTCTCCCCAGTTCCTACGCCTACGGCTCTGACTGTATTCCTGGACCTGTGCTTCTGTCTGCTCTGTCCTCTCAACCCTCAGCCGATCACAGTACAGTCACAACGCTCATACTGCTGTTCCTTCCTGTTGAAAGGGAGTTGTTCTCCACCACAGTCGCCCCGTGCTTTAGATGTAGAAATTGTTGGTAAATCAACAATCAGATGGGCTTAATTTATATCCAGTAATCAGTTTATAACAGTGATGAACTAAAATTGTGACTGGATCTTAATCTAAGTATTTTTTGTTCAAATGAATTGAATTGATTTAAACTGAATTTAAACCAAACCAGACAAAAACTGGTTTGGATGAATTTGACCTGGTTGAATTATAAAGTGGACTAAGCTGACAGCAGTGCAGGTAGATGGCTTTGCTGACTTTATATTTGATAAAAACAAAGTGGACATGAACAGCAGATGGCATTGCTGTCCAAATCCTCTCTGACTGTGGAATAAACGTCCCACTGGACTTCAAGCACGGTCGATTCTGTGCCTCCACACTTTTCCTTTAGGTTCTGGGACCTTAATTCCCAAATTAAAGTCAAAATGTATTTTCATCTATAAAGACAACTGGGCAGTGTTGTATAAAGCACTGAAATCTCAGAGTCAAGTAAAAGTATAGGTACCTCTCCAAAATATGACTTTGGTAAAAGTCCAAGTCACTGACTGAA
Organism: Xiphophorus maculatus; assembly: GCF_002775205.1. Taxonomy (NCBI): domain Eukaryota; kingdom Metazoa; phylum Chordata; class Actinopteri; order Cyprinodontiformes; family Poeciliidae; genus Xiphophorus; species Xiphophorus maculatus. The sequence goes on from NC_036456.1 coordinate 13,034,675, forward strand.
ATGTTACTTGAGTAAAAGTCTTAAAGTATCTGAAACTTCTTGTACTTAAGTATGGAAATTACTGTAAAAATGGATGTACTCAAGTAATGTAATGAAAAGTACAAGTAAAAAGTAAAACAAGGCAAATGCAGTTTGAATGACATTTTTTATATTTTGGTAAACTTGTCAAATACACTTAAAATAATGTACCCAACCAAGTGCAGGCAAAATTAAACCTGCTAATAGATATACCTGCAGGCATCATTTAGTTAAGAAAATTAGGTGCTTTACCTATAGCACAAGGTTAACTTAACCTGCTTTACAACTGGACCAGCTTCTTAGTAAACCCTCCAGGACAGAAAATACAAAGTTTTTCTAAGCCTTAAGTTTTCCCTTCAAGTAAGGTCAGTGCTGAAAATGAGAAAAATAAATAGTCCAGAAAATGCGGCCAACATGAAGAAAAAGATCTGTTACGATTACTCTACTTCACAAATCAGTGAATCAGTCAATGCTACAGTCAGTAGGTGGTGCACACAACTGGTCATTATGCAAAAGAAAAAAAGAATTGGGAGGGAAATGCAGCTTATTGTCATCTCTGCAAACCTGGTTTTGAACTTGCATGCCTTTTCTATATTCGTTAAATTTAGTCTAAATTGCTATCGCTATGGCTTCTGTCCCCCCTTGAACAGAGGAGTCTAGGTAGCCTGCTACAGTCAACATTAGGCCTCAGCTAAATACACCACGTATGGAACTGAAACAATGCCAAACAAAGTTCATTTATGGTCAAGATTTCACAATACAGTAGTGCCTAGTGACCAAGCTATAGTTACTGAAACAGGAGGATTATAACCATTTCATAAGACGTTACCTCGATGGTAGGGTGACCAGACGTCCTCTTTATCCCGGACATGTCCTACTTTTCAGACCTAAAAATTGTCGGGGATTTTGGTCAACTGCCTCAAAACACATTACATAGCTTACAGTGCATTGTGATTACATTGCCACTCCGTTCCACTACTCCATTCCAGGTTCCTTTGTATGGCAAATTAATCACGCCCTTCTCCCCAATCACGTTGCATTATGTGTGCGAGTGTGTGTAGGAAAAGTAAAGACAACACCCCCCCTATCCCTCCCTCTCATCAAAGCCTAAATTGAGGTATTCAGCTGGATAATGTTCAGGTTGGCACCTTAACACTTGCTGGTCAACCTCTCTGGATGTCCACTCAAGGCATCACAACACCAAATTATTATTTTCTTTGCAGTTGTGAAACGTTTAAAACGTCCCATATTATTTCATTACTCATAAATCATTTGCTTACTTAAACAAGCCACTCTAAAGAGAAAACTGTTCTCTGAATTTAGAAAACTAAAACTACATCAAAATCTTGCCTTATGCGATGATCATGACTTCTCTACTGTCAGACAGACCACAAAACAATCCTCACTCCCTCCTTGCATGAACTTCCTCTCACCTACTTTTCTTCCCAGCTTTTAGATAATTCATTATTTTTCATTTTGTTTACTAAATCATTCATTTATTTATCTATACTCTGTATCTTCAACGTCTTCTTTTTATTTTCTTTCTGTATTTGGTTGCTTAAGAGGAAAGGAGATGGGGCTTTTTCTGTTGTTGCTCCTCTTCTATGGAACAATCTACTTTTCCAAATTAGATCTGCCCACAGCCTGGATCATTTTAAATCGCTTAATTCTTAAAACTCGTTTTTATTCCTTGGCATTTAATTGAACTAGTGTTTTGATACTCTGTTTTTATTCATTTGTGTTATTGTCATTCTTGTGCAGTTTTATGCCTGTTTTTAAAGTGCTATATAAATAAATTTGACATTGCTTTTTTCTTATAACTCATACCTGAGCTCCTCCCTGCTCTGCTGCCTGATCTGCTTCACTCTTCTTGCTCTCCTGTTTTATCCTAACTTTTCTGATTGCCTTCTTCTCTCTTTTTAGCTCCTCCATCCACTTTTCTAACTCACCCATTCCTTCACTACTCATATTTTTTTGATTTGATTTTTGTTTTCTGTCGTACTTCATCCTATAACTCAGTCAGTTTTTTTGAGTGTTTAATTGGCCCTGAAAGTTATATTTTTCTATCAATTTATTTAAATTCTTTACTGAGTTAGGGTTTTGTCTTTCCATAAACTTCCAGTCCTTACACTGGAGTTTATTTTTCGGTGTTAATTTGCTATTCCATTTTCCCATTTTGAGCAATTTAGTCAATTTCGTTCCAGTCTTAAAAACACACAGGGTGGACTCTAAAAGACTGGATCAATTCTTAGCAGGATGGTGATCAATCCCCTGTTGTGGTAATTCTCTCTTCAACCTTTTCAGGTGGGAAATTCTTGCCTACATGCATCCACCAGAGGTTCACCGTTTGCACTCCTGCCGTTTGGTATGAGGACAAATACCTAGTGGTATTTAAATTCCTCCAAGTACTCTCACACTCACACACACATTTGGTATTACGGGTTTTTCAGTTTACGCGGACTCCGCCGTCCTTCTGTTACCTATCAGTGCCTAGGATTCATGGGGTTTTACACCCCAAAGACCCTCAATCGTTCGCTCACTTTTTAATTTAAACGCTACTCACTTGTCCCCCCTTCACGGACGTCCCGTCAGCCGCTGGTTTCCAGCAGGTGGGTCGGAGACACAGTCCTGGAAAAGATGTGAGACTCCTAGGGGCCTGCCGTGGCCACGGTCTTCTGATGTCCGTCTCTCCCGCTGGAAACCGCAGGTGTATCGGACTCCGGCTTCGAAGGAGCAATTTATCCATCCATCCATCTTCTTCCGCTTACCCGGGGTCGGGTCGCGGGGGTAGCAGCTTCAGAAGGGAGGCCCAGACTTCCCTCTCCCCGGCCACTTCTTCCAGCTCCTCCGGGGGAATCCCGAGGCGTTCCCAGGCCAGCTGAGAGACATAGTCCCTCCAGCGTGTCCTGGGTCTTCTCCGGGGCCTCCTCCCGGTGGGACGTGCCCGGAGCACCTCACCAGGGAGGCGTCCAGGAGGCATCCTGACCAGATGCCCTAGCCACCTCAACTGGCTCCTCTCGATGTGAAGGAGCAGCGGCTCTACTCTGAGTCCCTCCTGGATGACTGGGCTTCTCACCCTATCTCTAAGGGAGAGCCCAGACACCCTACGGAGAAAACCCATTTCTGCCGCTTGTATCCGCGATCTCGTTCTTTCGGTCACGACCCAAAGCTCATGACCATAGATGAGGGTGGGAACGTAGATCGACCGGTAAATCGAGAGCTTCGCTTTTTTGCTCAGCTCTCTCTTCACCACGACGGACCGGTACAGCGCCCGCTTGACAGCAGACGCTGCGCCAATCCGCCTGTCGACCTCCCGCTCCCTTCTTCCCCCATTCGTGAACAAGATCCCGAGATATTTGAACTCCTCCACTTGGGGCAGGACAAACCCCCTGACCCGGAGAAGGCACTCTACCCTTTTCCGGCTCAAAAAAATGGCCTCGGATTTGGAGGCACTGATCCTCATCCCGGCCGCTTCACACTCGGCTGCGAACCGCTCCAGCGAGAGCTGCAGATCACGGCCTGATGAAGCCAAAAGGATCACATCGTCCGCAAAAAGCAGAGATGAGATCCTAAGGCCACCAAATCGGATCCCCTCAACACCTTGGCTGCGCCTAGAAATTCTGTCCATGAAAGTGATGAACAGAATCGGTGACAAAGCTCAGCCCTGGCAGAGTCCAACTCTCACCGGAAACGAGCCCGACTTACTGCCGGCAATGCGGACCAGACTCTGACATCGGTCATACAGGGACCTGACAGCCCGTATCAAAGGGCCCGGTACCCCATACTCCCGGAGAACCCCCCACAGGGCTCCCCGAGGGACACGGTCGAACGCCTTCTCCAAGTCCACAAAACACATGTAGACTAGTTGGGCGAACTCCCGTGCACCCTCCAGGACCCTGCAGGGTGTAGAACTGGTCCAGTGTTCCACGACCAGGACGAAAACCACACTGCTCTTCCTGGATCCGAGGTTCGACTGTCCGACGGATAGTTTCCAGCAGGCGGGTCGGAGACACAGTCCTGGAAAGGATCTGTGAGACTCCTAGGAGCCTGCGGTGGTCACGGTCTTCTGATGTCCTTTCCTCCCTCTGGAAGCCGCAGATTTCTGCCTCTGCTCTCAAGCTTCATCTGAGTCTAGCCCTGCTTTTGTGGTCGTTATTTAGACATTTTATTTCGAAATTAAAATATCCAGGGTGGCACCCAATACCTCAAAGTCCCTGATTGATACATTTTGATGAAAGTTCTCCCAATTATCTGAAATATATTTGATTTCTCTTCTTTAGCTTCTTCATCCGGGGTCTGAGTCTCTGTTTTGTCCATCTTTTCTTTGTCAGCCTTTAAACTTTCTTCCCTGGCTTTAAGTTTGTCCATCTTTAATTTAAGTCCAGCAATTTCTTGATTTAGCTCTTCGTTCACCTTGCCAATCCAGTACAACTGTTGCGATTTCTCTTTCATTGATTTGTTAAAGTTTCTTTTATCTACCATTGTTCCCCATTGTATCTTCCTATTATGGGTTGACAAGGCTTTGCTTTCTGATTTTAGTTGTTCAATTGTCGCTTTAGCCTCGTCCAATTCACTATTCAAAGTGCTGAATTGTTTTTTAAAATAATCATTTTTGTTGATCAGCCTTTCATTCTCTACCTGCCAGGTATCTTTTTTCCTGGCATTCAGTCTCTCAATCTTCAGCCTCAGATCTTCGACAGTTTTCTGAAGCTTCTTGTTCTCTTTTGTTAGCTTCAAGCAGCTCTTCTCCAAACTTTCCACGTTCTCCATCAATACATTTCGTCGCGCCATCGTTGAGTTTTGTTTGAGATTGAAGACTGCAAATGAATTTCTCTGTGGAACCTGGGAATACAAAGACAGGCGGCTGTGATGTCACAGACAGGATGAGTGACGTCACAGCTTCACGTCAAAGCCACAAGAAGTCTGTTGGGTGAGGGGGAGGGAGAGGGGGGCGGATGTTGTTTTTTATTAAACTTTATTCGCAGACACACTGTATAACGACAGAGTTATGCCTCATTTGTTCTGCCTCAAGAAAAAACAAATACAGATAAACATATTCAAGATAAAGAAAAAGCTAAGGGTTCATTTAAAGCAATACAGATTCCAATTGTTTTATTTTCTGTAGCTCTTTTTCTGTCATCTTCATGTCGAATCTTCACATTCAAAGACAAACTCCCAGGATTTTATGGTTTTTATTCATTTTTATTTTTTCACAGATTGTGAGAACATCCCACCTTTAAATGGCTTGTTTTCCGGTAGAGAAGAGACATTAAAAAAAAAATTAAAGATAGACAACAAGATTCTATGAAACAGTGTCATTGTTTTTATTGTTTTATACTTGTGCATATGTATTAATTGTTTTTATCTTGTAACCAGGTTGCTATGTATTGCAAATTTTTTGCTCAGGTCCCTCTTGAAAATGAGATCTAGATCTCAACGGGGTTTACCTGATTAAATAAAGGAATATGAATTACACCCATTGAGTAAATATGAATGCAGCAGCGCCCTCTGCTGTTTGACAAAGGTTAAAAAAAAACAAAAAACTACTTGCCGCATGTTTACGTTTATTAAGTGTTATGTCACCGAATATCTTACAAAACTCAAACTCTTATGCATCACTCAATCAGTAGGTGGGGTCAAAACACTTTGTTTCTCTCTCTCGCTTTTTTGTAACGAGTAACTAAACCACACATTGAAAATGTATCGGAGTAAAAGTACGCAATTAAGTTCGGAAATATAGTGAAGTAAAAGTGAAAGTCATCAAAAATTGTCATACTCGAGGAAAGTATGAAGTACTCCAAAATATACTTAAGTAAAGTAGTGAAGTATTTTTACTTCGTTACTATACAACACTGCAACTGGGCAACTTTATATCCCAAGTATGACGCTCATGATGTTGTCAGATTACTTTACGACTAAGAGTCTTCAGTCAGAGGCTTCATCAAGTTTGCTGTAATGCAGACTGCTACAAGAGATCCTTCCTAACAACCATTTGAAGAACCTTGAATAACATGATATTTAACCATATTTTACTTAATTTTAGGATCAATAATGTATTCTTGAATTCAAATTGAATTTAACTTTGTATGTCTCTTGAGACTCCAGTGGTTGTCTACACCTTCTGAATCTCTCCCAAATTCTTTATTGGGCTTCGTTTCACAATCCTGACAAAATTGTCCTAGACAGTTGTGCACATTGTCCTACCACACTTTCTTTCTTCCACTCAACTTTCCATTAACACGCTTGCATATAGAGCTTTGTGGCGTACCCTTCAACATTTTGTCAAGATAATAAAAATAACGTATTACATAAATCAAATATATAAATGAGTTTACTTTTTCTAACTCAAGTATTCAAATAAAACTTTTAGACAATCTTCTAATTTATTTAAACCCCTCCACATGCTGGCTTGCACGCCGAACCTCCCGGCAACTTGCAGGTGTTGGGGCGCAGAAAAAACTCCGGGGCCCAAAACAGAAAACGGAAGAGGGGGAAGGATAAAGATGTTGGAGAGACGAAGAAAAGCTTTTCAAAGTGGTTGAAAGACAGAAGGTAAGAAATGTCAGTGTATCAACAAGAGAGTTGTAAATATTCAGGTTAGCTTAAGCTAGCCTACAATGATGATGTTCGCATCCACCTCAAAAATATGTAGTTGCGCCCCTGGTCTAGGTGATCCTAAAGGCTGTTTACTGTGAGGAAAATAAAATATAGATTAAATAAAATATAGACTCTAATACCAGACTACAGTTTCAGTCGTGAGGTAGTTCAATTGTTGTTAAAATGCATTTATTATATGATTAATCAAAAAATACAAGGTTATTTAAGATAGAAATTGTAGAGACTGGTTCATTTTTATCTACATGGTTATTCAACAAAAGCATGTTTAAGACTACATTTAAACATAAATTCATCCACATAAAAAAAACATGCTAAATAATGGCACAATGAGAAAGGGGAAACAGTAAAAACAGTATAAACAGTAGTCTCTGGTAAACCTTCATGTTTCTGCTTTGACAGGCTGAGTCCTGCTGCCATCGTAAAGCAGCTGGTTCGGGGAGCGCCTGGTGCTGCAGCGGGTCTCTGTGAAGCCAGGAGTTGCTGACAAAGTCCGGCTTCAGCCAGCCGGACATCTGCGAATCTCTTCAGACCCGTCTCTCTGCGCTAATCTGAGGCCGATCCCTCTCTCCGGCGCCGGGCCTGTCCTCCCGGTTCATCCGGAGAAGGTATCTGCTGGCGTGCTCCAGGTTCCACTGGTGTTTGTCCAGGATCTTCACACAGATTTCTACGGGGCAGAGGCTGAACGAGTGAAGCTGCTTGACCTGAGGAGACAGAAACAGAACTCAAACGTTCGGTTTCATGTTTTCATTTGGATTTTACGAGTGGGGTCGTTGAACGTCTGCATTAGCATTCAGTGGGTCATACTGACAGTTGCCCAGGGCGCCATTAAAAGCGCATTAGCAAACAAATATACAAATATAAATGTGATGCTAAATGCTAATCTCTATTAGCATTTAGTGAAATAAATGAGCATTTATTTAGCTAATAAATAAATTTAGCTAACAAATTGATTAGTTAAATAATACATTTAGCTAATAACTGTATTATTTATAAATTTATTACATAAATTTAAATATTGCTTTTTTTATTCAGCAATAAGAAAGCACCTCATGGATCTGTGATGCAGTCGGATCAAAGGCCAGCCTCGTTAAGGTAAATAATATTCTAAACTTTTAAATACCAGGAAGTTTTTAATAAAAAAATAAAAAAATCTGGTGGCCTCTGCTAGAAAGCCTCTGAACACAAGATTTATTTCCCCCTGACGAAACTTACTCAAATTAAAGGCTGGAATTTTACACATTGTTTAGTTTGAGATTAGGCTGATAATAATGTAAAGAAACAATATTTGTTTTATGTTAAGGCCTATTATACATGTTTGCCAGCACATTTGTACTGGACTGCATTCTTTGTGTGTGTGTGTGTCAGTTTCTAGTCCCACCTTGAGTTGTTGCTCAGCCCGGACTGGATTCCAGTCGTTACTCTGAAGCGCACTTTGCACCTCTTCAGTGGTCACGCCGTGCACCGCCTCCATCACCTGAGCAGAGCCACAAACAGCTTTAACATCCAAGCACTGAGGTTTAACTCGGAAGAAAAAAACATTGCAACCAATCAGAAAGTTCTCTCTTACCTGAGCAACAAGACTCTCCTTTGTGTTTTGCAGATAAGGTGGTTTCTCTCTGTCCCTCGGTCTCTCCTTTTGGTCGTCATCCAACTGCGGCGTTGAACGCGCCATCTGGGACATTTTAACCAGGTTGGAGTTTAGCATGCCCTGCTGAGGAGGAAATTGACCCGGGGGTTGTGTCTGCTGCGGCGGCGGGGACAGGACCATTTGTGAAGGCCAGAATGGGGGCACCGATGCCTGAGCAATGGGCTTCCTCTGGTTCCTCAGGTTCAGGCGTGTCAGGTCGGGCAGCGGTGGCCGGGGAGGGACATGAAGGTTGGCCTCACTCAAGCGCCGCGGATCCCTCTGCACCATCATGCTCTGGGCGATCATGGCGGGGGCCATGAGTCGGCCTTGTTGATCCACTCTGAAAGGCCCTGTGGTCTGAGGCCTGGGGCGACGGCCACCTAGGACCGACTCCAGGCTCTGAGACAAACCTGAGAGTACAGAGGCATGAATATTTAACAAACAGATTTTAGCTAGATAGATTAATTCAGAGGTTCCGAAAGTGTGGGGTGCGCCCCTTGGGTGGGGCGCAGTGGCATTGCAGGGGGGGCGCGGGAAGTAGTATGGATGAATGGAGAAAAAAAAAAAACAGTTACACAAAAGTGTTTCACTGTAAAGATGGTTTGTAGTGTGTTTTGTTGCAAACTGAAGTGTGAAATAAACTTCAGTGGAGTTTGAAAACAAAATATGTGTATATTTATATCTGGTTAAACAATGTGTGTGCCCAGTTGATTTGTTTTTCTTTTTTGGGGAGAATTTTATTGTAATCCATAAGGGGGCCCAGAAGAAAATCTTTGGGAACCACTGGTTTAATTGAAGTAGAGAATGGCAGTTTTTTCACAGAAGCATTAAATATGGTAAACAGTCTGAATTTGAAAAGTGATTTTCCAGTCATACTGATCACTCAAAGCACTTTCCACTGGGCTCACATTTACATTTTAAATAAAAATGTAGCTCAGCTGCTATTGCAGAAAAACAACTTGTGAGAATTTCTAGCATAAAGTATGATGGCAAAAAAAAGTTACTGAATTAAACCAACAGGGGGCAGAGTGGCATAATGAAAACTTTTCAAGTATATCGTTTCCTTTAAAACCAGCACATATGGAAAATATCAGAGTTTTAGCATTAAAACGTGTTTTACCAAAAACATCATGTTTTAAATAAACCCCTCTTTTTAAATATGAATAAATTTATTTATTTATTTTTTCCTATATGGTGGAACAGTTTTCAGTAAACCACACTTTCGGGATCTAAAGAGTTGCTTCTTTTTTTCTGTAATGCAGCAGCGATTCCCAGCTCAGTTTATTTTTTAGCTCTTACCTGCCATTTTCTGCAAGTTGGTTGCCTCTTGCCCCCTGCCGGTTCCCATTCTCCGGTTGCTTTTGCTGCAGGCATGAAAACAATAAACATGTTAAACTGATAGTCAGTAGCCTCCTCCATTTTTATTAACCCTCTTGGTAGAGAAATGTAAAAAGCCTCAAAATAAACTCATAGTTGCCTGAATTTGCATAATGTCACAGATGAAAATATAGAAAAACCAACCAGTGAGGGGGAAATAAATAGTAGGCTGGAAGAAAAACTGACTTTTATACTTCACCAATTATTAGCATTCCTGTTGTTAATATGCTTTATCATCCAATGAAACCCAAATATAAATCGCAGAAACCGCCAGGTTTCTATTAAAAGAGCTACAGGAATTTCAAAGAGTTCATGGCGACATTGTTCCCAGACTCAGACATCTTCAGCATATTTTTACTTAAGTAAAAGTAAAAAGTAGTCATCCAAAAAAAATTTTATTTGGCCAAAAGGTTAGCTAAGTATTAGCTAACTGGCCATTAATTATATCTGAAGTCCTAAAATGGTGTAATCAGACAGAAAAATAATAAAATGATGTGAAAATTTGGATATTTTAAAAACTAAAATAATAATAATAATAAAAAAAAGTAAATGAATTTCACAATAACACATTGAGTCAGATGACATTTTCTGAGCGACAGACTTTTCAGTTCGGTGCAGTAATCAATAAACATCACAAATACAACAAATAAAGTTTTGAACTATTGCAGACTCTTTAAAGAATCAATAAAAAGTATGGGTTTCACTTTTTGAAAGGATTCACACGAAATGCACCTGTCAAAGTTTCTAAATAACGATAAACTTAAAAAGTAAGATTTAAATGACAAAATGCTTCCATATGGTTTCGCTATTTGTGTCATTATTTGGTGAACATGTGATTTTGTTGTGTAAGCCACAGAGGTAAAAGCAGAACTTATTTGAAGACTTTCTAGACATATTTACCCAGGATGCCAATTAACATGACGTGTGCTGCATGTTGACTGGCAACAGGTCAAAGATCAGTGCATAGCTGAACTCAATAAAAGACAATAAACTCCCTGTCTGATGACACAAGGACATGAAAACATTGAAACGTTCCTAAAAACCAACAATTTTTCAGCGCTTTTGCGGGTTTTGTTTGAGAAATTCATAATTTTCTGCAAGCAGAAGCCGCAAAAACATTGAGAACACAAAACTTTGGCACCAGCCGATGCATTTTCTTTAGCACAAAGAAACAGCTGCAGTATGCATGTGACGGAAGTCCTCGCTTGTGTGTAAGAAAATAAGTCATTGTTGTTTGAGTCAAATGACGTTTTAGGTACAACTCGGTCCGGCCGGGCAACTACTGAGTCACTTTACAGCTGGGGAAGTTTCCCTTTTGTCTGTCAGCTGTGCTGATCGCAGTAGATGATTGGCTCAACATGCAGCATGTTTCTAGATACTGTCATTTCAGCTGCGCTAGAATATGAGGGCGGTTACGAGGAAACAAACATTTCTCTCTAACTAGCGATTATAAGGAAGGACTTCATAGAAACAATAACGGAACTAAATATATCCAGTGTGAGAAGGAGGAGAATTACTGACTCTTCCGGCCCCTCAGGTGAGCCCCAGCTGCGGTCAGGGTGGACGTCTCCGTGCCCGAGGTGTTGCAGGCTGCCCTTCACTGGGTTGGAGATGATGGAGCCGCCAGAAGGTGGACTGGGCCCTGCAGTGATGGCGGGCACAGTCAGGCTGGCGGGAAACATGCCGATGAAGAGCGTCCTCTGATTCTGGCCACGCCATTCGCTCATTTCCAGCCTGCAAACACAGAGACAAGGAGGAAAGCTGCTTAAAAAGAAAAAAGTGAACCTCAGTGATCAGCAGAGGAAAATAATGCGAGGGAACTTGCAGTGTCCGTTTTATATTTTTAGGTTTTAATTGGGTCTAAATCTTTTATTAAAAGTGACAGAATGCATTTTCATTTTAAATGTCTCAATCAGACAGGAGTGTAGTTCAAACTGTAAGTCTGCTTACAAATTTTCTATAAATACTTTTAAAAAATATACCTTTATTGCAACTGATTCAATGTAACTCAGCAAGTAGAAAGTCTTGAATTTATGAAAAAAACAATTTAGATCTTTCAAAAAAACTAACGAAATTTAAACTTGTCGAGTAGGTCTGGATGAGAACGACAAAAAGAAATGTGGGCTTTAATATAATATTGTCTAAAAATCTAAATTTATGGAAAATGAAAGGCTTTTATACTGGTTTCTGTTCAGACATCGACCTTCAGTTCTTGAGGTTTTGTGCAGCTCTTTGATGGTTTTACTGACAAACTCACACTCAGTCAGAAACAAGTAGAAGTCCATTCAGCTGCTTTTTACCTTCTACACCTCTTGACTTATGTGCATCAAACTGGACTTTTGCTGCTTTAACCGGGTTTAGTTTTAGAGGTTTCCAGAGAGAATCAAGCTAACTTAGATCCCTCCTTACTGTTTTCACAGTTATCTTAATTTGACTGCATCCAATGATTCATAAGTCCACTGGCGTCTCTCCTGTTTTTTAAACTAACAGTTTTTTTCCCTCCTTTGATCTAAGTGATGTTTTATATATAGTTTTTTTAATACGTTTTTTGTATGAACCTAAACCTGATACTGCTGTTACATCTTAATTTCCCCTTTGCAAAACAATAACTATCCAGTTACTATTCTACTGTTCTATAAATAAGCTGAGATAAAACTAAATTACAGTTTTTATAGTAACGTACACTAGTTAAGCTTAATTGAGCACATGGGTTACATAGCCAGATTGGTCTTATATATACTTAAAATGAGTTTATTAAACATTGCAAATGAAGAAGAAAAAAGACGATGGCAAACAAAAGACCAATAAAAACAAAGAAAGTGAATACTACAGATCCATCATGGCATATAAAAGCTCTGCAGAAGAGACGCAGTGAAGCTGCTCGACTTGTTCAACACACAAAGCTGAATGCATTTGAGGAGTCTGAGATTACCGCTGTTTGAAGTGGAATGCACTTCAGAGAGAAAGCTAAATCAAATCCTCCGTTTTAAACAACAAAGGCTGATTGTGTCAAGGTTTTTTTTCTTTCTCTAATCCCACTCTTCCCTCTTTCTCACTCACCCATGGTCTATGACCGTCACAGTGTCGTTTGGAGCGAGAAGAAGTTTTCTAGGCTCTGAAAATTCTCTTGTTGCTTGGAACTGTGCCGGCTTAGCCTGGAAGCGAAGAAAACATTAGACGTGATGTTCGCGTGTAACCAAAGCAGTATTTCAAGATGCCGACTGGGTTGTCTGGTGACAAGAGATGAGATTTCATCACTGAGACCGACCTCTGCCAGCATTGCAATGAGATCGGCAAAGTTGGGCCTGTCGACGGGGTGGAGGGCCCAACACTTCCTCATGACGACGTACAGCTCCTGAGGACAATCTGGCGGCTTCTCCAGTCGCTCACCTTCCTGCTCCACACGCAACAATATCTGGACCAAAGAGAGTTAGTCTGCTGTGACACCACAACACCGAGTCAGAGATGTGACAAACGGCGCGTAAAGGGCGGAGGCGCATTCCAAACGTGTCAGCGAATACGTTAGCTGGCTCTACAAAAACATCAAAACAACACTTGGATGGTGCTGCAAGCCTGTACCTGTCTTCCTGAGAGACCAAACCAGGGCTCATCACAGTAGGTGAACATTTCCCACATGGTGACACCAAACATCCAGACGTCAGAGGCATGGGAAAACGAGCCGATTCGGAGACTTTCAGGGGCACACCTAGAGAAAGGGTTGCTGCTGTCATTACACACACAGTGACTGATTTTAAACGTCTGTTTCTGTTGATTTAGCAGGTTGTGGCTTACAGCTGGAGAAAATCCTGATTGACTGCCTTATAGCAATTTACGTCCAAAGTCAGCGCATTAAAAACGATAGTATGTACTGTTTGTTTGCTAGTTTATTTGGATTCGCATTAGCACCTTGCCGCAACCATGGCTACGCTTCCTGTCCAGGTTGTTGGCGTTGTTGAGTCTGAAGTCTCCCGTAGATTCTCTGTGTTCTCCAGGTCAGTTTGCTGATTTTTATTTTTATATAAAAGACATGTTGGTGCCTTTAACAGTGTGAGCAGATACCCAGCCCTGCTGGAAAATGAAATCAGGACCTCCAAAGTCAGCTAATACGCCAGCGACTGTGAAAACGTCACACTAAGTAGCTTGGAGTTTGTTCCTCTCCGCTCTTTCAACTCTTAAATAGACTTTGCTTTGTAATTAGGGCTGGGCAATAAATCAATAAAGATTTGTATCGCAAACAACGCACGATCAATATCAACAGATAATACGTCTGATAACTTCTCTGAGCTCCAATCAAGGAACCGCACAGCATTCTGGGAGATGCAGGCAGAGGAAAAGCTTTAGCGGCTCAACCTTTCACGTCCAGCCAAGCAAGGTTGGTGGCATCAACTAACTCGCTCACTGTTTGGTTACCTAGCAACAACTCCCTCACTCTTTGGTTACTTAGCAACGACCTGTTGCGCAACATGCGCGACAGAAGTTTAAGGCTTCACCGCTGCGCCTCTTAACTGCTTAAAAATAAAAAGAACTGAAAGGAGAAAATGAGTGGAGCAGCACGAGAGGAAAACGTGAATAAAACAGGAAATGTCATGTCAATAGTTTGGCTGTATTTCAGATGTTTAAAACAAACTAATGAATAATTATTGATATTGACTGATAAGAATATTGTCCAGTCCTATTTGTAATATTCTGAAGGTTGCAATAATGCCGGTTGCTTATATACTTTATAAACAGATGATTTTTCTTCCACTCAACTTTCCTCTATGAAAGCTTATGACACCAAAGTGTCAAAGTCAGAGTGTCCAGTCGACTAACCACGCAAACGGGATCCTCCTGTGTGCTCCCATGATGTAATGGTCCGTCTCCTGACTCAAGCCCCGCATCAGACCGAAGTCTCCGATCTTCACCACCTCCTTGGAGGACAGCAGCACATTTCTGGCAGCCAAGTCCCTGTGGATGAATCTCCGGCTCTCCAGGTAGTCCATACCTGCCGCAATCTGGGTGGCAAAGAGCCAGAGGCGCAGCAGCGGGTACTCGAACTGCCGCGCCCGCAGGGTGTCGTACAATGAGCCCAGAACGGCCAGCTCTGTTACCTACGCAGGGAAAAACAAAAAACAGGGAGGTGTGCATCGCCGCGCTGGAAAACAGGTGGGAATTTTCCAAAATGTGAAATATCAGCTCACCATCTTGAGGGGCTGCGTGAGGACAACGCCGTAGAGTCGGATGATGTTGGGGTGGTCCAGGGACTGCATGGTGGTGACTTCCTGCAGGAAGTCTGCGAGTGTGTCGGCCTGCGTGGACCTGCTGCTCCTCAGTGATTTGACAGCCACAGGGAGCTGAGGATTCATAAAAATACACACACACACAAAGGTCACACACAACATCACGCTACCCACTAACGTTCACACCGGCGACAATCGGATCTCCTGTGTGGTCTCTTACCACTCTGCCTGTCTGTGTGTGCCACTCTCCCCTCTTCACCACCCCAAAGGACCCCGAGCCCAATTTCTCCCCGAGAATCAGCTCACTGTCCTGGATCAGACGAGGCGCGGTCCTCTCCTGCGGCTGAACTGGGCCGGCTGGGCCGGACTGTTCCCCTCCGTCTCGTTTGTTGAGCAGCTGTGTGAATCGACGCACTCATTAGAAACTCCCCACCGCAGTTCAAACGTGAGCATCGCTCTGAAGTAACAATAAAAAATAAGTTCAGCAAAGATTGCTAACATTTCTTCGTAAGCGCGCAGCTGTCTTGTAGCGTTTCAGGGCTTCCCATAATCGTCGTTGAGCTGCAAAACAAAAAAGATAAGGCTGTCAGTGTTGCTAGGTGTGTGATTGCAGTTCTCTTCATCTTTGACTCTTTTAACTTCCCGAGTTCTGGGGATCACAGTGGTACGCATGTGTCTTTATGTTGGCCTGCAACATAAAGACGTGTAACGTTTCACTGCTTTATTTATGAGGATAAAAACCTCATAAATATTGACATACACACACAAACAAGTGGGTGAATAACTCTTCATCGATAACAGTGTGAGATTCATGTTTTATGACATTGAACTAAAATTTAAAACAAGATACATAACATGATCCATGTATATGTATTTCAAAAAGATAAGAGGCAATTGTTAACACTGTTGCAACAATAATTTGATGTCATGATAATTAGCAGGGAGGTTCTGATCTTATTTCAGGTATCAAATCAGGGCCTTTAAAAAAAAATCTGTATATTTGTTTTTTTGAAGGTGTGCTCCCTGTTAGCCCTGAGCTACTGCTAATTTAATTGATATAAAAAATTAACGCGACGCATAATATTTTTCGAGCAACATGCTTTGCACTAAACATGTTGTTGCAGCATTAAATATAAATGTACAACTTTTTGAATTTCTAAAGTGTTTTATGGATGATATGAACTCAGCTACATCAGAAAATACATCGTTTGCCCCACACAATGCCAAAGTAGCCATTGGAGCATCATTTAAATAAATACTGTACTGGTCAAACACTTCATGTGACAAACAAATATTAGGGTATTCAAAATGCACTTTAGTACAATGAGTATTTCAAACTCTCGTTTCTACAGGTTCTCGAGCAAAAGAGGACATTTGCTAGTCGTACTTAAAGACCACAAGTTTCCACCCAGCGTGAAAACTGAAAGCCCCACCTGGCTTGCTGATTCCGATGTGCTCCAGGTCGGACTCCTTGACATAGTTGAAATGCTCCACGCGGGTAATGTTGAGGCCGTCTCGGACGCGGACGTAGAACTTCTCCAGCTGGACTTCGGCCAGCAGCTGGTGCAGCCACTGAGTGTCCTGGTCCATCAGCATGACCTGGCCCAGACAAGCCTGTAGGCAGGAAGACAGAGGCGTGTAAAAACTCTCAAACATTCACAGTTCCGGTCATGCGGTTTCTTCCACTGAATCATCTGCGTCACGGCCAAAAATAATCAATTAGAAACCGGGTTTTGAGTCAGCGATTCTCCTCGAAAATCAACCCTGTTTGATTAAACTTCCCTCGAGGTTTTGCTTCGTAACGTTGCCGGGGAAACCTAACAAAGCGCTCTTGAGGTGGGGGAGTATTTCTCAGCTTCAGTCTGAGTACAAAGTCCGAACGGTTTGTCTGGAAGCATAAGAGCGTAACGCTGCACCCTAATAAATCTGAACATTGATTAAACATTAATTTATTGAATTCATTCAAATGTTTTTTTCCTGTTAATTCTGATTACTCTGCCTTACAGCTGAAGAAAATGTGAAATTCTGATACTTGTAAAGTTTTAATATTACATAAAAACAATTAAAGCAATTTTTTCTAAATGTTGGCTTAATGAAAAGTCTGTCCACTATGTACGATCAGCACTTGGTAAAGGCTCCCTGTGCATGAATTACTGCATCAATGCGGCGCAGAATGGAAGCGGTTGTCATTGTTGGTTCTGTTGTCTCTCATCTTCCTCTTGACAGTACCTCAGAGATTCTTTATGGGGTTCGGGTCAGTTTTGTGGGCCATCAGTCCCAGAAACACCACGGTCATTAAACCAGATGTTGATACTTTTGCTGTGTTGATGCTGTGTTGTCTTGATGGCCAACACAGCATCACAAATCCCCACTGGCTGTGGAAACTGCACAAAGAACCTCACACAACTGTTTACTTTAATCCAAAACGATGATTTTAAGCCACTCAATAACAGCCAAGCACCTTTTGGCACCTTCTGACGTTTCCTCTGGTCCGGCAGCAGAGAAAACCACGTAGCCCATGTTGTGAATATTTCTGTCTGTGGTGTTTTTCAAAGTACCGACTGCAGCCACAGCCCACACCCTGCCAACATTATGTGCTTTGATACAGCGCTTTGCGGACAGCCAGCTTCTTCAGCAAAAACCTTCTGTTTTGCGCTCTTTGTGTAGGGCGTCACTGACTGCCTGGAGAACACTGAAGCCAGCAGCCGTCTCCATCATTGTGCAGGCTATTATGTAACATTCCTTTATAATTATCATAAGTTGTTGGTCTTATGTAATTTCTGAATTTATTACGATGAACAAAAATGTAGGTATTCGTCATAGGTAACATTAATGCAGGCTTGGAGTATCCATGTGTGTAATTAAGTTATACGAGTTTCTCTTTTTGAATTCAGTGATAGACTTTTTCCAAATAAACTAAAGGAAAAACAGATAAAAGATGTTTATGCTGAACACAAAAACATTTTCTTTCCTTTTTGTAATATTTAAATTCATTTGAACCTCAGCGTCATCAACGCTCCTGCAGCCTGGTGGAAAACTAGGCGGTGGAAATGTCGGCCTGTCTGTGGCTCAGAGCCACCAGTTTGACCGGATCCTGCATAGATTGCATCTATTTAACACCCTGAAGTAACACAGAGTGTTGAAAGGGCACAAAGAGGACAGAGCGACTTGATATTAACCCATGATGTGGGTGGTCTATGCTTCATTTCTGGTTTCATCTTAGCCACTGTTACAGTAAATATTGATAAGCAGGAGGTTGAAGTGACGTTGTGTAAGCCTCCCAGTTTTGGAGTTACTGAATGCCGCCTTCTTATCTGCAGGTTTCAGTCAGCGAGCTTCAGCTTTAACTCTCACTGGGGAAAAAATAAATAAAAAAATCTCTGCAGCAGGCAAGGCTGACTGTCAAGGCTGCTCAAAATGAACAATACAAGTGCAGAAACCCACAAGCTGAGACTTGTGCTCAATTTCACGGGAGCACTCCCAAACTTAATTAGTCTGCAAACACTGAAGAAGGGAAATCAGTTCCAGCGTTTAAATTCCTGTTAAAAACATTTAAAAAAAAGATGCACCCTGCTGAACGGAGAGGTTTGTGATCATCACTCTTTTTGTGTGCAGAGGGTTGAATGTTTAACCTGTTCAGCTACTGAACACCCTCACTACCTCATGGTATGTGTGACCATGAGCTCAGTTATTTACTTCCTGACTCAAATGTAGCTTAAAAAAAAAAAAAATCTACCTAAAGAACCTGTTAATGACACAGGTCTTATTATGTGATCTTGACCAATCAAGTGAGGTACATCCGACTAAATCATTTGTTTATTTCGCTGATCCACCTGAAGATTAACCCACATAGACAGGCTTGACTCATGCATGACATTATTATTTCATTCCATAATTTAGGCCAATGTTAGACAGCTAGCAATCTAATTCTCAGGCCTAAAACAGTAAATGAGACAAATAAATAAAATAAAAATATAAATAAAGAAGGATAAATACATATAAGAATGCACACCTTTCAAAAGGTAGACACTGACATGTCATCTGATAAACGTTAAAGCGATAAAGAACAGCCAACCTGCTACTCCATCCAATGCACTTTACGAATTATTCATTCAAAGTTGTGCCTATTCCAATACCGCCATTGTTTATGCTAAAACACGAACGTTGCGTTATACTTATTGGGTTTCCTTACCGTTGAAAAATAAATAACAATAATGAAAAAATGTTCAGTCTCCTCCTCTCGACGGCTCTGCCTTCAACCACACACGGACAGAAACAGGTGAATCATGTCGGAATCGAAACCTCCAACAGGCTCCACTGAAAGACTCGATCTGGAAAAAAATATAATAAAAAAAAAGAAAAATCCCGATCCAAATCCTGGTCGAGCACGAAATGTCTTTACAACATTTCGCCGTGCGAAAGCTCCAGCATAAGGCTGCTCCTGCCGAGGAGGTATATCGATACAGTCCTTGGGTTTTATGGGTCTCCTTCCGAACTGTAAGAGGCACAGAGTGTACCTGTGATCTACCTGCGTGTTTCCAGGGACTTGCTCCGCCCCTCCTCGGTTTCTCACCTGGCCACGCCCCTTCCCGAGTGTTCTCACCTGAGCCATAGGAGGAAAACCTGCAGGTTGAATCATCGTAGCACCGCGTCAAATGTAAACAAACGATTTTAAACGAAACCGTTTTAATGAATGCAGCCCGTTCAACTTTTATTGCACTGAATACTTTGATTTAATTACTATTAAATCCACTTAAATCAAATTAATTGTAATTCATTTTAAACATATTGTAAATGTGTTTACAATATATAGCAGCTAAACATATTTAGCTGCTATGTTTGCAATAGCAGCTGAATGTTGCTGCTATTAGTTTATTTTTAATTTGCCTTTGGGATTTATCCTCTCTTAGAAGGTTACAGTTTTGTCAAAGTTTGTGTTTCAGTAAGTTTGCACCTTATAAGGATAATTTAGTGTACTGTTACAAGTTTAATATCTAGCTGTAAGAAAACAACTATACATTTCTTTCCAATGATCGTTTTATCTGTTAGCAAATAAAGCAGTACTATCTAATATTAGCTAGTTGACCAGAAAACACAATTTTTTTTTTTACAAATTTTTAATTAGGTGGAGCAAAGTAATTTTAGACAGCATAACTCATTCAGCTACTAAGCTGATTTTCCAACAAATTGCATGTTAATTGACCTATTTGTCTTATTATTATTATGATTAGTATTTTTTCTCTTTTTACTTTTCTGTCTGTTCAAAATAAATAAATAAAATAAGCAGCTAGGTCACTTCAGTTAGTCACTTTTTTCATTAGTTAGTTGTAACTTACTTAGCTTTAAGTTCAGTTAGTAATCATGTATAAAGCCTTTGTTCATTGGTTAGTCACAAACATTAGTAACATGTGACTAACAAAGGTTAGTCACATGTTACTAACATGTGACTAACCTTTGTTAGTCACATGTTAGTGTTACTAACATGGTTAGTAACCTTGTTACTAACCTTGTAACATTAGTAACATGTTACTAATGTTAGTCACAAACATTAGTAACATGTGACTAACAAAGGTTTTCTTGTTAGTGACCATGTGTAGTTAACCTTGGATATTAGTTAATGGTTAGGCTACTTAAAAATGAAAAAATAGATGGACTATTTTTTCAAATCTCACCATCAAAGTCAGTGAGATTTAATGATCTCACTGACTTTAAGATCAACAAGTCAGTGATCTTTAATTTACTGAACAAGTTTTTCTACTTTAGATTCTCTAGAAACTAGTTTGTGACATAGCAAATTGTTCCGGTAAACAAAAACCTTTCTTAGCCATCGTAGGTTGATCTAATTTGGTCTTTTCTCTCTCTTCACACACAGTAATGTTGTGCCGGGGACTTTTGGATTGCTGCTAACAATTAAAAATAATGTACTAGCAAATGTTTGTTCCTTTTAGTCCATTTATAACGTATCGCCTTGGGTAATTTTCTTTTACAGTTTAAAGGAATATTCCCATATAGCAACAAAACTTTTCTTCACTGTTCAGGTATTTGTAATGAAGCACGTGAAAACAATAGTGAAGCCAGAGAAACATTCACTAAGCCTAACGCTGAACACAACTCCACTTCACTGTGTTCAGACTGTCATCTTCAGCAATAGGTTAAAAAGAGATGATTGTGATAAAAAAAAAATCTCTTTCAAATGAGTTTCTTGGCCATAAGAATCTGAGCTTTTCTTGTTTGCATCCGGTTTACAGACTATTATTGTAATGTGTTGATATTTTTGGACACATCATCAAACTTGTTTTGTCTGCTGCCTGACTTACCTTATTATTACATTTAAATCTGACTCATTTTGGAAGTTTACTATTGAAATAGCTGCTAATTCCTTGTTTAATTAGACTGAGACAAAGAGAAAAATTGTCAACAGCAACAAGTTAAAGAGTCGCATGCAAATAGTTTTCAGCCTAGCTCTCTTTCTGACATACCTGCTGTGTGTTGCCAAACAAGTTTAGCAGGATTTTATTTATGCACAGGCAGCAGCAACTTCCTGGTAAAGTGTCTGTCCAACACAACTCCCTGCTCTTCGACTGAAATCCCTAAAAAACACAAACAACTTCAGTGGAGCTGCAGTCCAAATAGGAGTGGCCTCAATGATCCATTTTCTCTTCTGTCATGCATTTTAGAAGCAACCACATGAGCTGCAGAGTCAATACGACAAATGAACACGACCGTGTGAAATTATAAATATGGTAAAAATTAAACCTATTTTTTTTAAAATAATGGCTAACAAAACATGTAAGCTTCAGAATTTGACATATGTTGAGAATAAAAACGCCTGTGGTGCATTTGAAAGTGCGTGTAGCTAAGAGGAGAGCGTGTAATCCTGTTTGAACTCTTTTGTCTCGCAGAGTCAGCTGATAGTGAATGAAACTCCGAGTTTCATGAGTGACACAAGGAGAAACCAGCTCAGGAAATATTTCTCTAAGGTTATAGCTGTTCCAAAGGAACATGAAACCTCCCTGACTTTACCTAAAGCACACAGCCAAGAAAAAGAAAGAGAAGAACAAAATCCGCCTCCAGGATGGGCTGTGGTCCCACTGGGAGAACGACATTATCATGATCTGTAATCGGTAGTGAAAACACACCGAAACAGTAATAAGATAGTCCATGAAGATACAGAGAAAGTGTTAGTCAAGTTTTAAAGAGAAATGTATGCCTCTCAGTCAATAAAATGTATAATAGCAAAGGTTTAAGTCCTGTATTACACAGATCCACACAGGTGTCTGTATGCTGTTTTAAACCAGGACAAGTAGATTCATACACTCAGTACTTACTTAAAAGTTTTAAGTACAGCTCAGTTTGCCTACAGGTGAAGAAATTAATTTGTAAATATGAAACATTTCATAAAGACATAAGGAAAACATAATTTAAAATCAATTAAATAATAAAAAACAGAGTTCATTAGATGAAGCTCTATGACCAGAAATATGACATGACATTGTTTAAAATTATTGCTACCCTATTCAAACTGTGCTTTACCATACTTTATTATTTCTATTTTCCTCAGTCACACCTATACCTGATTACTCTCAGATATGTGTTATCAGCATATTGCTTGCGTAGAACCTGACTGCCAACAGGAAGCAGGCCGTTAGACGTCTCAAAGTAAAACTTCAGGCTCGAATGAAAAGTAATTCAAGAAGGAATGAGAAACAAGCTCACTGACGCCTACCAGCCTGCGAAGGGCTGCAAAACCATTTTGAAGTCTCTGTGCCTCCAGTGAACCCCAGTGTGAGCCATAATCCACAAAAATGAAAACATTAATCAGTGATTAACCTTCCCAAGAGTGGACGGCCAACGGAGGACCAGAGGAGAAACAAAACACTTTTAGGAGTACTTTTACCGCACGGTACTTTTTTTTTTTTTTTTACGTTTACCTGAGTAATTTCTTGCTTCTCGTTTCTCTTTTCCTTGTGTAGAAAATTAAATGTAATTTGGGAATATATGTATAAAATACATTATATAAATCTGGGCATTATAATTCAAATGTATTATTCTTATTATAATTAGCTGTCTGCCATGTACATTCTCACAGAGATAAATGGCGCCCTCTAGTGGTTTTAGGAGACAAAGCTTTTTGTCGCGTCATCATAAAGCGACAACTCAACCTGAGCACGGCACAGAAAGACAGAAATGTTGCTTCTTTTTACAAACAGAAGGGATTAGTTAAATACAACAGAGCTTCCATTGGTTAGATTATAACCCACAATCGTTTTGTAAATTAATTATCCGAAACAGGGCAGCTGACGACTCTCGCTGCTTCATTGTGTTGCTCTTAACATGCGAGTCGCAGTGGACCATAGCAGAAAATGCCCAAACTTTCAGATGCTGAGTTTCCATCCGGGTGTAAAAGTCTTCCTGAAGGCTTCTGGTCAGCGGTGGAGGTGTGGGTGAAGAAGCCTCATGTTGTCAATAAGCGTCTTTGTGGAGCTACGGAGACGGAGAGCAGAGATGTGGACTCAGGCGACCTGAGGAAGCTGCTGGACAGTAATGAAGAAGAAGAAGAAGAGCTGCTCCAGGATGTGTTTCAGTTCCTCGGTAGTGGAGTCTCACCTGCACACACCCACCAGAAGGACAAGCCCTGGTCCTCCACGGTCAGGACCTTTATTCCCAAAGTCAACTGTTACGGTGCAAAGCAGCAGAAAGAAGTTGTGTTAAAAGGTAAGAGCTAATTTTGAGCTGGAGTTGTAGTTTCCGGTCACCCGTAGTTGTTCTGATCTGATCTATTTCCTGCAGACTCTGACAGACAACATGTCACCTTTCTTCCTTTTGAGGAGGACTCGGCAGCAGGGAGGGTGTCCTTGAAGAAGTGCAACATTTATCAGCTCAGACTCTGCAGTAAGGACTGTGAGCAATGGTGAGTTCAAATCTGAATAATCTGAAAAAACAGGTTTTAGGAACCATAACCATCTATCCAATACATAGGTTTTTAAGGACCACTCTCTTTTAAGGTGTATTTTTAATTTTGCAATGCCAGAGAACTCAATTCATGGTTTCATCAAATGTTATAAGTCATCCAGATTCTTAAACAATGGGAATGGAATAAGGCATAGGGGTGCTGCTCCGGAGCGGGCGCCAAAAGTGCGGCGGAAAAATTACTACTAGTCTAGATTGTGCTGGGGCATAATTTTTCTTTTTCATTTGAAGAGTGCTGTCTGATGATAACAGGTGACACTCAAACGTATCTGTTAGCTAGCAGGAATTTCCAGAGCCATGACAACATAATCTGGGCTTTCCCTCATTGTTTAATGAGACAGCAATCATTCTGTATGTAAACTTCTGATTTTCAAGATTAGGGATGCACAATATTATCGCCATGGTATCTGTATCGGCTGCTGTTCGCTGTAAAATTTAATAGCGGACATTCCATCAAAATAACTCACCGATATAAAAGGCGTTTTTATATGACAGACCAGCGACAATGATGCCTGCAGCACAGCACAGCGTCAAATTTGCATTGTGTGAGTGTTATTGTCTCAGAGACCAAATGTCATGAATAAATTTGACATTAAACATAATGCGTGTTGAAAGTGCTACATCATTTTCAACTTGCTTCCTTTTTAGCATTTGCATTTGGTAGCAGGCTAAATCGACAAAGATAATGCAATATTTTAATTCTGCATTAGATAAAGCCGTTTAGTTTCAGTAAGTAGAAGGGAAAAATGTCAGTATTGTTATCAGTTATCGGCCAAATGAGTTTTAGTATATCGGCATATAGGATATCGACCAAAAAGTCCAATATCGTGCATGCCTATTGAAGATAAGTCTCTCACATATTCTTTTGCTTCTTATCTCTTAATGTGGCATTTAGAAAATAGAAATAATGTTGGCGATTCTAACAGACCCAAAGCAAGAAAAGTTTGTCCCGCTCTAACCCCAGACAGAGAGAAAAAAGGTGTCTTTCTAGAAAAAAAAAAAAAGCGTCTCATTTCAGCTGTATCTGCTCGTTTACCTGCAGGGCGTTGGAGCTGCACGTGTTGACGTCGGACGGCTGGTTCTCTGACGGCGTGGCGTATCCCAAGCTGCCCTGGCTGTCCTCGGACCTGCTGCCTAAACTGGTGCGCTGGGCTGCGGAGTGCAAGAGCAGCGAGTTCAAGAGCACGCTGTCTCTGCTGCCGGTGGAGAAGTACAGCCTCACGTACCAGCAGCTGAAGGAGAAGTACAAGAGCATGGTCAAGGTGGGGAGAGGCCGAGGCTCTGGTGCCGTCTGAGCTTTCCATCCACGGAGGGTTCTCATGTGCTTTCTGCTTTTAGGTTTGGCCTGAGGTCACAAACCCTGAGAAGTTTGTGTATGAAGATGTCGCCATTGCTACTTATCTCCTGGTGGGTTCGGAGCTGCTATTTATTTCTGCTTTAAAGCTAAAACAGTCGAGATTGTGCAGGTTAAATGAGGATGTTTTAGTCTTTGATTAAATAAGAGAGATTAGTAGAGGCAGAGCTTTGTTCCGTATCCAAAGATGAGCCCATCAGTTCATGACTGCTTAAATTCTCTTGATATCGAGCCAATGAAACTCTGACTGCAGGTGCTGTGGGCTGAGGAGCGAGCGGTGAAAAGTGTGACTGACCCACAGTCCTTTGTGGACCTTGGCTGTGGAAACGGACTCCTGGTCCACATACTGACCAACGAAGGGGTAAGTTAGGAGGTGTTTCTTTTAAATCGGTGACTAAAATAACAGAAACGTCTACTTAGTAGATTTCTTTGGACGTTTTCGTTTAATACCGTCTCCTGATACTACACAAACAGTGACAGCTGTATTTGAAGTGTCTTGTAACAGCGAGAGTGTGATTATAAAGTGACGCCTCATGTTGCAGCACCCGGGGAGGGGCATCGACGTCCGCAGGAGGAGGATCTGGGACATGTACGGGCCTCA
Source organism: Xiphophorus maculatus (assembly GCF_002775205.1). Lineage (NCBI taxonomy): Eukaryota > Metazoa > Chordata > Actinopteri > Cyprinodontiformes > Poeciliidae > Xiphophorus > Xiphophorus maculatus. Next base: position 13,060,459 of record NC_036456.1, read on the forward strand.
GACTGAGCTGGAGGTGAGAAAGATGAGCCAGACGAAAGCAGGATTCATGTCAGCGCGTTCAGGTTTTCCACTTTGTGGCATCGTCTCTTGAAAAAAAACAGATGTCAACCCAGACCTTTTCACTTTCAGCATTTGTTATTCAAATGTTCTCCTAAAGTTTTTAAGTGCTGTTTCTGTGACTGCACAGATTTTCGTGAAGCAACTCCAAGAAAATACTCGTTTCAGAAGCTGTCATGTTGCTGATTTCAAAGTCATATAAACATGAAAAAGTTTTCAGAAAGACCTGCAGCAAAAAGAAAGGGGGAAAAAAAACACTCTTCCATTCCCTCACTTACATTATTTAAATGATTGATTAGGCGGTGTGCTCTTGGAAATGTTGATGGGGAAATGGCCTGAACTGTCCAATCCATATTGGATCTCATGTGGATTCTGCCAATCCAAATTGGCATAATCCATATGAGAAGAGATTTAATGAGCTTAATTAAGAGGGTGGGGATGGTTTCCACTAAGTTATTCTGAATGAAATCACATCAATTTGCAACTTCCCGGCTTGGTTTTGCTATTTTAGGAAAAGGCAATTACTCCCAGCGAGAGCTTCTTATTCCCGGGTACGGACTGGCTGATTGGGAACCATTCGGACGAGCTCACGCCGTGGATCCCCGTCATCGCGGCCAGGCGAGTCATCAGCAAACACAATCACACTCCGAAGTGCCAGCTGATCTCTTCCTGTCGGAATAACATTATGGACAGACGGCGATGTGTGAGGGTGTTGATATGAGTGTCTTGTGTCGAAGCGACCACTTGGTGGCTCTGCTGAGCCTCATTTTGAGTCGCCTCTAAACCCAACATCACTTTTTCACCTTCTGAACAAGACGAGGACTTTCCATTTCTCTGAAAATCCGTATAGATATTTTATGAAAACATTTCCGAACGGCTGTTTTTCTCTCTCACACTGCAGGTCGTCTTACTCCTGCCGTTTCTTTGTCCTCCCCTGCTGTTTCTTTGACTTCTATGGGAAATACCAGAGGCGCCAGTGTAGGAAGTCTCAGTACAAAGAGTACATCGACTTCATCGCAGAGGTCAGCCAAGTCTGTGGCTTCAACACCGAGGAAGACTGCCTGAGAATACCCTCCACCAAACGCGTAGGTGTGCCAAGACTAGAAGCGGCCTCGTAGTTTCATGATTATCCTCAGGTTCAGGAAGGTGATGATGCAAACATCAGCAAGGGTGCAAAGCTGGAGATGCAGTCCTGGCGAGAAGCATTGTTGCAGTTAATTTTCCAAAATGAAAAATGTAGCGAAATTCGGCCGTTATCCACCTTAATAAATCATTTTTCACCGGTGCCAAAATTACTGTGGAATCTATCAATTCCCACAGTTCAGAACTTTTAACCTGTGAATCAAAGAGTTCCTGTTTCCCAGGGTGTAAATAGGACATTCAGTGGACGCCCATTTCTCTTACCCACTCTTCAAAATAGGAAATAGGAAACGCGAGAGAGCATGCTGATCTTCATAAGTCTACAATAAAATCACTGTTTGTCTAAGCTGCCCCACATCCGCACATTTAGGAGGTAAAACACAAATCTCCAAGAATCACCGCTTATAAACCTGCACAATATATGGACAAGTCGTAGTAATACAGAACGTCTGCTTGGATGCAGTTTTTTTAAATTTTTTTAAGGTTTTATTGGTTCTAGTGGCCTTTATTTGATTGTTAATTGTCAGAAAAGTGGGTAATGAAAGAGGGGGAAGACATGTGGCAAAGGTCGCTAGGCTGGGAATCGAACCTGCGACGGCCGTGTCGAGGACTAAGGCCTCCACATGTGGGTTGTGCTCAACCCCTGCGCCACCACAGCACACCCGACTGGATGCAGTTCTGATTGGCTGTAATGTCTCACATGCCAAAGGCATTAAAACTGCCTTTCAGTCAAACATTTAGTCACATCTAAGGACTCTGACTGTCTTTCATACCAACTCGGTTTGAGTGGCGAGAACATTGTGATGACGGGAAAGAAAGAGAGTAATGAAAAAAATGTGGGTTAACATTAAAGCAGTGCCACGAACTTCTAATTTCCTTCTAGAAAATTAGAACTGCACCAGGAACTGGTTTGTTCAGGTCTCAGAGTCTCTGCTGTTCCTGTTTGACTTTTTACAAACAAAATATAAAGTCACGAAGAAAAGATTAAAAACTTTCACACAGAGCTGTTTCCTTTTGACATGTCTGAAATTTGCTTTAATTATTTTCCTGCTCTGGACAAGAATGGAAATGTTTCTCCCTTTTCCATTTTATAAATGACCAAAGGACTAATAACATGTCATAAATGCTGTAGTTTTTACAAATTTATAACAATTTGTTTTATAATATTGATTTGGCAAAATTCAATCGGCACATAAATGCTTTTTGACTTGATGATTGAATCATTCAGATATTATTAAAGAGACATTTTACTACCGGTTTGATTTCCAGACGACTTCAAATTCAAGTTAAATTGTCTTGGTTGTCCTGAAACTGAGTCATAAGTGCCAAATAAAACATGGAAATCAAACAAATTTTTAGGCTTATGTACAAATAAAAACATACAAATAACGCTTTAAAAACTCAGGATTTGGTTTACGATGCTCTAATCTTTATTTGTCAAAGTGTTATACATCTTTAGAGATGTTGTGGTGACAAAAAAGCCCTAAAATGATTTTATTTTGCCAGCTTCACGATATCCAGAAACAAATTTTAGCGTATTGTTCAGCATCATTCAAGGATCACATTTATTAGGCTGTGATGGGAGTGCTTGGTAGGGCAGGAGTGAGAAATGCAAATGTATTTATTTATACATGCAGTAATGACACATGAAGTCACGACGAGCAGCAGAGGAGAAGCGTCAGGGTGCGTCACAGGAGGTCCGTCATCAGCCAGAACTAAAAGCTTTATCCAAAAGGAGGCATTAAAAACCGGAAATTTTAACTGGACGGTTTATTATCCATTGTAATTTTCACTGTTATAAAATTCTAATGTTGAAGTTTGAACCTGTATTGTGAGCCTTTTACATTTCTGTTGGGTTTTTTTTGTCAGATAACCTAAAAATGGTTTTGCCCCCCCCCCATAAATACCTTCCAAAAGTTGTTTCAACACTATTTAAAACATTTGTTTTATTTATAAATTTGTTTTAGCCATAACTCCATGTCCTTCTGCGCCTATAATCAGTGTTGACGTCCAGCTCCTTTCCTGCAGGTGTGTCTGGTGGGAAAGTCGAGGACTTACAAGCAGTCCGACGAGGCCGAAATCGACCAAAGAAGGGCGAGTTATATCCAGAGCCGCCAGACCTCCACAGGAGCAGCAGTTCAAAGGTCAGGCGTCAGGAATGGCAGGGATTGTTGCCATGGCAGCGTTGAGTGCGATGACACCTCGGGGAGTGCGTGGGGAGACGGCTTCCAGCCCAGAAACGGCGCTGAAACGGTTCGAAACTGCGCGGCTCTACCGCGGGACGTTGTGGACGGAGTCGTCCAGAAGGTGGCCGAGGCTCTACTGGGAATGTCGGAGGGAACGTCCAGCGGCGACTGGAACAAAGGAGGTAAACAAAAACAACAGCAACAACTACTGGATGATATAACCCTAAATAGCAACACTGCAGCTGGAAAACGTCGCTCAAACAGCTTGTGTCGTCGTTTGAAATTGGCAGGGGAAGAAACTTTACTCACTTTTTTTGTGAGTGTGCAAAAACAAAAACAAACAAATAAAGCTCAAACAAAAGTGGACCTGACGACAAAACAATGACCCCCAAAACATACATTTAGGTACACCGACGCCTGGCTGAGATATAAGAAATGGGAAATCCCAAAATGGCTTCTTCGAATCCCAGATCCTTAAACTCGTCGAGACTCGCTGTACGAGAAAACCCTCAAACATTTTTCAGCTTGAAATAAGAAAACAGACAATGTTGGATGCTTATTGTTAGATGCTTCTTGCTAAACCTGAGTTTTCCCTCTGCTAAAAAAACCCAACCCAAAACACATATTTGTTTTTATCTTGTGTCATGAGTGAAACAGGTTTACGTTTTGGTGTTTAAGTGAAACTAAATCACCTCTTTTTCATAAAACGTGCGGCCAAATTCTCAAATAAAACCTTCAAACACCGTCAATAAAAAGAGCTGGCTGCGGGATACACACGTTAAATGCAACAAGGTTCCTGATTAGTCGGTTTAATGCTCCTAATTTAACCAAGTGATGCGTTCTAGTAAGTGACGGCGAATCTCATGTTGTGTTCAAGCAGACTCGTTTTTATAGTGCCAGAGAAGGTTTTAACATCTGTTTTTCACCACCGCCTCTCCGCTGCTGCTGTTAAAACGCTAAAAACAGCCGCATCCCTCATGTCGCTACCTTAAATAATGCTTCTTGCGGCTTCGTGGGAGTCGCCTCTTTTCGCAGCCCGCTTGTCACCACCCCATCCCGTCGAGGGGGAGGGAGGGCTCCGCTGCTTTGAACTCTTTATCTCGGCCTCCGCCTCCACCCTTCCTGCGCTGCACGCTTCAGAGAGCGGAGCACAGAAAGTTTAGCTCGCACGCCACCCACACATCATCTTTGTAGACAACCCCCCCCCCCCCTCTCCTTTCTGTTACCGAGGCTGGTATGATTTAAGCAGCAAATTCTCAGCTAGTTTGTAAGTGTTGAAATTAATGGTGCTGTACATAAGATGGAGAGGGGATTAAAACGGGAGACTGTGACTGGATGAATAATGCACCACCGTCGATGATTTATGCATGAGCGCGAGTTTGTGCGGAGGTTTTCCAGCGGTTATTTGCTGCGTAAGAACAAAGAGTAAATTCAGGATGAACCAGGGTTTAGTGAGTGGTGGCCGAAGACCTTCGGGGTTTGGTTTCCTTTTGTTCCCACGCCTCCTCAAACAAATATGTGCATTTTTTTAATACTTCCATGGAGTCATTTCTGATGTTTCAAGTGACTGTTTGCTTCCAGTTAATTTTGATGTAGGTTTTCTAGTATCAGGGTATGTAAAAAAAATAAATAAATAAAATAAAAACAAACTGCACTGTGTAACAATACTGCACCAGTGGTTGGGTGGTGTGTGTATATTGATGCATAAATTCATGCTTCCTACGCACTGGGAAGCATTTAGGATTTGATTTGAATATTTCTCATGTCTGGGTACATGTGAAAAAAAAAACACTTAAGCAGAGTTTGGAGAACTATTTGTACTTCTTCCCCTATTATTTATACAATGAATATCCAGAAAAGAAGAAAAACTGATCCGACTACTGCCAGGTTGCTATCCATCTCAAACTTGATTGTGCTGGAGAAGAGTGGAAATTAGCCTGGAAAATGTGTAGAGATCCTAAATCAATTCAATATAAATTTGGACTTGTGTTGAAAAAGATGTTCATTTCATCATCTGACCTCACAAAGGTTGTTACAAAGAAGAATCAGATTATAATTGTGGAGTTTTCCTGTGGACTGAAGACGCTAATTAGCTTTATACTCGTGAATACAGCCAAGGTGGTGTGGGAATACCACTAATGTTGGTTAGTGTAACTTTGGCCCGAATGATTAATTCATGCGTGCTGCAGCGCTGACCCGGCTCACGCTGTTATGTAATCACCCTGCGAATGAGAGGTGAACATCGAACAGGCTGTTCTGGAAGGATTTCATAGGTACAGTAAATAAATTAACAAACACTGTTTTACTCACAAAAACGGCTTCATGTGTGGGTGAACACACTCTTTGGATTTCCCCTTGAAGAGAAAACCAAAGACACAACATTTGGTGCTTTTATTTGTGACTCTCTAATAGTATCAGCGTTTAGAGCTGGTTTGGAAACGGAAATTCGAAGTGATCTTTCTGAAAGTCCGAGCTGGGAATGTCTTTTTGAGCAGGCATCAAGAACTCTGTTGTGGGAGTGCAAATTCGAAACCATCAGCATGTGGGGATTTTAGCGTCTGCCGCATCGGTACATTCGTTGGCATTCTTGAAGAAAATGCTACCTGATTGACCTGTGAATGAAGCGTGAGGAGTGTGATGCCTTTGGCTTCCAGGAAGACAAGATGGCTCCTATTTGCAAATGCAGCAATCAAGCGTCCTTGCCTGCATCGCGTCTCTGATTGCAATCAGAACCAGAGAGTTGAGCCCGTTGCAGAAGAAACGACAACAAAGCCGATCAAATCAGACAAATCAAACCGTGATTTTCAGCTGTTTTCCTCAAAAGTGATTATGTTCTAATGGACTAAGTTGTTTACACAATCCCATTGGACTGTGCTGGATTCGCTGGTGTCTATTTCGTCTTTATCTGAAAATTTTCAGGCAGAAAAATGTCTCAGAAGACAAACAAAGTACAACTAGATGCAAGTTTCTCTACTAAAGAAAAAACATGTTGTTGCGCGACGAGACATAACTGAAAGGGATTACGTCTGATTTCCTTTATTTCGCTTAACATGCTTTATACAAGACTGGTTATTCAAACAGTTTCATGTGAAAACAGTAAAGGAGGCAGAAAAGAGAAAGTTATGCTGATTGTTATTGATTGAAAGGCAGACTGACCTTAACACTGGGTCGCTAAGTCATTCTAGAAAATGATTTTCTACAGGCAGTTTGGATGCCGCTCTTCTTCACTCTTTTCCACCAGACTTTGGGATCTTCATATCCCAACCAAGTGCAAAGTAAGGATCATCTGAGAAGAGGACTTTGGACCTTAACACGACGGGTCTATTTAAAAATGTTATCTTTTTTTGGAATTCTGAAATATTTTAATTTTCTAAAAGATAGATCTTGGTTTTTGATTAGCTTTGTGCCATATTGATCAATGCTAACAGAGGGAAATTCCTGAAATGTATCCCAGTGTGTGTTTAATGAGTCTTAATGAGTTTTGCTTCTTGGCTTGAGATGAACATATTTTATAAATAATTATTTCTTCCCTTCTATAAGCTCTAGATATAAGAGTAAGTTTTGAACACAGTTTGATTGTTAGAAATAAGAAAACTTTCTTGTGCCAGATTTGAGTCTTGATGACTGATTGTTTTTCACCCTTTTGCCACCTAATGGTAATTGTTAGTGAGATTTATGACGGCCATGTTGCCATTTTTAGGTCATTCCTGTCCTGTTCAGGTCTCCAAAATCGCAATATCGGAACTTTTTAAAATTAGTCACAGAAGGCTTTTGGATAAATGGCCATTTTCTTATTTGATCCTTTTAATAAGTCTCTTAGAGTCATGTTATTCAGTTTGATTGATGCCCAGGAGACATTACAGCTGAGTGCATAACTTACCGAAGCCATTTTTTAACACTCAGCATGACGCCTGATTGGCCTAAGCAGCAAAACAAACTGGTCATCAGTGTGTGCTAACGCATCTCGGCCATCTTTTACTCAAGGGACGCTGAACCTTAAGCAGGTCCAACTGAGCCATTAATAATCGTCTGCAGCTGTTCGTAGTCCAAGCAGAATCCAGTGTGTCAATACTGTCCTCTTCCCATTAATCCCCATTAGGACCGCAGCCAGTAAAGGCCAGCTCTAAGCAGCGTATTGATATTATATTAAACCTGGAGCTCTGTGGCGTCTGCAAGAAGACAGTCTGCAGAGTTTCGCACTCTGTGTTTTGCCGAGCTGACCTCGTTTTGTGTCTCGGGGATTGTCTGACCGACCGTATTTACGACGCGTTGTAATGACGGTGCGTTTTGTTTTTTGGTGGCAAATAATTTTCAAATCGTTCCTCCTGAAGATTTAGGTTGTAGATTTATTGTTGAGTTATTATTTATTTTGGTTTGTTTGAGCTGCTGTCGTGGATTTGGTTAAAAAAAAAAAAAAAGAAGAGCTGATTAACTTGTCTCCAGATTAAGGTCAACTATAGTTACAGAATCAGGTGGCATGTGCCTCTCCTATATGTCAGAGAGAAGAAGAGAGGGATTTTCATTTGTTGAAACCAAAGGTCAGCTCTGATTGAATTCTCTGAGGGGTGGAGAAAAGGGCAATGCCAAAAATACAAAATAATAATAAAAAAAACTGCTCCTGATAGAAAGCCTAAAAATGAAGCGCTCAACTCCTCATAATCTGATGAACTCGGAGCTTTCAGCGCTGCGTTTCCTCTTTGTTTCCTGTGCAGTCGTTAAGGTTTATGTCTGAGCTGTAAACTCCTTTTTGGAGAAGCGGAGGTGAAATTCATGCCAGTCTCTGAGACATACGTTACCAAGCGGGCTTCACATGCCTGAAAGTGTTAAAAAAGAAACCGGCCATTTTTGTCGATCACACTTTTCGCTGAGAGGATTTCCAACAGAAGTTCAGATACTCTCAGAGCGGGAGGGGACATCGACTCGCTCAGCTGCATCCTCGGCTTTTTAATATCACATTCCTGTACACGCAAACGCTTTTCCAAATGTCACATTGACGGACGTCCTTTTGCTCCTTTGTCTCCCAAAATCTTTCGCCCTCTCCCTGCTCCTCCTCGGTCCTCCTCAGGCAGCCTCTCTGTGAGGGAGGTGGCTGCGCTGCTGCAGCAGGAAACGCTGCAGCTCCTGAAGAAGGAGTGTGGAGGCCTCCAGACGCTGCTCAAGAACAACCACCAAGTCTTCAAAGGTACTTTTAGGGCGAAAACCTTCTCTTGATGTTAAAGCTGCTGGATGCAACTTTTGTAAAGAATATATATTTTATATTTGTTAAAACTGTCACAAGATGTTATGAGAGAGATGACTTGTGAAAAGATCCTCCACCTCCTCCACCCTGAACTATTATTGCCGAAAAAAACAAATCCACCTCTCCCGACCAAAAACAACCAATCAGAGCCAGGCGGACGGTCAATGCTGCTCGTTGTGCTAATGGCGGAGAAACCGCTCCAAATTTGAAATGATTAACTACATACACGGGGGTTTTTAATAACGGTTCTGTTATTGTTGATATTACTTTAGGCCTTTGGAATGGAGCTTTAAGGAGGGAGGGTGCAAAATATTTTGGTTAATTTCTCTTGTGGTGCGTTCACACCAAACGCTTTTTGAGTGTCAGGCGCATCTGGTTTACGGTCCAAGTCTATTGCAGCGTTTCTAGCGCAGCGCGATTTCAACCGTTTAGAGCGTTTCACGTGTTGGGTGCATCCAATGCGTCCGATGCTCCACGTAGACGTTGAATGTAAACCAGACGCGCCTGACGATCAAAACTCGCTTGGTGTGAACGCACCATTAAGCACTCTGTTTAAGTTGTATTTCAGCACCTCTACAGCTCAGTGTATTATTTTTACTGAAATAGGTTTTTACGAATGTGTGAAGTCCAATTTGTTGATGCGCAGAGTTTTAAACTGTTTAGAAACAGCTAAACTTGTGCAAACAAAAATTAAAGGAAGAATATGCCCGTTATGTTTAACAAAAACAAAATGCGCTGTAGTGTTATTCCTCATCGTTTTGCATATTTCAAACTCCTGTAATCTGAGTTGGAATATTTTCTCGTCTTGTCTCCTCCTCGCCTCATGTAACGACGGTTCAGCTGTAAATTTTGAGCCTGACCTCTTACTGTCTTCTGGATTCAGAAAACTGTCTCCAGCTGTTTCCTCCTGGGCATCTGGGAGAACTTGTCTGCTGTTTAGGAACGTTCTGGAGTCGTATTTTATTTTGAAAGGTTGTAAATCTGCCCGTCTCATCCTTTTTTTCTTTCTTTGTTTTTTTTCAGTGGAAGGAGGAACGGTCCGCATCAGAGACTGGAGGGACGGGACGGAAAGCCAGAGGAGGCCCGCCGTACCCGGTGCCCTAAAAACTCGTCTCTGCTGGTTTCATGCCCACCACCCTCAAGGCTGCCCCCTGCAGGAGCAAAACTGCACCTTCGCCCACGGACTGAATGACCTTCGACCTTCAACAAGGCCTCTAAAGAAGCTAAAGATCTTTTGACAGGACTAGTGTCAACAGTAGTTGAGTTGGAAATGTTGAACAATTTTCAAGTTAAAGTCTGTTTACTTAATTACATAAAATAAATCACCAAAGGATTCGATTGGGGCTTAAAGTTAGCTTTCGTTGGTTTGATGAAATCATTTCCATTATGGTTTTTTATAAGTAAACTTCTGGACATGCAGCTTAAAGGTTATCAGCTTTATGTTCTTATCATTCAGCACACGGAGCGGCTTCGCCAACTTTTCTCATCCGCGTTCAAACTTTGAAAGCCCCCCCCTCCGTACCTTCAGCAGTCACGTCCGGGCTTCGCCGGGACTTTTTATTCACCTCAGACGTGTACTTTGAGGTTCACAGACAGGGCGGGGGATAAAGGCCGCGCCGCATTTGAACAAAGTAAATGTTAGCGCCATGAATTATTTGTTGGCAGGAGCCGAGGGGTGAGCCGCGTGTCGTCCCCTCTCGACGGGCGCTCGCCGCCGGTCCTCTTTCTCCGCTCGGCTCAAATGTCAGCGACGGTGCGAACGCTCCCGGTGTCTTTGGCAGGGCAGCGTAGAGAGCCGCTCTGTTTGCTTATGTGACAGAAATTACCCACATCACTGATACAAAGAGCTCCAACTTTATCTGTTGAACATCAGAGGTCCAAACTGAGACAGACTTAGCATTTCAAAGCAAACCTGTATGTTACGGTAATTCAGTATCTTGCTCAGCTCAATCTAAAACAAGAGAAATATACATTCTCCTAGTAAGGCTTATCAAACTCTGCAGCAGAAATACTTTGGGATAGGTAGGTTGAAGTACTGCAGATGGATTTACAAAAGTATTTCCATAAATTATATAACAACGTTAGATAATCGGAGGCAAACCTTTAAACCTTTAAACCGTAACAAGGCCATCCCAGCCCTGAATCAGTAGAAAAGGTTGAAACTCACATTTTATTCTTCCTTTTCTCATGCAATTCTAGATAACATGATGGATTCTTACTAGAGCATCTTGTATTTACTCCCATCCAATCTTTCTACAAGCAATGAGCCGCCTCACTGCATGAGTAGGATTCAGTTATACTGATTCTTGTTTGTTTTTTTTTCTGGTGCAAAAAAACCCCAAACAACATAAATTATTAACAACAGGAAGTGGATAAACAAGTCTGAGCTGCTTCAACATCCTATTCTGTTAGAATCAGAAGGCGGTTCTCCTCCATTATTTCATCTGCTTTGTTCAGTGGCACACATGATAATGCAGCCTCCACCGTGCTTAACAGTCGGTCCAATGCTTGGTTTGAAAACCTGGACTCTTCCAAACGTCTCTGTTGTGATTGTGGCCAAATAGCTCGACGTTTTCCTCATCTGACTATGAAACTCCAGAAGGCGTTTGACTTGTTCAGCTGCAGGTTGAACCTGAAGCTGGCGGTCTCAGTCCGTGGTAACGTCACCATCTGGGTCATAAGCTGGCTTCACTGCGGGTGTTGACATTTTGTTTCTGCCGTTTCCCTCAACATCCAAACAATGGAGAGAAACCTGGAAAACAGCAGAAAACTTTTCCACTTGCTGTAACTCCATGATTTCATCAGTCAGATTTGTTTCATTATTATTTTTCTTTTATTAGTAATGGAAAAGCGGAGACCTTAGGAAAGCTTTAATGCACGAAGTAATAATGATGAGAAATATTTTCTGTGATCTTTAGCTCTTTGGACACAAATTACCCGACTGTAGCTGCGAGCCGAATCGATGTCGTCATGGTTTCGGAACCAGTGCCTCTTCTTTGGTACATTCACAATTATGTTTGCTTCCTAGTAGCCTGTTTAAATCAAGTCACGACTATTATTTCTGGAAGCAAATATTCCTCCTGCTCCAGGCAGTGTTGTAGTCAAGACCACCTAACCCGAGACCAAGACCAGACCAAGACCAACGCCCCGCCCTATATGACACAATAAAATGTGAAATATTATCAAAATCGCTAATCAAATTCATCTGAAAGATTCACATTCCCATAAAAACACCTAGATATTAAATACTTAGAGCTGAAATAAATTTAACCAGTAACGTAATACAACACTGGCTCCGTTCCTGCAGAGGCCAATCATCGACCCAGTGCCCCAGATTTATCCGCAGAAGGTTCTGACGTTGCAGAAGAGCAGAAGTGCTCTGGTCATTTTCCTCCCGCCTTCCGATTTACGTCGCTCCCTCCGAACGCGCCCCGTTCTGCTTCCCAGATTAAAAACCAAACCACCCACTCTGTATTCCCACACGGGGAGTCTCCCTGGTCTGCATGTCAGCGAATCACATGAGATCCGTGGCTCCCCCATCCCGAAGAATGCTGCGCTGTGCCAATAACAACGACAACAACAGAAACGTTTCCCAGCACATTACGAGTTCTTCCATCTGCCAGCGTCCACAGCTGCAGCGTGTCGAAGAATTCGGTCTAATAGAAACGTCAAAATCTGGGGAAATTCAGGAAAAGGGGACTGAAAACACAGAAACTTTGGCATTTTAAACACAAATAACGTCTTCTAGCCAGATACCGTTTCTTTAATCGCGTTTTTCAGTGGGTAGAATTTGATCAAATGTCTTTTTAAGATTTATTTCACCTGACTTTTTCCCCTCCGTTTGAACTAAAAGAAAATTGTCTAAATTTTCCAAACAACTAGTTGGCACATAAATAGCATTTATTAGTTGCAATGGAAATTTGATCACCATCCAGCTGTTTTAATCATCAATTATTGATCAGACTATAGACAGAGGCAAGTTTAGGCAAGTCTATAATAAAATTGCTTAAAGTGTATTTTCACTTATCTTTCCCGTTTTAAACAGTAATAGAGAAAGTAACTTCTCTACCTCATTACTTTTACTTCCCAGATAAACAGGAAATCATGGGTTTCCATTAAAAGTTTCTTTAATCAATGTACATATGTAGGATTAAAAAAAATAAGTAAATTTTATTTCTCTAAAAGGGCAAAAAGTCAGAAAACCCTTTCCAGTAAAAACAGGCATAAAAATCTCAACCTGGTCGATTTAAAAAAAAACAGCATTAAAGTAAAACTTTAGCTACATTCATTCTAAAAGAGTGATTAATTAGGTTAAATAATTATGTGGCGTGATTTTGATTGTTGTACAAAAGTGGTTTAGAGACTAAAAAGAAAAGCCAATAAACAGTCAAAGCAATGAATAAATCAATAATACAATTTACAATTGCCCGCTGAATAAATGTTTATGAATTTAATTTTAATTTCTAAAGGTGAGGTTCGCTGGATAAATAAAGATCATAAGCATGAGGGAGCAGTAAATATGGAGGCATTTGTATGTGGATTAGGAACATGTGACAGAAGGAACCGCACAAGTCTGGTAGGTTTTGTTGTTTTTTATTTGTATTTTTTGATCTTTGATACTTTGTCGTTTTAGTTTTTTTGTACTTGCTGTAACATCAAATGCCCATTTGGGATACAAATAAATCTGAATCTGAATCTGCTCTGCAAAACCGTGGCCCTGTTTCTGTGTCAAACTATGAGAACCGTGTCAACAAATGGTTTCCTTAAAAAGTGGGACAGCTTGATGCAGCGCCGGGGACATATTTCTCCCACATCTGCTGCTTCACATGTTTTATTTTTGTCCAATGTTTGGGTAGAAAATCGTATCCATATATAGGTCTACGTCTGCTCCCCTCCAGCGTCTTTGGACCTTGTCCATCAGTGCCGGGAATAAATGAGGCGCGCGGTAAACGCGCACGAAACGGAGGAAGGAAGGAGAACGTTTTAAGACCAGATTACTCAACGTGTCTGAAATCTGGGTCAGGGCAGAAGTGGCTGCATCTGTCTGCTCAAACCAACAACTTTTCCTTGCGTTCGCCTCCATGCTTTATTCATTGTGACACTGCGCGGCTCCGTGTAACACAGCCTCTTCAAGACATCCTGCAGGAACAGAAGTTTCCCCGAGAAAAGAAAACCGTGTCGGACCTCCTGACACTGACAGCTGTCACAGCCACGACTTCTGCTGACTGACGCTGCCTCAGAAAACCGGCTTTCTTCCCCTCACTTTTATCACATCGCTGCATCTTCTAGTTAGACGGGTGTTTGGGTAGCACTGACATTTGCGCTCATGGAGAACCGAGACGATAGCGGCGTGCTGAAGACGTTTTTACGCCGCGATTTTTCCAATTTAATTGGGATTTTACGTGGCAGACCAACACAGTCTGGTTTTCAGATTTCCTTGCCGATGAAAATCTAAAACGGGAACCAGTGTCAAACAGTTGGTTTCTTGTAAATGAAGTCTGCCTGTATGATTTCATCTCAGCATTAGAAAAGCAGCCAAGAGGCCCACGATCTCTCTGGAGGAGCTGCAGAGGTTCACAGCTCAGGTGGTGAAGTCACAGCAGTTTTGAATAAGAGGTGAGATCAAAATGTTGCACAGCGTCCTCACACTGAAGCATTAAAACCAAGTGTCACAAATATTAGATAAGAAAACTCAATTATATATAAAAAAAATGGACGTCCTCTTGATATTATTTCAAGGCATTGCACCATTGATAAAGGTCTCCTTTGTGTGGAGTAATTGGAGCTGCCCTCCTCTCCCACTGAGGAGGAGGAGGAAGAGGAGGAAGAGGGAGTGTTTGTTCGAAAATGTTCCGCTTGACATTTTCTCATCGAACACGCACTTCATTTGAAATTTAAAAAAGTTGAGCCTCGCGTAATGCCACGGGGTGAAGCTGCCAGGCGCGGGCGGCCCCAGTTCAGAGCCCAGATCTGGAAATATGTGATCCACACATCTGCTGTGCCACGGCGTTCAATCAGCTCAGCATCAGATTCACATGCAGTTCAAACCAGGGCGCAGCTACAGCATCCGCGCATGTGCAACATCTTGCGAGTTTGTCTAAATCATGAAACCTTCCTTAGTCAAAGTGTTTGACTGTGAACTCAGCCTCGATGGGTAAAAAGATAAACATTTCATGCTGGTTTAGCTTCACTGTCACATCGGTAACATTTGGCTAAGACAAGTGGAATCTGTCTTATGGACTCGGTAGACCGCAGCACAGCCACAGGTTCAGTTTCCACTGCGTCGTCAGTCAGAAGGTGTTACAAATTCACAGCTTTAAAGGCGGTGGTTCTACCTCACCTGTGGGGGGGAGGAGTATTTATATAACTCCACAACAACCCCCATAAATTCACACTTTCTAGTAAGGGCGCAAATTATACTCTTGACCGATGCGTGAGTCACCGTTAACAATGAGTGAGTCATGTAAATGCTGAGGTACCAGCAGCCGAGTCCTCTGGGTTACCTGGTAACAAGTGTTGGGATGTAGAGGAGCTGCGTCCTGCAGAGGCGATGTTTTTTATATGGATAAAATTAAATCACCCAGTTTGTTTACATTTGCAGTTCAAATATTGGCAGCACTGAAAAGATGTGCAGGAAATGCTTAGAATGATCCCATATGGTAAAAATTGGAAATATTTTACATTGGGAAATGATCTTTTACAAACAGGTTTCTATTATGTCAATCTAACAAACATTTTTAGAATTTGTTCTTTATGTCTTTAAGTCAAAGTGTTGAGGATTTTTTAGGTTTTTAATCTGTGACTTCATGGTTCCCTGGGACGGTGGCCATTTTGTCAAGAGATCACGGCATTTAAGTAAAGCAGTGGCTGATCATCTTGATAAGTTAGGAAATGGTGACACGACAAAAACTATTCCTTTAAATAGACATTTCCATTTTTTAAACTGACCAACAAAACTGTAGTCAATTTTAGATTACCAACATACCCAGCGAGTAGAACGGTTAAGATAAAATAAAAAACTCAAAAGAGTGGCACCTCGTGCTTCCCAAGTTTCCACAATCTTTACTTTTTTTTAAAGCAAACGCTACGTATTTATTAAAGATAAATAAATAAGACGAAACACGACTCAATCACCAAGATGGACTGTTTTCAAAATCTCTAGATTCTGTGCGCTGATTTTGTTAAAAATCATTTCACTTGACCAACTTTCTGTTTTATTTTGATACGTCAACGCTTTTCAGGCGGTCCATACAGAACTCAACGACAGCAGCAGTCAGCGCAGCAGCCGGAGGCGGGCCCACAGCATCACAGAGCCTCTGCTGTACTGAACGGTAGATGCGTTTTGTCTCATCGCGTTCGTCCTTTGTTCCACTCCACATCCACCTGGAGATGTTTTCCAGACGCTTACTCCAGATAGCATATAATAAATCCCCCAGTGGTTGTCATGGAGACATGTTTTCTCTTGTAATGTTTGGACATGAAGCAATTTCTCTGATCTGAGCAACAGTAATTTATTTGAGTTTTAACATGAATTATGCTGTCGAATTATTTCAATTAGGGGATCGATAACTGCTGTTATCTGCATAAACTACTGCATTTATATTATGCATTTATAAAATAACAAATGATAAAAATAAATAAATAAATAAAAAGTGTGATCGCCCAGGATTACTCTAATATCTGTTTTAATCTAAAGATAGAAGATCTGAATTTTCATTTAAGGCTTTTGACCTTTCATTTCACTCCCATGAGAATAAAGTACATCAGGTTTTTTTAAGCCTGTGTCAAGCAGAAATGAGTCAATATAACTCCCTTCCCATATGACATGACACCTTTAACCAATTATTCTGAAGATTGCTGAAGTGCTGTCAGCCTGCTGTCCTCGTGCGGTAACATGATTTTCCTTCACAAGCTAAATGAATGAGGGAGAAAAAAAAGAAAATTAATTTGACCAGCGTAAGAGCAGCCCAGCAGCCTTAATGCCAACTGAGAATAGGAGTAAGGACAAAGACAAACCTGGGAGACGGTGCCGTTGCCATGGGCGACAGGCCAACGTGACCCAGATGACACAAAAGCAGCTGCGTCTGCAGGGCCGTTGTGTTTTGACAGCCACACTTAGTTGTTCTGATACGATCAAGAGAAAGCCACTGATGCTACAGTGAGCAGATGTGTGTTGTCAATTAAAGGCCTACAGCCCCCTGATTTAATGCCGTGGAGGCTGGGTCCACACGCACAGCTGACTGCCATCAGTTCGGACCGGACCGAAATGCCACGCAACTGAAAACATGCATCTTCTTGAAGCAGAACAAGAAGAAAACAACAAAAACTCCCACAATGAGCTTAAACCTGCAGAGCAGAGCTGCAGTCAAGCAAAGCAGAGACTTTTCCAGTCCTGTCACTGTGGCTGGTATTTAGATGGATGTTGGCCTAAATGTGCTTTTATAGCATTAGCTTCATAAATCCTGAATAAATGACGTATGCTTCTTGCAAAAGGGTAACAAGACAGCAATTTAGGTCATGGTTGTCCCCAGCTAGTTTTTAAAATAGTAACAGACTGTTGTGCAACTCCAAAGCTTTGCTGCTGCAGAGTTAGAGAAGATAAACATCCAGCCATGCTCCTGCTACACCCACTTCATTTTGTCCAGGTGTGTTCCAGCTGTGAGGCCGCAGAGCTAATGGCCAGTCAAACGCATAGCAGAAATCTTTCTTTTCCCTCACTTTAGCATCCCAGCCCATGAAAAACAAAAAAAAAACAACAACCAAAAACAGAAAAATAAAGATTTTTTTAAAGTGTTGAGAAAGATATTTGAATCCAATTTTAAGCTTAAAGTTAATCTAAAAAAGGAAGTTAAGTGTATGGAGGGTTGTGGTTTTGTACATTTGTGTCAACCAAAACACTGTGGCTCTACAAGCCGTTCTCAGTTTTCCAATGACTTTTGAATATCTTTGTGACTTTCATTTTAGCAGCTGATTTGATGACAAAAGGCCTCGCTGAAGATTGGTATTTAATCTACCCCACATGTTCACAATCAGAGCCAGCATTTGGTTTGCCGTTCTCTCCCTCCGCCGGGTCGTGTTTTGACAGGAACGTTTGGTGGTCCTTCCTTCGCTTTCAGACGTCGTCTTTCTTCCCTCGCAGGGAACAAACGGGTGACATCATCTGAAAATAGAATGGGCGAATCAATCCTACGCCTTACGCCTAATTAAAGATTAACGAGAAATTGCTGGCTGTCGTGGAGGTTTCTCAAAGCCTTGCTTCACGGTCCTGATTAGAGTTATGTAACACTCGTTAATACTGAATATGTCCCGCTGAAAAAGTAATGACATCTGTCAGTGCGGGAGAATGAGTCTGGACACGGCAGGATGCGATGTTTGAACCTGGTGTCCTGCTAGCATATTGATTAATTGGTGCTTCAGAGCTTCCTAATCTATTAAATCAGAGCTAGTTTAGCTGAATTAATGATGAGCTCAACTTGGAAAGGCCTGAGCAGTTTATCGTCTCTGATTGAAGCACTGAAATGAGAATCTTGTTTTTTTTTTATAGTGAAAGTAAATTACGTTAGCGTCTGATATTAGAAGCTCTTGAACGTATGCAATTAATTTATTTCCCATAATAAATGATTCAGCTGTCTAAAAACACTTTTCGAAATAAAATACTTAATGTTGTTTGAGTTACACTTAAGGCCCATTTTATTCTCCTTCTAAATATATGAATGGGTCCGACTCACGAAGAGAAAATCTGACAGAGAACACAGGATATTTGAATGAGAGCAGATATTTTGAGTGCAAAGAGATGACGGTTTGCTTTCAAATAAGAAACGTAAGCTCTTGAATTATGGCAGTAAAATTCCCCCATATGTGACCATTTCCGTCAGCGTTGTCTTGTTTTCCTTGTGCTGCATTTTGAATTCAGATGTAAGTGTCACACAACAGAAAACATGGCGACAGTGAAGGAAAACTTGACCAATCTACCAACAACAGTGCTCAGATACGTAGCACCAGCAATGTCAACGAATGCCATAGAGAAACATAAACGATCTTAGAACTTTCGCAGCAATGAGTCTTTGGAGTTTTGAACAACTTTGTTTCTAACTTCCTGTTGGAGTCAGCTGTACTGCAGTACTAATGCTGGCATACATATGAAAACCATAACAGTGGAGCTTGTGGAAAATATCAGACTTCTTCCTGCTGCTTCATCCTGCAGACCCATCAATTTTAAGTAGTACTCTTACAATAATACACTTTTACATACAAGATATTGAGTAAATAGAGCATCTTCCTCTCTTTACACTCAGAGAATAATCCTTATGTTTTTGTTGTGGCTTATATGTTACGCTTCCAGTGAGTTAACATCTCTTAGCTCAAACTCTCCTCTTTTCTGCTTTTACCGCATTATTGTTTTCATATGTCCTAAGTTGCTGCTGTTCCCATTTTCTTCTCATCCAATATTAATTTCTTCTGTCAATAAGCCCAAAGTCCAAAGAGATCAAAGAAAAAGACAAAGGCTCTGCCGATAAAAGAGCTCAACATCTTCAGAATCCCCATATTATGTTTTCAAATATCTTACACAGTTGGGATTAGTTAAAAGTTATATAATCATATCCTCCCCCGTGTCGCCTTTTTAAAATCACTCTGTTATTTATGGACTATGTGAGAAACTGTAGACACACATGAAAAATCACACTTGAGGATTTCTTCATACTAACACTACCTTAGTTGTGGCAACTTATCTTCAAAGCAGTTTCCCATGATGCTGATGTGAATGATGGGGAACATTTTCTCAGTATTTATCTTCATGTTTTTAGTTTGCACCCTTGTTTTACACCCAACACATTCATTTAAATGTTCTCCTTGCAGCCTTTGAAGGGGCAGCAATGTGTGTTTTCCAGCAGCGTAGTGCTACTTTATAGCAGCTATTTGCTGCTGCTAGTCTGGAGGAGCTGAGTGGGGGAGTTTCATGGGAAGGGTGCTCTGTGAGACGAAAGCTCGGTGGCTTGGAAACTTCAGGTCAAAGGAGGAGCTCAAAAAAAGAGGAGCTATGTATCAAAAAGAGGAGGAGCTGCACCTCAAAAAGAGGAGTTGCTGCGCCTCAAAAAGAGGAGTTGCTGTGCCTCGGTCCTGCCAGGTGTTTTACATAGCTGAATCGTTCCCATGGAGATTAAAGCAGAACTCCAGGTGTGTTTCTGATGAGGGAATAACATTACAACATGATGTAAAGTTCAACAAGTCAATCTTACATAATGCTGCCTCTGTAAATCTTTAATAGTTTCTTGCTTGTATGATTTGGCAGCAGCAGAAAACATAACGTGGATATCCCAACACAGCACAGGGTCACTATTTCCCTGCCAAGCCCTTCGTGATTCATCCAACTTATTTAGCATGAGTCACCACTGTGTGGTCGGCACCTTTGAGAGCATCCAAGCCTGACATATGTCTTGACAAATGGCTAGAGCAGATGTTTATAGAGACAACTTATTCTGGGGGAGTTTTTTTTTTCTTTTTAAAGTCGATTCAAATGGTTAGCAGAGGATGTTTAGAACTGATCCTCTTTGAGATGGAAAGACGGAGCAAATGGCTACTTTTAAGGGTTTGGGCCTGATTCTGTTTTTCATACCTCATGAAGAAAAGTGAAAAAAGCTGGGGAGTAAATGAGTCACTAAATGGACTTCACAGTGTTTACTATGACCAAAAGGCACAAGAGGATAAGGTAGTGAAAAATAAGCACTATGCTGCCAAAAGTATTCCCTCATCCTCCAGCTCATGGAATTCAGTGATCCATTCACTTTTATGTCCACAGGTGGATAGGAACCAGCACCAGGCTGCTTCTGCAAACATTGTGAAAGAACTTGTCGCTCTCAGGTGCTCAGAGCATTCCAGCATGGCAGCATGGCACGATGCCATCTGTGCAAGAACGGCAGTGGTGAAAGAGGAAGCGACTGGGAATGACAGTAGCCACAAAAATGGTTGGGTAAGTAGCTGCAGACCTCCAGCCTTCATTTGGGCTTCAGGTTAACTCACTGACAGAGGAACAGCACTCACCTGATTTGGTTTGGAGCAGAGGGGATTATAGTCTGGGGATGTTTTTCAGAAGTTGGCCTCTTATTTTGTAGGAGAATAACTCCTAATGATTCAGTATACCAAGGCATTTTGGATCATTTTAGGCCTCGTACTTTCTGGGAACAGTTTTGGAGATTCAGCAGTAACATCTCATTTATTCTTAATGTCCAAGCCAAAGGAGCAAAGGAGAATTTGATTGTAGTTGAAACTTGCGGTTCAGTATTTACAGATTTTACATGAAACGTAACTCCAAACCATTTGTGAAACACCTGCCTATTCACAGATTTGTTTTCATAGAGCATTTGAATTTTGAAAGAAAATGTAGCTTGGGAAGCTGAAATGTCTGTGATACTTGAAAAAGCTGGGAGTTGCAGAGCAATCAATCCAGGGTGCCATTCATTTTCCTTGGCACTGATTGGCTAAATGACCAGGGACCAAGATGAAGATATTACTGCAGATATTACCTTCTCCTGTAATTCTGAGATGGTGTCTACTTTGCTAATCATTGCATATTAAGGTATGTTTGGTGTTTGAACTAAAATATTTATGTATGAGCATTTTTACAGAGCATCTCTGGTATTAGCAGAGTTTAGCTTAGTGTGGGAAGTTGTGTTCCTTTCTGGACTGGATCATCCTCTGTATGCTTCTATTTGCATCGGATTCTGCTATTCATTACCTTTCTCAGATTGTAAGGACACTAGAAGGCAATGCCTGTGCTCTCTACATCTGCAGACTGGTGGTGAAACTTCACCTGTTGTTTGTTTCCACCAATATGATGGTATTTCACACTTATTTTGCAATCCCAAATTGCCCCTTAGAAGTCATAATGGGCGTGGCTTTTCTATGCTAAGAAAATCCTATGCTACGGGCCAAACAAAATGTGAGGGAAAAACTGTAAGTGAACTTCCATACATTAACATGGACTTTGTAGAAAAATCTGATTTTCTCTGCTTCCATTCAGTGGATGGCACAGCACTCTGAAGTATTCTGGTGACAAATGTTTGGCAATAAGGAAGTGTTGACTCCTGTTCATACCAAAGTAAAAATGCTGGTCAGAATTGGAGCAAAGATTACAGCATCTAAATGCTGTCAGAATTTATGGCTGTGGCTCTGTGAGTAGAGTAGTCATCTTGTGATTGGAAGGTTGCTGGTTTGATTCCAGCTTCCTCCTGCCACATGTCGATGTGCCCCTAGGGAAAGCACTTAGCCCCAAATTACCTATTGATTTGTGTATCGGTGTATAAATGTGAGTGCGAATGGGTGAATGTGACTCTAGTGTAAAGCGCGTTGAATTGTCAAGATTATTGGAAAAGTGCTATATAAGTTCAGTCCATTTATTTTATAATTTAAATTTTTAACAAGCAGTCTAATTACAAAACTGACAAAGTGCTGGTGCTGTTTCTCTTCCATTTCCCCTTTTTAAACCAGTCTACACCCTAAGAACTCATGTTGGAGCTTAATTCATCTTAGGATGCCATGATGTTGTGATTCCAGAGTTTGTGATGTGATTCCCTCTCTGGCACATTGTGTCTGTTTTCTCAGTTATCTTTTACTTACCTTTGGACATGGAAAAGAGTAAAACCATTGGGAGCTACAAACCCAAACACAACCAAATGGGGTACAGTTTAAAAATCCTACAATATTAGCTTAACTAAACTGATTGCCTGTCTATGCAGTGCCACAATAACCCTGGAGAGCAGCTTGCCACCATTGTTAAAGATCTTGGCTGTTCATAACTGCTCCCTTTAGTAGGTCTGCTAAGCAGCGTTTTCTTCACAGCACGTTTTTATGAGGCTCTTTTCCCAGTTTGCAGCAGAAGCCATAATGCGCCTTCACGAGCCAGCTGGCCTGCCCTGTCTGCCCACCGGAGCTTCGACTGGCTTCAAAGCCCTCCTGTCGCCTAATGATAATGAACACTGTGCGCCTGCTTGATGTGCCTTAGAGGCTCACTGTCAGTCCATTCAACTCGGACTCAGGTTACAGTCTGCGCTAGTGCCGCCCTACAATACCCACAATTTTCCTGGATCACTCCTCTGTCTGCCAGTTTCTGTCTGCGACCATGAACCTTCTGCCGTTATGATGTGTGTCTAACCATATGGTCCGAATCAAGGGAATGCTCTTAAAATCCAAGTCAAACACCCGAGGGAGCAGAATGCCTCAGCACTAAACCGCTGTGCAAGTCATCAAAATGTTCATTTGCGAAGGAATCTGCCTTGAAAGCTTCATAAAGAAAATCTTTGACTGAATGAAAAGGATGGATTAAGAAATCGATAAGTGGGCGAAGCATTCCCCACTGGGTCATCAATAAAACACCAAAGGAGTCCTTTTCAAATGTGTCCTGAGTGGGCCAGAGCAATCTTTTTTCCTTTCTATTCCTTGCCCCTGCTATCTCGCTGTCCCCTGCTTTTGGTGTCCAGATGAAAGAGGGCTCAATGTGAACAAAGCAAACGATTTGGCAGAGCTTTGGTCGCCTGCTGTGACAGAAGCCACTCTGTTTGCTCGTGTGGATCAAAGTAGGGGCCATCCGGGGGCGGAAAAGGCCGCTAAGACATGGAGACATTAGCACGGCATGCCAAGATTAAATGCATGCTAATAATTTAACAAATCTGACAAACTATTGTCACGCAAACCAACTGGAAATAAAAAAAAAAACATAACTTA
Source organism: Xiphophorus maculatus (assembly GCF_002775205.1). Lineage (NCBI taxonomy): Eukaryota > Metazoa > Chordata > Actinopteri > Cyprinodontiformes > Poeciliidae > Xiphophorus > Xiphophorus maculatus. Next base: position 13,083,799 of record NC_036456.1, read on the forward strand.
CATGCACATTAACTGTAACTTTGCAAAGCAGCATTTAATGGAGGTTTTATAGTTTGGTTTAATTTCAACAGGAAGCTCCACGTGTGTCTCTGCGCTGCCAGAGACGGTGAGATAAAGACTCAGACTCAGGCGCTGCTATGGGAACATGACTCATTCTAAGTCTTCCAGCTCTACCTGTGGCAGCTGCGCGCTGCTTCATGAAAGCTATTTCATGCTCCTTTTGTTTGCCAACCCACACCGCCAAGCCTCAATTTTCAATAACATATCATATCAGATGGCAGTGTCTGCACAAAGAAGCTACCCACAGCTAAAAAAGCTTCTACTGGCAGCCCTTTTTTTAAGCCACAGGAGGTTTATGAGGATGATTTGTGCCCTTTATTACATGAATGTGAGCCCGAACACAAACAGACTGTGCTGAATCAGTCAATCAGTGTTTATATTAGGCTGCTGCTGTGTAAGCAGCAGCTTGAGAGAGACTTTTTATTTGCAGTATGATTTTGCTGTATTTTCCCTCAAATCATAAACCAGTTAGAAACCAGTGATCCAGTTAATTACTAGATAGATGGAGAGCATTATGCTTGAACGTGTGCATAGCTCAGTCTACAATGTCTGTAGGTAACGCAGGGTTTTAAATTTAACACTGAGCAAAAGTTTTGAATCATTTGTAATTTTTCCACATTTCTTGTGTTTTTCTTTTTTCCATGGCTACTTTTTCAGCTCATTTTCAGTCCAGTTGCTGTACAAGATAACTATTGGTTAAAAGTTGTTATTTTTATGCTTGTTAAACCTTTAACTCAGACTTATGAATTGGTCAATCATGTATTGAGACAGACAGGGATCAGAATTGTCCACTTACAGCAGAAGGTATTAAACTTTGAGTGACAGTAATAAAACTTAACACCTAAAGTGGAGCCAAAATCAGTTTATGAGGGCTATGCTGGATTTAAATATGGCTGCCAAACAGCATCCCTTCACGATTAATTAGCACACCCAGTAAAGATTTTTATTACAGCAGCATAATCGCACACAGAAAAATGTGAGACTTTATTTTGTTTTCCTTACCTTCTTCCTCACTGAGTGCCAGACAAGCCAGTTACAGTTTTTCTAAACTTTTTGATTATTTATCTAACTGTAGATATGGGTAATTCATAAAATGAAGAACATTGTAGAAAACCCTGAGCACAATCTTCCTCACTTCATAAGAATGTGATACAGCAGCAGAATGACTTCAGTCAGAGGCTGCCGTAACACTGTAGCAGCCTACAGGAGATCCTTCCATCAGCTTCCACAACTCTTTGAAGAGACATGGACAATATAAGTTACAACAACAATTCATTTGTTTTTGGATTAATTAAGTCTTTTTTTAATTAATTTGACTTTTAGGTGAGTAGTCCAGACTTACAAACATCAACACACATCAATCCTTCTTCTGTTCTCCAGTTTTGCTAGTTTTGAAGAGAGGACAGGCTAAACTCTTTAACTCTTTAGTCAGATCTGATTATTATTATTATTATTATTATTTTTTTGGTTTAGTGCTCAACTAGAAAATGAAGCGTCTCTCAGGAGCTGCTTCATATTTTTTTGTTTCTTGTTATCTCTTAGATGCTGTAAATCTGCAGTAGATACTTTTTTTAAAAACCTGGCATCTCTTATTTTGTTCTATACTTGTCCACTTAGCAAAGGTTGCCCTGTTTGGAGTGACGGTACGTTGAGAAGAGCTGGGCTGAACATGAATGCAGAATAAACCAAAGCCCTCAGAAAGCATAAAAAAAACCCCAAAGAAGTGTTTATTAAAAGATCATAAGGAAGTCTGGCTGCTTGGAGGAAAGTATAAAGAAATCTGGATGAACTGGAACAACTGTGTAAGACAGAGTAGGTCAACATTCCTCCAAAACAATGTTAATTACTTACTGCCTGTTATCACAAAGACTTGGTTTTGGCCCCAACCAGGTATTAGGTTTAGTGAGCGATTGCTTTTGGTTTGGATTGATTTTGGAATGAAATGTAATCTTTTGAAAACTTTTCTTTTCTATTACGTTTATCTTTGTCTGAGATCGACATTTGTATGATGACCTAAAAGACTTTAAGTGCGTCAAAAAGAAACAAAAGCAGAAGAAGATTGAACTTTTCATGGCACTGCGTCTCGTGTAGACTTTGTCACATTTGGGACAGAAAAGAGAAAAATGCAATACTGCTGATTTATTTCACTTTCTTTCATAGAAATAAAAAAAAAATAGTTTGCCAGATTATGACCACCATCCGTTGCCCCTCCGTTACAACCTCTGCCTTTAAAAAGAAACCTACACACACATAGAAACGGCAGATGTTCGAGCTCAGTTATATCTCTGCACGGTGCTTCAGCTATGTTGTCATACACTAAGAGGTGTGGAGGAGGTCCATCTGTCACAGCACCACTAACCCTCCAAACAGAACCTGAGCCGCCATTCACAGCTCGCCCACGTCTCCTCAGCCCTCAGCCGCTGCTTCCCAGCACGCAGCGCTGCTGAAGTGAAAACACTAAATGCAGAAACAATTGTTTCATCTTACATCATAATGCTGAAAGTTGACACCACTAATGAGCTGAGAACCTCAGTGAGGGTTGACGAATGCTTGTGTCTTTGCATGGTGGCTAAAACCAATTTACAGGCTTATGTTGTGCATTCCGGTGCCAGTAATCATTAATATACACTGCTCCCATAGAACAAACAAATAAAGCGACAATATGCATAACATGACTTTATATAATTTTGGATGCACAATGTGGAGGCATCTGAGTGGCAGCGCTTTAACACTTCTAAGTAGTTTTATCAGTGTGAGGTGTCAAATGCGGTGACAGGTCTGTTTACAGGTGACAGCTATGAGTACCTCTAGGGAAGCTGCATAAATGTCGCAATTTTCAAATTGTTATATAAAAACAAAGTACAATGTCGAAAAATGTCTGTTCACATATTATTCAAAGATTTAAAAAAAATAAAACTTTATTAAATCTGACAGCTTGCAGAAGAAAGTCATTGTTTAAAATGGAAAGTAATTGACTTTTCTGCTAATTTAAGTCAAGTTGAGCCAGCTGCTGTTAGAGAGACAGCCATTGAGATTTAACTGTCCTACTGTTGCAATATTCCTACAAGAACAGGAGCAGAGGTCAGGTAGCTGAGTTTTATTGATTTCCTGCTCACTGCAAACCAGCAGACTGACGTGACTATTTATAAAGTGTGCACACCTGGAGGGCAGAGAGGAAGGAGTGAAGGAAATGTGTTTGCTAAGTTTCCGGTGGGGCATTTATGGCCTGAATCTTGAGTTGTAAAGATTTGTGTATCCTAAATGGACTGTCAGTAGTTGTAAAGTCCAGCTTTTCACTGCTAAATGCTGAACCAATCAGATTTCAGTGTGAGTGGTGGCTCTCTCACTACACAAGAAGAGTAAACGTTTACTTTTAGTTCTCCCTTTCAATTAAATTTGGTTTTTGGAAAGGGTTTAGACACACTGTTGGAAAGGATTTTAGAGAATTGTAAACATAGTCCAATTCAAATAATTTAAAATTACCTTAATATATTGTGCATCAAATCGGCTTAATTATAACTGCTAAATCCTATGAACACAACTGTGTACAGTAAAAATTGTGATCCTGATATTCTGGGTCGTACGTCGCATTGTGCGCCTCCCAGTGGAACTGGTACTTTTTTTCTTCTTCATTTTTTAAGGAGTTGTTAACTTACAACAAGCTCATATTTCTTGCTGAAAGGTTACTAGTAGGTTTGTTTTGTCTTATTTCAAGTGTATAAAATAAAAACTAGACCAAAAATACATACTAAGATTTAATGTTTTTGCAGTCTGACAGATGAGATGTACGAGGCATTTGCACAATTTGAAGACATGCTGAGGAGCTAATTCAGCCATTTGATTCACTACTCAATTTGAAAAATAAAGGGCATTTTAGGGGAGAACATATACCTGAATGTTCACGTTCCTCTTGTATCATGAAGGCAACGACTTCACCTGAAGAAAATGGTGGTGTGTGTGCAGAGACACCCCCTCTAAACAGAATATTTTATTCCCTGAATACACACCTAGAAGAGCACAAAGGACTCAAGGCTCCTTCCTCCAGGAATGTGTCTAATGGCATTATGCTTTCCTGTACTGTATCTAGTACTGAGAAGAGAGGAGACACACCACCCACTGAGTTATCTAATGCATGACCTGAAATCCTCTGTCGCTCTCTCCTTCCTGCCTGCCTGTCTGTCCCCGGGCGCTGCTCTGGGCTCTGCGGATACTGTGAAAGCAGTGAACTTCAAAAAAAAAAAAAAAAAAAAAAAAAAAAAAAGGTGAAGCAAACCAGGGAGATGCGAGTGACATCTCGGGTAACCGTGGGGCTGCGGGGCGATTTCACAACTGTGCTGAGATCACACGGTCTCTGAGCAGCTCAGGCTGTTTCCTCACTGTCCACAGGTGAGCAGGTGTGGGTTTTAGAAAAGGTCAGGTGTTGTTACGTAACATCTTGAGCTACACTGCAAATCTGGACGCTTTCGGAGAGGCGGTTTGTTGTGAAGTGGAGGGAAGATTTCAATGTATTCAGTCGCAGCATCGGTTTTACTACAGAAAACTGCTTCACTCCACTTATGTGGAACTCTAAGACAATATATATATATTTTTATTAAGTGAATAGTTTGAGTAATTTGAGAAATGGCTGAACACTTTAAGAAAAAGCTTGTTTTGGGCTCCAAAATCAGATTTTTGGTGCTCAATAACTATCTTCCTGATTAATTTTTTTTTTAAACAATTTTTCATGATGTCACGTGAGGATTCAGGAAATAGAAAAAGAATTGTGCATCCCAACTTTCCTAAAGCAGGACAAGTTTGGTCTGATTTATGTTTGATCTGACAGAAAAAAACAAAACAATTTCTTAGTACTACTGCAATGGTACATTTATAGGCTGAGGTCTTTTGGAGTAACACCCCCAAAATACACATAAACACATGTATAACTATGTGTTGATGCAACTCATCTGTTGCTATGGGTCTGCCTGCGATCAGCGCTCCCGCCTTGTCTGTCAGTTAGGTAATACAGTGGTGCCAGGAATTATATCGGAGGTGACACCTCATCAGGACTATAAATAGCTGTGCACCTCCCTCCTGGGAGCCCAGCTGCAGCTCTCTCCCACGCATTAGTTCATTTGTTTATAGGGAGCTGAAATTTCCCACTGCTGCTTTATTCTCCCGAAATGTCTGAATCCTGCATATGAACACAAAAACACCCTGAAAGACCCGCAGAAAGATGCGTGGAGCTCAGTGCCGTCATCGCTTTATCATAGCATAAAGCCGTGATAAAACGGTTCAAGTTGACTGTGATCAGAAGTTAGCCAGTCTTCAAAATGGGAAAGACAGAAAACATGCCATTAGCTGCATGAAAAGAGATACTGCTTTAAACGTGGCTATATCTGCAGTCAGAGCAATAATCGGTGACAAACAAAACCGGACAACAAGCCAAATTTATCCTGCCGCCGTTCTCAGTGAGAATTGTGGTAAAGATAAATCTTCATCATTTTTGTTTTTGCCAAAGGTGCCATAAAGTGTATGAAATCGACACAAAATTCAGAGGAAAGTGATCTCCCTCCCACTTTGTGTCACTCTTACATAAATAAAATGTAGGAAGCAAAATAAAGCAAGTGGGAGTGATAAGCAGATGAGAATTGAAATAACATAATATAGATAAATAATAAAAATGATACAGAAAACCCCCTGCAGGCCGCGTCTGACCCCAGTGAGTCATTGTCTGCATGAGCGTCTCTGGAGTTGAACATGACTCAGTAGAAACGCAGTTCTTTCACCGACAAACACCAGAACGAGGCTGCAAATGTATTCTTTAATATTTTATAGAGTTGGATGGTGTGTGTGTCTTCTTTTTGCTTCTTTTCTTTACTACTAAGCAGATTTTCTTTTCCTGAAATATACCTGAATTTGCTGTAAAGGACTAAACGTGGGCATCGCACAGAGAAGTAGTGAAACAATCGCTAAGTAAAGCTGCACTGGAAAAGAAACAAAAGAGTAGATGAAGTAAACAAAATAGAGATTTTGCTCCATGATGAAATTAAAACAAGAAGATTTTTATAATTAAGTTAAGAAATGGTAGCGTAGCAGTAAATGAACATCATCATTCCTGACAAGGTGGCAGGCAAATCACTTCTATGACAGCTCAAGTTTTCAGTTTTAATCCTTGTGTTGCTAATTTACTTTTTGACATAATTTTCTTCAAAAATTGATCGCATGGAATTGTATACATTTCCTGTATGTAAAAGTTCAATGTTTTCTTTATTTTTAAAAGCAAAAATAAAATTGTTTTTTTAATTCCAAAACCTGAGCAAATTTCCAACAATATACATCGCAAAACAAGATAATCTGCTTCATGCAGCCTTTGCGGGTCTGAGTAAATTTGGTTTGAGTGAAAATGGCTCGCTGACGTCGCTGAATCCCAAGTTTAATTAGCTTGAAAGTTTGATTTTTCAGCATCGGATCTACAGCTGCTAGACTAGTAAAATCTGGATAAAACATTTTAAAATTTCCAACAAGATGGCGTCTACACCTTTTCCCTGACAACTACATCTGAGACCTGCTGTTCATTTGCTAATGACTGACGTAGGTTTAGAGCTCGCCAACTAACTTGTTGTTTGTTGCAGATGGATGGATTAAAAACAATAAGACATTCACAAGATGACCTGTAAAACTCTTTCCCTGTCAACCACAGATGAGTTTTTCTATTAATTGGCAACGACGGCCTCAGAGTTAAGAAGTATAGCTTGCTAGCAAGCTTATCTTTAGCATTAGCATTGTAGCTAAATGAGCTAAACTTGGTTTTCCACTTAAATTTGAAGTCTTAAGCAGAAATTTTCTTGACTGCAAATCTAAGTTAGTTCATTCACTACACAACCGACATTAACACCAGTCTAATTGTTGTCTGTTAGACTTTTCACGTGATAAATTTGGTTCATAGTTGAGTGAAGGAGCATCCTTGGCTTAATTGTAATTCAAATGTTTTCACAGGATTTTCTACCAAATCAAAGCAGCTAATATTAGAACACATTTTTTTGATATAAAATGTGTTACGTTTGATATTCTACAAAAACTGTTTTTATAGTGCAAACGTGCTTAACTGAAGTTGTGTCTTTGTTATAAGATGAAAGAGCTGTTTTAATTTGTTTAGTATAGATTTCATATTTGCTTCAGAGCCTCTAAATAAACATGTTCAGGTTTCAGATGATCATATGCTCCCCTGAGACTTGACGAAGCCCTGAACATTTTGTTCTCATCAGTTATTAAACCAAAGGATTTTTCAATTTGAATAAAAGCATCAAGTTAATGATACTTTACATGCATATCTATAGATATATAAATATATTTATACGTTATGCACATGAGTATAAAAGGATTAACATTCAATTTCTATTAAATCAATAAAAATCCCTAGAAATAGTTTATTGTTAATGCTCAAATCTGCATTTTTTTCAGTAAAAAAAAAAGCAGATTGTGTGTTCGGGGAATCCTTAAAGTTTTGACTCCTTCTCATATCCCATGTGTAAAGAAAGCAAGACAAAAATAAGTTGCTGTTTTTGGTTTTAAACGAGACAAAAAGAAGAATCGTGCCACTCCAACTTGCAGTTTTTCAGATGTTCTAATACTTTTGCATTGCCGACATAAATAATGGCGCACTTTGCGGGGAAACTAGCCTGCGCCAGATCGCAGTGCGCGCGCATCTGGTGCCAAACTGGCCTCCGGTGAAGCAGCAGCAGCAGCAGCAGCAGCAGCAGCAGCAGCAGCAGCAGCAGCAGCAGCAGCAGCAGCAGCAGCAGCACATTGTTCTGTTCCTCTTCATCCTGCCTACTAATATTCAGGCAGCCGAAACTTGAGTCATGCCTCACGTGTTGTACGGTCTTCTGTTATGTTTGGGAACTAAAAAGTGAGATCTCATTGAAACGTGTTTACTCTAGTGGAGGTAAGAGTTGAGATTAATTTTTTTTTCTTGTTTTGTAGACGAAAAAAACAAAAACAAAACAGTGGCTCTCTTGCCTCTGGCTGCGATCGCCGTTTCTTCACGTGCTATGTAGGTCACTCACTTCAGTGGACGTGCTGTTCACCACCCGGGTCCTTCCAGTCCCCCCACCAGATCTGAACGAGTGGGCCGCCTGCTGCCGCTGAGAGGCATGCCTCGCCTCCCTCTGCCACAGCTCCTCTCTCTGCTCTGAAGTCGGGGTGTTAATGGGAACTAGATGGAAAGTGTGAGGTGGGAGATGCTGGCTGTTTTCAGCACGCTGGATAGCGCCCGGGGAAGTTGGAGAGGACGCGCGGACGCGCCGGGATTTTAAGTGAATGTAATTTGGGATTCTTTCCGGAGACATGAGTGGCGGCTGATTTTAGGTACTTGTTTGCAGCCAACAGGCGCAGGTAACCTAAGAGGGGATTATTATTATTATTATTTTTTTAATTTCTCTGCTGTGAGAGACATGGACTTTGCTGACATTCTCTTCGCTCTGTTCATCGTCGTGGTCGCGGTCGTGTCTCTGCTGTCAAACTTGTTGGTGCTGCTATGTTTCGTCCACAGCACCGAGATCCGCCGGCAGGTGCCCGGCGTCTTCACCATGAACTTGTCCTTCTGCAACATCCTCATCACGGTGCTCAACATGCCGGCCACCCTGCTGGGGGTCGTCAGGAACCAGAAGCCCTTCGGGGATTGCGTCTGCCACACGGTGAGCTTCCTGGAGACGTTCCTGACTGCCAACACCATGCTGAGCATGGCCGCGCTCAGCATCGACCGCTGGATCGCGGTGGTCTTCCCGCTCAGCTACGCCACCAAGATGCGCTACAAGGACGCGGTGATCATGGTGGGCTACTCCTGGCTGCACTCCTTCACCTTCTCCCTGACGGCGCTGCTCTTCTCCTGGGTGGACTACAGCGACGTGTACGCGTCCTGCACGCTGCAGCCCAGCGGGGGAGGCAGCGACAAAGTTAAGTTCACGGTTTTCACCGTGGTTTTCCACGCCACCAGCTTCGCGCTGTCGCTGCTCATCCTGTGCTTCACCTACCTGAAAGTGCTGAAAGTCGCCAGGTTTCACTGCAAGAGGATCGACATCATCACCATGCAGACTCTGTTTCTGCTGGTCGACATCCACCCAAGGTGACTTTCTGTTTGTTCAAACTTGTTTACCCGAACGCTTTTACTAAAATGTGACAAGTATGGCTCGCCAGAAGTGCCATAATTTAATAAACAACACCGCATTCAATCACTTTGAAATATGCTGTTGTCTTAATTGTTTGCGTAATCAACGTGGAAGTGATTGTTCTGTTTATTTTTCCCAATATTTGTAATCTATGTCAGCATCATTTCGATCATTTTATTTCTTCAACTACATGGGTGTTGATGTATGGTTTTTGTGTGCATTTGATGTTTTCAAATCACCTTATATAAAGAAAAACCACATAATTTCATTGTATATTTCGTATTAGTGAAAATAAAGGTAATCAAATATAATTTAATAGCTAAAGCAAATTAAATAGCTATTTAAAATCTCATTTATTAAAAAGATAATAAATATATGAAGTAAGTAAATGCATCCATACTTCTTAAATGAAGTTCTTAAAAACTGCGATGAATAGATAAATAAATAAATAAATGTGGATAGCTATCAATTAGTTATTAATTAGGCATTTAAACAGTAAATATTAAACTAATCAATAAATAAAAGGCTAATACATTGAGAATAGTACATCTAAAGTCCTTCTTTTTTATTTAAAACTTTATTAATCTAGTAAATGTTTCATCAATATAAATGACCTCTTTTGCAAGAGAATCCTGACCAAGACAGAAATCAGCACAAAAGGCACATTTTCAGTGTTAAAACATTTGACAAATTTCAATCAAGACAGTTTAACCATAAAATATGAAATGTAATACATCAAGACTAAAAACAGCAAACAGCTGTAATGAAAGCTCATAAAATTTAGCACCTGCAGTAAGATGTGGATTATTTTTGCTTTAAAGGAGAGATTTAATCATGTCCACTGGGTAACAAACCCCTGAGGATTTTTCCATGCAGAGGGAATACCACGCCTCAATAAATAGTTAATACAAATATTGATTTGTTCTTTAAAAAAAGACATATATCACCCTTATGCCATTGTGATATCTTCGACTACATCATTATCAATCAAATTCCAGGAACGGGGCTTGAATGTCGTATTTAATCACTCACTGGGAATATTAAGTTTAAATTACACTGAATTATTGATTCACATTTTATTTAATAAGACTGCACTAGATTTTTGCATCAATAGTTCATTTAAAATTATTTCTTGTTCGAGATATAAGTGAGAATTTTCTGGGAAGCTTTAGTTTTCTCTTTCCGTCATCAGTGTTGCATCCAGACGCTGCTGGGTTTCTTTGGCTCGGTCCGGCCGTACTGGTCACCAGTCACTCACTTTAACATGAAACAAATCCCACAGGCCCCACTCACACGACAGCAGAACTCAGATGATGTCACGCAATTATTACCGACAAGACAGGCACCACACGTCCTCTGCTTGGCTCCCCCTTCTGCCTGCTCTTTGTCTCAGTTACTGTAACAGTAGAAGAAGAAACTGCTGAAGACTAAAACAAAAAGAACGACTTGAGTTACCATTCATATTAGAGAGTCAGTAGATTTAGTTTAGTCAGAAACCCTCCAAAAACTCTGTCCGTTACAGGAATATTGAAACAATGAATGCTTTAATAATTGTACATATTTTATTTTACAGTTACTGAATTTATTTTAAAATTACTCTAATCATTTAATTATTATTTCCACATTTAAATAGTGATTGAAAGTAAGTATCGCCTTGTAGTAAATTATTACTTAAAGCACAGGTGTCAAACTCCAGTCCTCGAGGGCCGCTGTCCTACAGCTTTTAGATGTGCCACAGGTACAAAACACTGGAATGAAATGACTTAATTACCTCCTCCTTGTGTAGATCAGTTCTCCCAGCCTTGCTAATGACCTAATTATTCTATTCAGGTGTGGTGCAGCAGAGGCACATCTAAAAGTTGGAGGACACCGGCCCTTGAGGACTGGAGTTTGACACCCCTGACTTAAATAATTATTCGTACAATTCATTATTAAAGTTGATCTGGACACAGATACATTTAATTTAGAAATACATCAATGATAGATATAGTGCATTACTTAAGAAATGCAAGTCAGCTACCTCAGTATTTCTATTTCATACTGAATTTCATTCATTCATTCATTCATTCATTCATTCATTCATTCATTCATTCATTCATTCATTCACTCATTCATTCATTCATTCACTCACTCAATAATATTTTGACTTTTCATTCATGTATTGAATAGTCGCCCATTTGGGAATCAATTAAATATATTTAATGTATTTATTTGCTCATTTGTGGCACCGTTGGACTTCTATAGTATTACATGCAATCAATTTTGAATACTTAGTTATTTATTCATTACAATGTGGCTATGTAGGATCGCCACACTATATTTAACTCAGCCTTTATTTCTTTCTTTCTTTCACAGAACATTTTTTATTGAACTGTTACACTTTTGTACCTTCGTATGTGACATCTGAACGCTCTTCTACTTATTTATCTGTTGATTTGTGGGACTTTTGGACTTAATGTCTCTCTTTGCTGTTTGCAGCGTCAAACAAAGGTGTTTAGCTGAGCAGAAGAGGCGAAAGCAGAGAGCCACAAAGAAGATCAGCATCTTCATCGGCTCATTTATCATCTGCTTTGCTCCTTATGTAATTACGAGGTAAGACTACCTGATGGGAATTCATACATCATTTAATGTAGTGCAAAACCCCTGAGTGAGAGCTTTAAAAATTAACAACCCAACTCATGTAAGTTAATAGGCTGCAGCTCGAACAGCTACCTTGATTTAGTCTGAATATCTTTGTTAGTCATCGTCTCACTGCAGAGACACTGCAACAGACAAACACCTCAAAGATCTGCCACAACATCAGGTGAAGTTCTGCTGCTCACACTCACATCTCATCGAACTGGATTGTAAAGTGATGGCTGTTGAATGAATTAGGCTTTAGACAGTCAGACACACCAGCCAAGCCCTACTTAAACAACAAAAAATGGATAAATAAAAGGGAAATGAGGTGTAGTCAAAACATTAAGAGCAATCAATTATTAATCAGATAATAATTTGCTTCAACAGAGGCACACAGGACAAACAGCCTCACACTGATTCACACCTGAAAGACATTTCTGAGGACCCGATTGACCTAACATGCATGTTTTTAAGTGTAGGAGGACGCCAGAGCTCCCAGAGAGAACAAAAACATTCACTGGGAAAATATTCTAAACTCCTGCATTTGAACCTTGAACTTTCTTGCAGCAGGGTTCATCTGAACAGTTCTTTGCAATGCTACTGGCATTGACTCAAAACAAACCCAAGTAGAGATAAGAGAGTCATCTCCAAAAAAAAAAAAAAAAAAGATTCAAAAACATGGGTTTTCAAAAATAAAAGCATTTATATTTCGCTGCAGAATTGAAAACGTAAGCATGTTTTATATTAGAGTTTCTGCAGATCGCAGTGGGGAACATCAGAGGGGTCTGGATGTGGCCAGGTCTTTACTGAACTGGTGGATGATTTGGTTTCAATCATATTTTTGAGAAAACTAAGAATTCTTCGCCTTTTTTCCCACAAAGAAAGCCCCATGTATGTGTTATAAAACATCTATAAAGAGTGTGGAATAATTCAGTAAAAGTTCATTGAAACGTGCTATTCACACTTGTCTCAATCTGACTCAGTGCTAATGCAGACGAAGTATTTTTGAGGTTCTTTATCAGATTAAAGGTTTCACCAATGCCACTTTGGTTTTTAAAGAATCTCTGTTCAGTGTAGAATAACCAAATTGAGGTTTTAGCAATCGAAAAATGTCAGATTATAGTTGAGGTTGGAGAGCAAACTCCTTAGATAACAGTGTAACAGCATGGGGCGTCCATTCCCTCTGAATGGACATGCAAATGGAAGATAGAAAATTCCTTTACATCACAACAGCAGGTATATTGTTCTGAAGGACCCCACTGGACATTTCTCCCTGGGGTAGAAAGCCATAATGCCCATCTCAAGAAAACCCCATTAACGCTGTAATTCAAACACTGAAACATGGAGCTAAAACATGTTTCTCCAGAAAATCCATGAGGTTGACATTTCTGGCGAGAGGATGAGACGTTATCAGGGAAAGATTCCCGACTGACTTGTTGAAGAGCATAACTTGACCTCCTGATCCTGCGGAAGCCTCCAGCTGGGACCTAAATATCTCATCTGGATGAGCCGTGTGCTGGTAAATTGCAATAATCTCCAACCCAATTGCGCCCGTATGATCCAATTTCATTTTAGTGGCACAACATCAGAGCAAGCAGAGAAAACGATCCGGATGGAATCATTTTTTGGAAATTAGGACCCAGTTGTGTGGGAAATCATGGCTTTTGTGGTGCATGTTTAATCATTTTATTTATTAGCCATCGTTGCTTTATTGTATCATATTTTATAGCTCATATTTACTGTATTGATAGACAAGCATTCGCCAGACTTCCCCATGGCTGATACTAATTTCTGTTTTCCTTCAAGTTTGTGCTGAGTCAAAAAGCTGCAAAACTCTTGAGACCCTAAACATACAGTCAGAGCTGCAAAGCGTGGTTGAGGTCAAAGCATTGTCAACTGCTTGAATGGTCTAGTCATAAAGTAGACCTTAGCTTTAGGTGTTTTTGCAAAGGTGTCAGTAAAACTTTCTCCAGACTCCAGCAACACTTGAGACACTGAGAAGAAGTCATTATTAAAATAATGAATTTGTGACTTTTAGACATTATTTTTCATCAATTGTATTGTATTTAATATTTAACTTTGTCATCACAATTTAAGCAACAAATTGTTTGCCCTTCCTTACATCTTGGTACGGGTGCAAACAAATTTACCTCTACTACATCAGTAAGAGTTTTGAAAGTTAAGGGTTCAGTTCCAGTTTCCTCTCACATGAATGCCATCTTGGCTAAAACACTTCACTATAAGTTGCTGCTGATCTAACCACTCTGAGTGGTCAGTATGACAGGAAAAATACTATCTTTACGACTGTGTTGATTAAGTAACAGAATGAAAATGCAGCATATGCATTTTTTTCTCCTGTAGAAAATCCTTTTAAATATACAGTACAGACCAAAAGTTTGGACACACCTTTTAATTTAATGAGTTTCCTTTATTTTCATGACTGTTGACATTGTAGATTCACACTGAAGGCATCAAAACTATGAATAACACATGTGGAAATATGCACTAAACAAAAAAGTGTACAACAACTGAAAATACCCCTTATATTCTAGTTTCTTCAAAGTAGCAACCTTTTGCTGTGATTACTGCTTTGCATACACTCTGCATTTTCTTGATGAGCTTCAAGAGGTAGTCACCTGGAATGGTTTTCACTTCATAGGTGTGCCCTGTCAGGTTAATAAGTGGGATTTCTTGCCTTATAAATAGTCATGAAAATAAAGAAAACCCATTGAATTAGAAAGGTGTGTCCAAACTTTTGGTCTGTACTGTATTTTTGAAGGTATTTTGTTAGAAAGCCACTTGTCTCATTGGAAGATACTCTTTGTTTTAAGTTAATTTTATTCAATTGTTAAACTGAATAATAATTTAACATACAACATTTAACCTTTGTTGTGTGGATTAAGGACATTTCTGTGGATAAGGCCTGTGATAGACTGCCTTCCCACAACATCCTCTTACACCAGATCCTGTTTAGCAAAATCCTTGTTATTTTAAAGGTGAGAAATGAAATCTCCTGCTTGGGTCTGCGTCTCTGTTCAGCGCTCACCTTCTCTCTCCTCAGGTTAGCCGAGCTTCTCCCCTTTGTAGACGTCAACCGACACTGGGGCATCGTCAGTAAGTGCCTGACGTACAGCAAGGCTGCGTCCGACCCGTTTGCCTACTCGCTGCTGCGCCAGCAGTACAAAAAGGTCCTGGTTACGGTCGTCAACAAGCTGCTGCGCCGCGACCTTTACCCTTCGTCGGGCCACAACAGCTCTGTGGACACGGAGAATGACTACTGTCTTCAGCGGATCAGCTAATGGCAAAAATGTGATGGATTTGGATGTGACAGATGCTCTCCAGCAGAGCGAACCAGCACCAAAAACAGGTTGGCTCATGAGGAGGAGGTGGGCGGGCGGAGGAGATGGAGACTACAGGGTATTGTCGGGGAGGGGAGATGGAGGGGACAGATTGTGGGTGAAGAAGGAGCAAAAAGAAGAAAGGTTGTGGGTGGAGAGGAATGGAAAGGCAGGCATGAGTGGGAGGATGGACGGGTAGAGATATGATGTAGGGGAGACAGGTGAGTTTCGATAGGATGGTTCTGGTAAACAGCAGGTTCTGTGATTCATTAGCCTCAACAAACGACACAGAAACCAACCAATTTCCCCCCCCTGGACGTCACAGATTCAGGTTATTTCAAACTGAAAAACAAGAGACTGGAGTCAGCGACGTGTAAGAAGTAGCTTTTCAGTGCTAAACCAACCAACCATCTTATTGTTTTCATTACCCTGGACAAGTTCGCACTCCTGGAAACCTCCAGAGAACCCATCGGGACACGTAAGAACTCGTTTGTGCTAGAAAGCTTCGCGTCGTCTTGTCGGTCTCTGAATATTGATGCACTTTGTCCGAGGACATTTCCTAAAACTTCTGCGCTTGCAGGAGACAGAAGCTGTTTTGCAGGATGAGCCTGGTGATGGTTTATATTTTTGTTACTGTCAACAAGTGCCACAAGAAGGCAGAAATATGAAAGGTGTTATTGTGTCTCTCAGTACCTTACAGTTTCCACACAGTCTGTCTATTTTGGGCCACATCACAGTGGCTGAAGACCAACAGAAGAACAAAAGGGGAGAAATGTTTAATGATAGGTTCGCACACTAATCTACCTCTGGTTCCCTAAAAGCCCAATGGTTTGTGTGTAAAAAATGTGACTCATTATGTTTTCTGATTTTTTTTTTTTTTACCTTCTCCACAGTTGATATCCAGGTCTTTTAAGCAATGGGAAATGTTGCATTTACTTAGATGAATCAAATTAACAACAGGTTTATAAGCACAAAGTAATAATTTTTATTTCTTTGGATCTCCGTAATTATTCCCATCCATCATGAAACTGTACAGTAACTTGCAAAAATACTCACTTTCTTTTGAGTTTTTCTCCATTGTCATGTTACAATGGCAATGCAACATGACATTTCAGGCACTGAAACGGTTTTGTTGCTGAAATAAAACAAATAAACCAACAGCAATTTGAGATGGAACAACCCAAAGCTGCGCAAATGTGTAAAATGGAAGGAAAATAATACGCAGTTTTCAAAAGGTTCTACATGTAAGAATCTGAAGTGTGTGGCTTGTTTTTGTTTTCAGTCCTCTGAGTCGATACAAACCCTCAGACAGCTGCAAGTCCTTTTGCACATCTGGAAATTTTTGACAATTCTTAATAGCCCAAGCTCTGTCAGCTTGAGACCATGTGAACACAATTGTCCGGTCTCGCTGTAAACGTAAATGCCATTTAATTGGATTTACATCTGGGCTTTGACTAGGCCATTCTAAAACATGCGCATACTTTTGATCAAAACCATTCCGCTGTAGCTCTGTTTGTGTGTTGTAATGCCGGAAGTTAAATTTTGACCCCAGTTTTAATTCCTCTGCAGCCACTGAACAGTTCGCTTGCACAGAATAATGCTGCCACCACCTCCGTGACGGTGTGTAATGTGCATTGTTAGTTTCCTCCGTACACAGCCGAAAAACAAATGTTGTCTTCATCCAATCAGAGCATCTTCTTCCACGTGTTTGCTGTGTCTCATACTTCCCTTGTTACAAACCGCTTTCTTTCAGCAGTCGCTTCCATAAAAACCGGAGCTCTGAAGTGTAAAACGACTGATTATCTCGTCAACAGGTTCTCCTGTCTGAGCTGGCTGCTCCTCTGATTGACTGTCAGGTTAGGTGGACAGCTTTGTCGGGGTTAGTTTGCAGCTGCGCCGCTCTTTCCTTACTTTCACATGTCGGACTGATCAGAACTCAGTGAGACGTTCAACCTAACCCTTCTTTTCCATTTCTCACACTGAGAACACGTTTCCTTCCACTTCACAATTATGCACAACTTTGTTTTGGTATATATTATTACGTAAAAATTTTCATGGATGTTGAATTTTTAGGTCTGAATGAGACAAAATGTGAAAACGTTTTGCAAGGCGCTGTAAACGTTGAGGGGTTCTCCAGTAATGTGAAGTTTTTTCGCGGCTTGTTTCAGTTTCCCGTCATCCCGCAAACCCCCAGATCTGTGTAATTAGAAACAAAAAAATGACTGATCAGATAATCCCACCGTTCTCAGAAGGTACGCGCACACGTTTGTGAATTTTTGAAAAGCGTGCTGAAAACGTTGCGGTGGGAACGTTTCCCAAAATTAAAATCCGCCTCAGTTGGATTCTTTTCATGGACTTTGTTGACAGTGAGAAACTCCTGCTCATCACCAGACTCGCCCTCCAAAGAGCCAGTTAGCAGCTGAATGTACTAGATAACCCTCTTCTAACCGAGACGTAATTGTACTAGCAGCCTCTGTTTTTTTTTTTGCCAGTCGACCGGTTCCTGCGGACATCGACGCGGGCTGAGTGTGCTGACGTGTTTCGCTCTGCACTGTACAGGAGCAGCTTTTCGTCTAGACTGTCGAGGGCAGACTCGATGTAGCACAGCCATGGTGTCTAAGTGCTTTAAATTACACTGTTCAGTGTTTGTGCCAAGTTTATATGAATATGTGACTATTTTTCAACCACTGTTATACTTTTACGACAGCTGCTTCGATAGGAGAAAATACGTTTAATTAGATGCATTTTGCCCACATGAGTCTTTTCCCTCCTGTGAGCCACTTGCTGTTCTCTGACGGAGTGATTATTAGACTATGTGCAATAAAAGATGTTCATTGTAAAGCTGTCATCGATGGGGTCGAATGTTTGAATCAGTGAGTTTCATACTTATCTGAAAAGTCTTAAAATCCTCTTTAGAATATAAATAGTGTAATAGTTTCTATGGGGACTTAGTGACCCCAATATTCCCACTGCTTTTACTCCTCCAACCATCCTGATGTTTGGTTCTCAGACAAACTTGTTTTGCAGTTTCAAACGTCTGAATTGTTGCCCGTTTCTTCTGATCACCATACTGCAGCTGTTTTAGGTAAGTAGTTGTTTTTTTTTTAAGGATTATGAAGACAAACACATATTTATCTTAATATACTGAATTGTTGTCTTGTCTTTACCATTTTGAAGAGTGGAAAACAGACGTAGGTCTCTTTTTAAAGCTCTATT
This sequence comes from Xiphophorus maculatus, assembly GCF_002775205.1. NCBI lineage: Eukaryota > Metazoa > Chordata > Actinopteri > Cyprinodontiformes > Poeciliidae > Xiphophorus > Xiphophorus maculatus. The sequence goes on from NC_036456.1 coordinate 13,102,178, forward strand.
TATGCAAAGAGAAAACAGGAAGCCGTGGATTATTAATTACAAGTTTCAACACAATTTTGTTAAAGCATAAATGAAACAAAATCCTCTAGTTTCATCTATTAATTGTTGTAGGGGTTTCACTATTTTTGATGTTAATGGGTTTTTTTTTAGTAACAATAATATTTCAAATAATATTTCAACAATAATATTTAAAATTGAAGGCTGGATTTAAAAAAAAACTGCTACTAAAACATGAATAAACATTTCTTTTGAATGCATCTTTACTGGGCAACTAAAGTAAGTTTGGAAGCTATATTTTATTTCAAGATTTAATTTAGAAATTTCTACATTTAGTCATTTGAAATGGAAGTGAAATTACAGGGCTAGTTTCCCAAAATGCATTATCCCATGTCTAAAATGGAATTTTTTCCAAAAGGATAAAGATTGAAATAGAGAAATATGACTCTCTCTGGAAGTGTTGCAGAGTCATTCACGTCTTCCTGTTGGTTCCATTTAGTCCTCTTTCTAATGCCGAAGACATAAAAATAGCTGCAAAAGAGAAACTTCCACTCCAATATTATGCATATTCCCAAGATTAATTAAAAAGTTTGGTCAATGTTCTTCTCCTCAGTTAGTTTATGCTAAGTCACTAATGGATCTGGCTTAATCACATGCAAACCAGACTGGCTTTAATTATTCTCAGCGTTAAGTGAAGGAAGATCAGTACTCAAGCACTCAAAGCCTCTGAATTCATGCGTTTTGTGCTGAAAAGCGACTCTTGGTTAAAATGGAGCCAGAACTCAGGTATTTTAACACATCATAATTAGCCCCAATCATCGAAAGCTGACAATGGAGAAGCTGGTAATTAAAACTGCTCATACAGAAGATGTGTGCGTGGCGACATACATGTTGTAACCACTCATTGTTTAGAGCGATGGAAGGGACAAACACTTGGAGCGTGAGTTATAACTGAATAAAGAAGTTTCTCCTCTCTTATTAGTCAACAATAACAAACCTCTGCAGAATAAAGCTTTCGAGATTTTAAGCTTTCATCCTCACACACCTTATTTTCCACTCTGTCCTCATCTGAAAAAGCTAGTGTGGAAGAAAGACATGAAGAGATATTTACATCTAGTCACGGCTCCAGTTAGATGAGACCGAAACTGAGCTTTTCCACCTACAGACAAACTCTGTGTGAGGAGGGAAACTTACCCTGAACTCACCGTCCTCTCAGTGAAACGTGGTGGTGGCAGCTTGATGCTGTGAGAACGGTTTTCTTCAATATCAGGTCAGAGTTAGTTGGACGACGGCTGGAGCTAAAACACAAGACGATTCTGGAGTCTGCAAAAGATTTGAGACAGAAGTGGGAGTTTGTTTTTTAACAGTAAACATAGAGGTGTCATTACAATGGAAGGTTTTAGATTAAAAGCATGTTTCTGTTAAAATGACCCAGTCAAAGTCCGAGTTTAAATTCAGTTGAGCTTGAAAATTGTTGTCCACAGACACTCTCCATCCAGTCTGACTCCTCTTGAGCTATTTTGCACAGAAGAGTGAAAGATAATGTCAGGCTGTTGTAGTGTAAAGTCGGTAGAGACGTACCTGAAATCACCTGCAGCTTTAAATGCAGCTAAGCATATAGTACTTCAAAGTACCAGAGCGGTACCAAATGGGCGCTGAACTTTTCCCACTTTTAGTTGTGCAACAAAAGGTGTAAATACTTTTTTTAGCAAGTTGTCTTTCATGAGTGACTCAGCCTTTTCCCACAGATCCAGACCTCTTTTCCCTCAGCAGTACCACGCACATGCATGATTACAAGCTCTCTTTACAATTACACACAAGGAATGATCTCCCCTGTTAGGTTTCACTTCCTTTCAGTTTCTGGGTTAGGCTGTAATTTGCATAATGCATGAACATGTTAAGGATCTCATCAATATTCCTGATATAGATGAAGGATGCAGCAGTTTTTTTTGTACCCCTCACTCTAACTCTGTGCCAACCTCCTTCTCGCCTGCCTGCCTGCCCTCCTGCCTCGAACCCTTTTGAATATTCACTCTGCCATTATGCTAATCAGGTCTGCTCAGCTTGAAGAGGAGACCTTATAATTAGTTGAAAAGGTATAACACGTTCACTTAAAAAAAAAAAGCTATTACAGCGTGCCATCATGTCTGGGATTTTCCAGAAATCATTGAGAGGGGAAGCAAAGCTGCTCACATGAACTGAAGTGGGTGGTAATCAGGTCTGCTGATAATAACCGTGTCTCACTCTAGAAAAAATATAATTGCTCTTATGCAAAGTTTAGCAGTGGCGTCTCGGTGCTAAATGGCTCTGTTTGCTTGACATCCTGGTGCTTTTGTTTCTGCCTGAACAGCAGCAAATCATCAAGCACTTCTGCTTTGATTTGGATGTAAAACAACAGTCCACGTAATATTGGAATAATCTGAGAAAATCACAGCTAGAAAGTCAACTAATACTGCAACTTCCACACAGTGTTAGGCGTATTCCTCTTCTAGATTTAGACTTATTAGAAAATATAGTGTTGACCAAACAAACTGAATTATGCCTTATGTTTCCTGAAAGCCTGATGTCTGTATAACCTCTCTAAGTATTTGTAATCAGTAGTTATTCAGGCTTTCTGAATGTTAACTAATGCGTTGACCTTTTGATTTATCACAAAATTTTAGTCCAATACTTGAGCATTTCCAGAGAAGAAAAGACATGCAACTCTTAACATTTGAATCTTTGAAGTCTTGAAACCTTGTGAGGAGTGGACAGTCCATCAAAATGACTCCAAAAGTCCATCAAAAACTCATCCAGGAAGTCACAAATGGAACCAAAACAACAACTGAAGTCCTGCAGACCTCAAAAACTGTCAGGGTTCAAGATTCAACATTGAGAAAGTTTCAAGTCCAAAATCACCGCTTATGACCTTAAAAGTCCCGTTTCATATTTATCAAAAAATGAAGAAGAAAAAAAACAAACAACTGATGATCCCCAAGACTTTTTAGAAAATATTCTGTGTACTGATGAGAAAACAGAAACTTGACGGGTGTCCCGCTACATCTGACATTAAAAACAATGTCCGGCCATCAGTTTGTGACTTTGGGTTGAGCAGCAGGAAAATAATCCAAAGCACACCTGAAAATCAACGTGTAAAAAAATAAAGTTCTTGTGTGGCCTAGTCAAAGGTCAGACATGAATCTGACTGAGGTAGTGTGGAATTATTTCATGCTAGAAAACCTGAAACTTTGACCAAATTTCTCCACAGTGATGTAAAATCCTCACTAGGTTTGATAGCTATTGTTGATGCGCAGGGTGGAAGACACGTTCCCCGCAGCATATAGTCAGTCATTTTGTTTTTACTCGGGTTTACATTGTTTTACGATAACATTAAAGTACGACTTAAAGGCAAAAAATGATTTAACCACTTCAATCACAAGGATTAAACATAAAAAGTGAGTTGTGCAGTTAAAACCTCTCAGACATTTTGACTTGGCTTGAATAGTAGAAAGCATAATAATGGTGCTTTCCCTTTAAATTAAGACATGACAGGAAACCATTGTGCATAACACATAAAAATGAAAAAAACTGTCAATTTGAGTTGTAAGAAATTTTTACTTCAGTCATATTTCCTCTGCAGCTCCACTGCTTAGCCTATTTCGTGGAAGTTCATCGGAATGTCTGGCTTGTTTGGGAAGTTCACGCAGTCCGAGTGAAAAACACACCCTCTGACTGCGTGTGTAGCGAGGTGCCACAGAACGGAGTGGGGTTATAACACCGTGGGGGGAAAATGCTGCTGGTTCTGCTGCAGATGTTGGTTCCTTTATGCGGAGCTGCGCCGCGATGCGACCCGCAGATAAGAGGTAAACTTTCTCATCCTTATTCCAGGACAGTCTCTGCGCATTTGGACACGATCGGGTTCACGCGTGAGTGAAACGTCCGACAGATGCTTGTTTGGAGACTTTTCATTTTAACGAGTTGATTTCCATCCATGCATACTTAATTTCGAATCATTTTAACATATAAGTGCGCTTTTCCAGACGGGTTGTGTGGCGTTGTTATTAGAGAGCTGCCACTGCAAGAGGAAGGGAATGAAGAGAGTTTACGATCCAGTTTATTGCATTCACAGAAACCACTCTGCCACCTAGCGGTCACTGATCAAATTGATGTGTTTTGCAGGACAGTGCAAGCCAGCAGTGGAAGAAAAGCGTAAGTACCCTCCAGCTTGAAGGAAGAAAGTCGTCATGCACGGACCGTTCGTCATCTTCTCGTTTTTATCGCAGCCCAGAAAGTCGCAGGGATGTTTGAATTTTTAATGACAACATCTCGCGCTTCTGATCTTGAAACCAGAATGTACCAAGACACAGGAAAGTTAAAAAAATAAGAAATAAAACAATCCACCTCTGATGAACAAAAGGAGTTCTACAGGCTTCTTTAAATCACTTGATTTCTGTCACAAACAGGATCATAAATCCCATAACGCCACGGAGTGTTCACGAGATCTGATCCGGTTGAGTATTTTTAGATGATCGATGGAGGCATGAAATATTCAGATTCTAATTTCCACAGATAATGGAAATATTTAGGACCAGATGACTGAGGATAGCACACAGTGACAAATAGAGACGCATAATGGACCTTTCAAAAATAAAACCGACACTAATCTTTATCTTGTCTCTCAGCAGAACTTGAATGCAACATAAGAGTGTGATTTGTCTGACACCAATAATCAAGTATTTTATGAAGTTTACACTAAATTCTCCTTTTAAAGTTGTATTGCAATATAGCTCACTTTAATATGTTTGCACAATGCATGCTGAATTATGCCAACTGTGCATTATTGATTATTTGTTACAGCCACATATGACAAATTAACTCTGGCTACAAGATTAGAGTATTAATGGAAAGTTTAGTGGAAGTATGAAATATGTGGTGATCCATTGAAGAGTAGGAAGATGTGGAAAAATGGAGCCGTTCAAATAATTTCATTTATAGATAAATATCCCTAATCTGATTTTTTCCTTTCTATCACAGCCAAATGCACAGACATCCTGCTGTCCTACTGCGACGACATGCCCTACACCCGCACCATGTTCCCGAACATCCTCGGCCACGGCACCCGCAGGGACGCAGAGACTGGCGTCGAGTACCTCCTCATCAGCGTGGTCGAGCAGCTGCTGGGCGGACAGTGCAACCCCGAGATCCGGATGCTGGGCTGCTCGGTTCTGGCCCCCCGCTGCGAGGGGAGCAAGGTGCTGAGGCCCTGCCGCAGCGCCTGTGAGGCAGCGCACAAAAGATGCAGTCATGCTTTTGAGGGGATCCAGATGGCCTGGCCGTACTTCCTGGACTGCGATCGCTTCTTTGTGAGTGACCAGGAGGGATGTTATGACCCGCTGGAGGGTCTCAAAGGTAATAAAAGGATTTAGTATATTTCGGGTACGGCCAGAAACAAGTTTTAAATGCTTTTTTTAAATTATTATTATTGTGGCTTTTCTGCTTGACAGAGATTGGAAAGGAAATCTTCCACTGCACCTCGGTCGTTTATTTACTTGTGTTCAATTCATGCCAGATGAATTGCAGGGACCAAAATAGAAAAACAAGAGTTTGTCTGACTTTTATTATTAGGAAATAATGATTTAGGGATGAAGACTCCCCCATAGCTGTGCTATAAAGGAAGGTATGGATCAGTGAGATCACTTCTTTACATTAAATTCTCCTTTAAAAGTTGTATTGCACTTAAAAGAAACAGTTTTAATAAAACATTTTGATCAGAAATGTGACAAGTATGGCAGGACAATTTACCCATATTAATCTGATAATGTGAGAGAAATGTCAGACTAGGTTACTGCAATGAGATTTATTATGGGATTAAATGGTTCCCTTGGTGTTCTGTAAGCAGGTGTGGCAGCTACAGTAATTCAAATATATATCTTTTTGTTTTAACATGCTGCTGTTTGAGAGCATTTTTTGCATTTCTCATAAATTTTATATTTTTCTCCACACAGTCTTGCTATCTGCCTGAATCTCTTGTTTTTTTCAGCCCAACCACAGGCCCAGAAATGAAACAGCCTTCAGACCGTCACTTCACAATTCTGCGCTGCTTTGTTTTTGTTTCCCACATTCAATGCCAATTAAATGCACTGAAGTCTTCGGTTGGAACGAAAACATGCCTAAGAGTGTAACTGATTTCCTGTTGATTTATCTCATTTTTATTAGCATTGTTTGGCAGTCTTGTTAATATAAACTATCACTCTTTTTTTAAAACTCCTTTGGTGACAATATCCACTTTTCAAAATAAAGATATCTTTTTACAAATAATCATTTTCATTATGTCAAAATAGAGTCATAAAATCAGCTCAACATTTGCTCAGCATTTCAAAAGAAAAAGGCGATTTATAGTGTTTCTCTGCTTCCTTCGGGAACAATGCATCTTATTTTACTGCACAATCCAGTTCTATAACTATAAAATAACTGAAGGTTTGAATCATTTCCTGATGTCTGTGAATGCATCCCAAAAGCTCACAGTCATCTGCTTCACACATGACTCTGAAATGTGGCAGAAAAACACTTATTATCTTTAGCAAAGAGTTTTTAAAATTAGAAATCTATGGCTTAGATTAAAACAAATCCTGAGAAAATGGAATTGAATGACCCCACATTAAAATGAGCTACGAATAAAACATGAAAACGACAAGACGATCTCTCCCAGTAGGTTTCAGGGAGGACAGAAAGCGATCCAGCTGGACGGTGTTTTGAGCTGAGTTGATGTGTGTGTTAGCCAGATGTCTTCACTAAACAACTTCATATAAACTTATGCTCTTCTGTGACTCTGTGAGCTGCAGTGCTGCCTCTCTTTCAGCTCAAAACAAAGACGGGAAAGTAACTCTGTGTGCAGAGTCACCAGCTATTAACAGATTATGAAGTTAAATGTGTCGAACCTGACAAAAAAAAAAGCTCAAACTAAAATGAGTATTGTTGGATTTTTACTGCTTTTTGAAACATGGCAGAGAAAACCAGTTACTTGGAGCTTAATTAGGTCTATTGTGGTTTAAAAGGCGGACAGGTTTCATCTTCTTTGAACACAATAAACCAGAAGACTAAATCAAGCAAATGCTGGTAGCCATTTAACAAACCATAGAGCAGTTTTCTCAAACTCCTTACCTTTGGTAAGCTAACTGTAGCGTCCTACTTTGAGCTCACCTCATGGAAAATAAACGGCCGTTTACATGCAGTACCTCGCGGACCACCAGCGGTCTGGGAACCACCGTTTGAGAAAGGCTGCTTGGTTAGGTCAACGGCTTCAGCTAACCACTAGGGTTAGCAAACTAGCCCTACTACCTAGTTAGCGTCAACTAACCACTAGGGCAGTGCTTCTCAAATCCAGTCCTCAGGCCCTCCTGCTCTGCATGTTTTAGATGTGCCTCTATTCCTGAACTGCTGATTGAAATAATTGCATGACCATCAAGTACTGCAGAAGCCTGTTAATCACCAAAATTTTCAATCCAGGTGTGTGGCAAAAGGGAAACACCTACAGGGCAGGGGGGCGTGAGGACTGGAATTAAGAAACACTGCAGGAGGGTTAGCAAACTAGCCCTAGTGGCTAGTTGGCTTCTACTAACCACCAGGGGTAGTTGAAGCTAACTAATATTCGATATAATTTTAAAAAATGTTTTAAGCATTAGACGAGACAGGTTGGACAGATAACATCTATCTTAGCAAACCGCCATTTTTGTGACATTTCTTCACAGTGGAGCAAGAAGATGAGGCTGCTCAGAACCTGGAGGTTCCTCAACCCCAACAGGCTGCTGCACAGATCCAGTTCACCTACCACTCCAGCTCCCAGATGATCGACATCCTCAAGAAGACCGAGGATCAATGCTCGGAAATCTCCAGGACGTACAGCATCGGCCGCAGCACAGAGGGCCGGGAGCTGCTGGTGATCGAGTTCTCAACCAGACCTGGAGAACATCAGCTACGTGAGAGCAATTCCGAATCACGCAGCACTTCTTTTTGTCGTATTAATGCTTAATATTAAATGTTGCCCTACCTAGTCCAGCCTGAGATGAAATTCGTTGGCAACATGCATGGGAACGAAGCCCTGGGTGGCCAGCTGCTGATCTACCTGGCTCAGTACCTGTGTTCGGAGTATCTGCAGGGAAACGAGCGCATCCAGACGCTCATCAACAACACCCGCATCCACATCCTGCCCTCCATGAACCCTGACGGATACGAGGTGGCCGTGTCTGGGGACGCTGACAATAACTACAGTGATGAAGAGGTGACGCTTAACAGCATTCCATCCTTGAGAAGGGGGAAACGCTGCACCGGCTTTGTTTACTAAACTGCTGTCACACATTTCCTCAGAAGCTTAAAGAGGCTTTAGTTTCACAATGTGATTGCTGCAAAAATGAACGGAAGTTAATGTTTTGAAGTAACATCTGGTTATAGTTGGAAGTTAAAATGAGCTACGAATAAAACATGAAAACAACAAGACGATCTCTCCCAGTAGGTTTCAGGGGGGACAGAAGGCGATCCAGCTGGACGGCTTCTGTTCTTCACTTATCTTCCACAACTCAATGTTGAAGTCTGCGTCCAATAAATATGTTTAAGACTCGCTACAGTTAAGCTTTGGATTTAACCTTGTCAAACAGCAAGGGTGCAGGGAAAGAGTTACAAGGCATAGTTTTATTTCTGAAAATTGTTGACTTTCACATCATTTATGTTTTTTAGCTTTCTTCTTTATCCAGGTTGCTTCCCTGAATGTTGAATACAATTAATGCACTCCTTTTGACAGATATTGCCCTTATGACTACAGTGATTTTACTTGTGTTTTAGACAGTTACTACTGTGACATAATCTGACATCATTGCTTTTGTTAACTGCTTTTTCTCTAATTCTGGAGATGCCATTGTAAAGGCTGTCTAAATCCTAACTTTGCCAACATTAACTAGCCCGTTAGTCCTGCTCTACAGCTGTTGGTCATTTATTCAGTTCACAGGTCATTATTATTAACAGTAGCATTCTAACATTGAGGAGAAGTGGCAGGCAAACTAATTTACATAAAGAGCAACCAACTCTCCCACATCGTTTAAACTCAGACGACGAACACTCCAGGGAAGATAAAGAGTTAAGGGTTATTTAATTTCAAAAGCTAAATCTTTATGGCAGCATGATGGCAGCATAGCCCAGAAACTCAAATCAGTTTCCTAAGAACTGTTCACTGAAATATTTCCTGCACATTTAAATACCTGAAAGTAAAATGATCAGTTCTGCTTGTTTTCTAGAAAAAAAAAATATATATATATACAGTATATATATATATAAACAACACATCTTTTATTCTACAGGGTGACAGATATGTCAATGGGAACGTCGGCCGAAACAACGCCCAGAACATCGACCTGAACAGAAACTTTCCTGACCTGACGACCGTCGTTTACAGAAGACGCAGACAGAAGGGCTTCCGCACCGACCACATCCCCATCCCAGACAATTACTGGTTTGGTAAGGTACAGAATGACTCTTCGTTGTCTAAAAGACAAAACTGCTACAAAGTCTTTTTGCTGCTTTGGAGAAGATGAACTGACATCTGAAAGAGTCTTTAAATGCTGGCCGTCAGGTTGCACCAGAGACGTATGCGGTCATGAAGTGGATCCGCTCCATGCCGTTTGTGCTCTCTGCCAGCTTCCACAGCGGCGACCTGATGGTCTCCTACCCCTACGATCTGTCCAAACATCCGCGTGGGCAGAACATGTTCTCCCCCACGCCTGATGATAAGGTAAACAGGTTCTGTGAATCACAGGCTTTCAAGGTTTCAGAAAATTTTCATGTCAGACGAAGATAATCTATTAATACAAAAAGGTCGTTTTGAAAGGATGATTTAATTTACTAAAGTAGCTATCCATCTGGCCCTGTGTGTAGACTACAGTGACCCATATCTTGTTCTTGCTATTGATAACAGTCTAAAGTAATTAACCCAAAAAGAAAAAAAATAAAATAATAATATTCTCGCATTCACATTCCAAGTCTAGTTTATTGTTGTGCATTTAAAAGTAAATAAATAAAATCAGAATGGTATTAGTTTTTGCCTTTTATTTTGAAACCCAATATTTGTGACAAAGAAATACTTTCAAATTTACACTTTTGGTCTGCATTGCAAAAACTTTGGTTCTCCCTCAAGATTTTGCTGGTAAAGAGCTAAATTCATAGTCCAGTGAGAGATGAGTAGCATAGGTATGTTTTGTTACGTTTGCTGAGGTCAATTTTGCATCACTGTACCTTTTGTTTCTACTTGAATAATATTATTTTGAAGTAACAGTTTTTACTTGAGTACAATTTGTGGCTACTCTACCCACCTCTAATTACTTCACTGGCTGAAGAACAAACATATTTTAACCAAAAATACACCAGACAAAGACTTACAGTTTTATACAATAAGTAGTGTATATTATCAGTGGTTGTACTTCAATATACTCCTTAACTACATTAAGAATTTGTTTTTAAAGCCTTAACAGAAAACAACATGTTTATTTTTTCTGCCTAAATTTAGATTTGTGTCTGACTTAAAGGTTTTCAAACTTCTCGCGAGAACTTATGCAGATTCCAACACAGCAATATCCAGAGAATGTGGATCGCCCCACGACGGCAGCCAGAAAGGAGTCATTAATGGAGCGCAGTGGGGCAGCATTGCAGGCGGTGAGTGAAAAAGCATTTCTAAACCATTTGAGGGGGACAATCTGGTGATATGAAACTGTAATTCTGCCTGGAGCCCTGTAGAGGTCACTATAAGACCAGCCATGATGCAGCACGTTGGGGGGCAAGAAAGGAGGATTCTGTAAGGTGATTTGATATTATAAGAAATAAAATTAAAGCAGTTTGTCTATGATCAGGTATGCAAGACTTCAACTACCTTCACTCCAACTGTTTCGAGGTGACCGTGTCTCTTGGATGTGATAAATTCCCTCCTGAAGAAGAACTGTTCCTCAGCTGGCAGGACAACCAAGAAGCTATGATTGCCTTCATTGAGGCGGTGAGATTTTTCTTTTATAACTTTGGGCAAACCTACTGAACCTGAACTGACCACAGATAACATTTGTGGATGCAATCCTTTCACTAGAAATTGACAAAAACGAAACAAAAGGAGGAAAACATTGATTTTTTGTTGTTGTCACTGACCAGGCTCACAGAGGGATCAAAGGGTTTGTAAGAGATGAAGAGGGAAAAGGAATAAAAGGTGCAAGAATATCAGTCAGAGGAATACGGCATGACATCACTACTGGTAAATATACCTGGAGGATACGCAATGTGTGAATGATAAAACACAATATTCATATATAACCTTCACACATTCTGTCACATTTCAAACATTAACTTGGAAAGTTTTATTGGGATTTTATGTGTTAAATCAACACCAGTTGGTAATCCATTATACATGGTTGGTTTACCATCCCATCCCTACCGCATGATGCTGCCACCGCCATGTTTTTGACTTTTCTGTCACACTTTACCTTGGATGCTGCAAAGGTTTTGATCTCATCTGACCTCTGTCACCATTTTGTGACCTCTGGCAGCGGTTGACCACGTTTCATTTAGGAGCATCATTGTAAAGAAGGCTGAATGCAGAAGTCCATGTATTCCTTTCGTTCCACTTTACAATTACGCACAACTTTGTGTTGGTCTAAACCAGAATATCAAAACAAAATATATTGATGTTTGTAGTAGTGATGTGACAAAATGTGAGAAAGTTCAATGTGAAAGTATTGTTATAAATATGATTTATTCATTTATTTTCCAATGAACTCAGGATTTCTTTTGAGTAATAAGAAATTCTGGCAAATAAGTAAATGCCAAGTGGCCTGTCCACACCTGGAATTTACTTACTTTTATTCTCAACCTTACTTTTAGTTTAGTGGGTATTTTTAACAGATAATTTCGTATTTTAACATGTAACATTAATGTTTTAAGCGTTTTAAAGTAATTGCACAATATTGCTCCTCCGACTCTGTATAGATATTTCTCTCTGAAACTTTATTGTAATCCCTTCATAGTAAGTCTTTATAAATTCAGCTTCAAAATAATCACACCGACCGTTTTTGTTCCTGCCCAGCTGAAAATGGAGACTACTGGCGGCTTCTCATCCCGGGCATCCACATCGTCACCGCCTCGGCGCCCGGATACGCCCGCGCTACAAAGAAAGTCCATTTGCCGACTCGCATGCAGTCTGCAGGCCGGGTGGACTTTGTGCTGCAGAAAGCTCCTCTAGACCTCGATTTGGAGGAGGAGGAAAACGTTTTGTCCTCGAGCAGCTACGACCGATTTGACCCGTACAACCAGTACAACCAGTACACCATGATGGCCGACGTGAACCAGCAACGTGAGGAGAGAGCGGAGAAACCCTGGTGGTGGAGCTACTTTGTCTCACTTGGGGGGCCTGTCCCCACCTGGCTGCTGAAACGCCATTAGAGCTTTTAAAAGAGAAAAACAAAGCAGTGAACTTGCTTTTTTTAAATGCATGCAAATGTACAAGGTTAGGCTGTGTTTTTCTTTTACTGAATATTTTTCTAAGCACCTTTACAAGCTTTTGTCTTATAAATAAAATGGCTTTTGGTAATTTGTATAATTTAAAACTTGATTTAATCACAAATATTTGCTCTTTTGTTTTGGTTCACTACACGACAGACTTTTAAGTCCACCATAGTTTGAGGTTGTAACGTGGTTTTGTTAAAGCAGCTGCCACCAGAGGGCATGAGAGTCTTCTTTTGGCCAAAGTTGCTCCAAACTCTTGCTTTGGTCAACACAAAACAAATGTACTAATTTGCCAACTTTTCTCCCATTTGTTAGGAAAACGCGAACTTGCTGTAAGGTAATGAAGTAATTCTAATATACTATTACTAATTTTTCTAGCACAAGTGCCATCAACTAATGATTATAATAAAGTCTTATATGCAGCACTCTCCATGACTAATTTGTTATGAACTGAAAGTCATGTGTGCTAGATTTTAGTTTTTTTTTAGTGTTTGTAGGAAAGTTCTCATTTCTGAGAACTTTCATTCTCAGAAATGAAAGTTAATTCATTTCTGAGAATAGAAATGAATTAACTCTTGGTTCAAAGTTCTGGCAGTAAAATCTTACTTTTGACATGAAACGACATAAAATCACACAAGATAAAGTCTGGTGAATACCATTTGATCTTTGAAAAATAGACTAACGAGACACATAACTAGTCAGTGAACAGAAATTTGGCAGACAGGAGACTCCCATTTACAAGAAATTAAGTCATTAGTGCTGGCGCTGTACCACATAACGCCAACATTCTTTCTTCAGAAATGACTGCAGCTTTATGCAAACTTCCATTTCAATTAGTGTGATTATGGTAAAGACTTCCCAGTGTCACCTCTGCTGCATTTAGTGATGTCCCTCATCTTACACAGAAATATAACGGTGTTTTCTGCAAACAGGAAACAGTTGTAAGCTATTTTTCCTTTAGACAGCACAGTCAATGTAAAAATAGTACTGAATATTATTTTAAAAAATATCGGTTAACATATTCTAACGTACATACCCTTCAATAAATATAAATATTATTTAAAAGCAATTTTTTTCAGTTACTCAATTCATTATGTGAAAGACTTTATATAGATTAATAAGCCTTTATTTTTGTTAAGTATAATATATAGCTTTCAGCTTCATACAGTGGTGTGGGATAAGATTCAGTATCTCAATCATCCTCTTCACTTTGCCGCTCCATGGTTTTCCACTCATGCTAACTTAGTCTGTAAAAATGCTCTAGCTAGTTTTCCATCTGTTGCCAAGTGACTGATGATGACGTTGGTGGACGGCTGGTGACAAGCTTTACCCAGAATACACTCGGAGACAATATGGACGATCCACTTGTAATTTTGTGTGTCATAAAGTTAAACGTAAATAAAGCCCGTCATGTATCACAACATTTTATTCAATATTTTACACCCACTATGTCACTAAAATCAGTTGGTCTTGTAAAGTTTTTAGCAACCAAGAGTCAATAATGACTGGGGCAGCCTACTATATAATCTACTGGGGCACCATGATGTATAATCCAGCATATACCATACTCAACAGGAGAGGGCCAGTCTTCTCCAGCTCTCATCACACATGATAAAGGGTTGGAAGCCTAGAAGGGGTCCCGGCCGGGGGCCAACCCTGACGCTCCTCCCCTGACACTCACAACATTGATGTGCTCCCTCTATCATTCCACACTCCAGTCCGGTAGGTGGCGGTATATACAGCCTTCGTTGTTGTGCCATCTGCCCATAAAACACAAAAACACAGAAGAAGAACGCAATGAGTTTATCAGTCAACACTAAGGTAAAGACGACAGGCAAGAAAATTCTCCAACTTGTCCTATATCAGGTTTGTAAGGTTATTTAAGAGAAACAAAGGAGAAATCAATGGAAGAATGATGAGGGGGATAGTCTCAATGTGAACGCTGTCTGACGCGATTTACACGTGCAAAACAGGTGAGTAATGACTTAAATACCAGCTTCTGAAAATCTGCCTCCAGTAAAACGCATAAAAATTAACATTAACATAAAAACGCGCTTAAATGTTAATACAGCAGTTACTGCATCATGTTTTCATGTTGCTACCATTGGAGCTTACACACATAAAATCAAGCATAACTACAACCTTTACTTATTGATATTTGATTTGACTATCAATATGTGTCATTATGACAAAAAAAAAAGGAATGTTTACCACCAGTAACCTTCTTGCAGACGAACACGTGGCACTTGGTCTACCACATTTATATTCACCTGGACTTGAGTTCGGCTACAGGCCTTGATCCATTTCTTGCGTTAGTCCAGACTCTGTTTATGTAATAAATTGTATTTCGTCCTCTACATAATCTGGGTAACGACTGTTGCATGTTCCCCATTGACAACATTAGCTCATGATTTCCTATTATTTAATCTAGTTAGTGATGTTGAACCCCGTCAGGTTCAGTTTCTCCAGATCAGGGGCGTGTACTTCGGGACAATTTGCTACTGGCGATTGGTCAAGTTTCTGACAAGCCCCCTAGAATGATTGACAGGTGTCATCATGTCAATTCCTGGTCGTAGTCTCTGTGAGGGCAAAGATCGATAGCTTATTTTCTCATAGTGGATATCCATCCATCCATCCATCCATTTTGTGTTCACCCTTTGTCCCTAATGGGGTCGGGAGGGTTGCTGGTGCCTATCTCCGGGGTTCACCCTGGACAGGTTGCCAGTCTGTCGCAGGGCAACACAGAGACATACAGGACAAACAACCATGCACACACACACACCTAGGGAGAATTTAGAGAGAGAGACCAATTAACCTGACAGTCATGTTTTTGGACTGTGGGAGGAAGCCGGAGTACCCGGAGAGAACCCACGCATGCACAGGGAGAACATGCAAACTCCATGCAGAAAGACCCCGGCCGGGAATCGAACCCTTCTTGCTGCAAGACAACAGTGCTACCAACTGCGCCACTGTGCAGTCCACTATATATTAGGTATTATATTAGAACCACAATTAATCACTTTTTTAAATTCTTACGTTTGCTCCAAGCCTTACTATTCTAGTAGAGAGACATTGTTCCCTTGCATGGCCTCCACGAAAAGCATAAGCCAATTTTACTTTACCTATTCGGCACCACGTCAAGAAAAGAGTGATTGTTTTAAGCATAACACAAAGCAAATAACTTATCAGCCCAAAAATGTTTTCTCTCAATTTTATGCATTTGCAGTCAATGCATAAGAGAATGTTCTTCTCTTTGCAGTTGGCGCCCCCTGCCTGCAGCTTAGAAAACGGAGAGTATTTTACCTGCTTTGTGTTGGACTGCATGGCAGTTTATACTCATTAAAATGTAGATCATTTCCTGTATTTGATTGGTTGAGAGGTGGCCACTGAAGAAAGTAATTAAAAATCACCAAATATCAATAATTTGAGATCTACTAAGGAACTCCTACTTCCCAAACTCATTGCTTACCATTTAACCTCCTCAGTTTTCAAATACAAAAACTCGGCAGAAAAATTCAATAGTCTCATCCTTTCAGTTCCTTTTTTGTGATTAAGGTATTCAGTACCCGTTGTCCCAATTCTCACTTTTTTGTTTGTTTCTTTACAACTAATTTCCTGCAACTGGACTATAAAAACAAACATGATACCTTTACTGGGGAAAAAATGTTGCTGTTAAGCAGCCCAGTAAATAAAATAAAACAGTCATAAAATCAAGCAAGTAAAAGGTAGGAAACATTACAGTGACAACAGTTAAAAATAGGAAGTTTTGTACCAGTTATATATAAAATAACATATTAGAAAGATTTAATAGAAACCACGAGGAATTAGTCAGATTTTCCAACTTGTTCCCATTCTCGCTTCTTGCTCCTTCAGCAAACTTATTTTAGTCAATTTAAAAATATGTTTACTACCCCTGTAAAGCAGTCTCATTTGGCCCCTTTAAAATTCCCATAGCTGCAAAGAGCTTTTAATTTCTAAAACGGCTCAACGTCAAGTTCATTTCAGTTTGCTCGTTAGGCAGAAGCGGTTTCATAACGGTACGTGAGAGCACAGCTCCTCCAGAGGGTGATAATAAGCCACTTCCTTTGTTACAGAGCCTGAACAAACTTGCCGGGGAGCTCATGAGGCAAAGATAATCAGAGCAGTCGAGCGCAAGTGTGTACAGAATCCCACCAAGCGTTTTCATAAAGAACCCCTCAGCTGAGATGGGAGCGAACCCACTGGGGTTAAGGTGATTCCACCTTAATAGTGCTGGGATATCTAACCACAACATGAGATAAATACAGTAAATCAGATATTTATTTGTGGAAGTCCAGTGGTTCAAAAAGTAACAGGATGACCACAGGTTTACCAGCTAATGGATTTTTGACTTGTGAAGCTTTCTGGTGTTTCATTTGATCTGTATCTTGTTTGGGGTTTCTGTGGATGACAGTCAAAGGTTTCTTTAATCCGACCTCCGGCCTCAGATGAGGAATCCTGTCTCTGTTTTCTTATTGTTTCATCTGTTATGATGGATTTCTGCTGTGGCCTACTAGCCTTACAACAGCAAATTAAAGTGACAATCTGAGGCAGGATGGCATAGGTTTCATCTCTCCTGACTAGGTTGAAAAACATTTGCTGGACAGAAATATAACTGAACGCATGTGTGTTTTTTTTTGTAGTGAACCAGAAGAGTTTCAAACGATCTGACTACTATTATCTGTTATGAGGAACCTTCTTGCCATTGAGCTTTTTTTCAGTCGAGAGAAAACACTTGACAGTCTGGGTAGAATGGGTTCGATTGGGGCCCAAAAGTGCAACATTTGTTAGTTTCAGCTGGTGCGGCTCGCTTCCACAATTTTCAAAGAATGTCCAAAGATTAAATTTTTTTTGTTGTTGTACAGAGATATCAGTCAAGAGACAGCAACAATTTAAAAATAATACTGAATAACAGAGGAGTGAAGCTGTAAAGAGCTGCAATAAATTTTCAAAAAAGTGCATGGTTATGATTTACAAGTGACAAAAAAATCTCATGTTTTCAGCTGGAAGGTAGTAAGAGTTGAAAACAAAATAGTTTTTCCTCTCAAGAAAACATCCAGGCCTGATAAAGATGTCCTAAAACCTGTTGGAAGAAATCCAAAGAAGCCACACGAAAACCTTTGAGCCACAACTTTGAAAGGTTTTGGACAAGAACAGCATCTGGGACATCAGCCATAGACCTGAAGTAGGACCATCATGGGCAGTATAGCAAAGAACTACATTTGAAACCTGAGGAACATACTTTCTTTTTTGTAATTTTGTAAATGAATTAGTTTGTTTAATTCCACCTTATTTAGAAAATAATAAAAAAAATACCAATAGATGTTTCTTTCAAATTTCTTTCTGGCTGAAAAAAGTTATTGTCGGCGAATGTTAACATATTTAAAGTCAGATTTCTCCTGAAAAGAAATCCTTCTCTTGTGAGCTGTTCTCAGCAACACGCAGTCTAGACACAGCCAAATTCATGGGCAGAATAAAACATAAAGCACCATTGAAATAAGTGTTCTTGATCTTAATGCACATTATTGCCGTGTCCGAGGGATAAAACACTTTAGAAGTCAGTCATGAAGAAGAGAAAGCCTTAGGGCTCTTAAGGCTGGGTACATGTTCGTGATGCGCCCAGCTACTTTAGCTGTCATGCAGCAATATATCTCAGAGCCTTTGCTGGGTGCACTGATGCTTGGCTTAAGCCATTTAGCAGCGCCCTGGTTAACTGAAACCGACAAAACTTCTGATTCCAGCCCGATCCTAGAATAACACCCCTGGCGGTTGTGAAGCTGTCTTTGCCCATTTCATCTGGCAAGCTCCCACAAGTGCATTTGAAGCTGACACAAATACAGAAGAAGATACTTTATGACGTCACCACATTTACCTCAACAATTACAAAACTGGCAGTTGCACGAGAAAAAAAAAACAACAACCCCAAAACAACTTTAGCCTTTCAGTTTGTAGAATAAAGGGCCAAATTAAAGCGTGTAGACACGGTTTAAATGTCTAAGTAAAAGATGATGGCATTTGGTCATTAAAGGCCAAAGGGCGCTCCATAGGGGGGGGAAAACCTTGGATGATTTCCCTTTATCTGCTCTGGAAACATACAGAACAACAACACAGGGTGATGAGATGATAACAGCCGAGTAGCAATGACACCACGGGGCATGATAAAAGTTAAATTTGCTTGTGACACTGTGCATTAAAGTGTGACACCAACAGCTAATACCCCCATCACACTATTGTGGATCTGAGCTTTATTTCAGTGGTGTAAAAATACACGATGCCATAGAAAAATAGTGCCTTTCTACTAATTTAACACTAAAATTTGATCACCTTGAACCCAGGACTCTTATCTGTTAACATGCCAAATAACTTTGAGGTATCAGCACCTCAGCTTTCATACAGCATGGATGCAAAGTACCGCAGTATTTACAAAAATGCAACTCAAATATCAAAGCAATGACTCAAAATAACATTGCTTGTTGATGATGATGAATTTATTTCAGACATTCCACCAGGAGAAAAACAAACGTAATACTTACACATTCGTAAGTGTAAATGCTACACACTTGCCCTTACACTTACCACACATACACAATTATATGCAAATACACTGCTTACTTGGTGACTATGTCTAAAAAGAGGTAAAAGAAGTACTTAGTCCCACCATTTAGCTCACAGATTCTGATTAATTTGACTAATATTATTTGTGACTTGGGTCACTATTAATCTTTTAGTTTGAAAAAGTAAAATAAATCAAGACAATGACGCCACAACAGAAGTAAAGTACCCAGATGGGACGGAGCAGAACGCTGTGAATCCCAGACCTTAAATGTACTAAAATATGCCCTACAGAACCTGAGAACACAGAAAGTGACACACACACTTCAAAGAAGAGACGTGACCTCACATTTTCTGAAATTTCTATCACTTCCGTAGACCTAGACTCATTCTTTAACACATTCTTGTCAGCAAATCAGTATAAATGTCAAACTAAATGGAAAACTATGACAGCTACTTAAGGTTTCTAGAATTGTAGCTCTAGAAAGGATGGGATGCTGTAAAGAGATTTTGATCCTATGATGATTCCTGTTAAAAAGCATAACACTCTGCAGAGAAAATATCAGCTGTCAGTATCTTACCAAGACTAGACTGCTCTAAAGTTTGCTAAACAAAACTTAAAATTTACTAGAAACTTCACTTAACAGCTAACAAGAAAACAAACTTGTCATCTTTCTGTTACCCTGGTTATGTTGTGTTCACCATGTTCTGTTTTCTTATACATCTCACACATGTAATTTTAATGGACAATGAGTCATTTTGTATAAATACCTATCAGCTATTAGTTTAATAGCATCAAAAGAAAACAAAACACAATATGAAGGTCTATAATGTCTGACGTGTCCCTCTTAGACCTGAAATACCGCTGCGTGTGCTGCCATGCAAATTATTTTTGCTTTATTGACGAGAATAGCCTTTAATTATGTTTGGAAATGTAATAGGCAGGTTGTTACGGTGGAGAGGCTGATTGAATGAAGAGGCACAGCATGCGGTGTGCTTGGAAACAAGCAGGGCAACAATTACTTCTGGTCTGCCAGAAACTATAACACAGCTACTTTTTCCCACTGATCTTGGTCCTCTAGATCAGTGTTTCCCAACCCTGGTCCTCAAGGCATACTGCACTGCATGTTTTAGGTATTTTCTTGCTTTGGTCCAGCTGATTTCAATTGATGTCTGATTAACAGGTGTTTGTTGAACTGCAATCAGTTGAATCAGGCACATTAAAGCAGGGAAACTTCTAAAACATGTAGGACAGTGTGCCTTGAGGACCAGGGTTGGGAAACACTGCTCTAGATAACAGGATGGTTCATTGTGTGTGTAGATTTTGGAGTAGGAGACCGCTGTGTTTTTATTTTTGTATTGTGTGACGGGTGGACATATACAAGTGGTTCAGAAAGTTTCCTATTGCAAATGATATACAGAGTCCTTCTAACCTTTTCAGAGCCTCTCTTCAAAAAAAGTCCAACTCTTCATTTAATTGTAAGGTGGTATGATTGTACCATGATCAAATACACACCATTTCTTAACCTGTTAACTGGCCGCGCCCCGTTAAAGTCATAGTGTTTTGATGTATAAGTGCCACTGATTCTTTATCAATTTTGTGTTCAAATATAAAGTTCAGTTCACATTTAACAGCACACATGTTTTAATGTCATGCCTTAAAATTACTTTTAACCAACAGAGTTCATGTTGAGAAGTGGATATTATTGATCCAAGAATATCAGGTGAGATTTTAAGGTAAAAGAAAGTAAATGAAACTCAGATTTTATGGGGGGGGGGGTTTTGCCTTGAAGTACATGAAAATTGTTGGCCACTTTACCTGAATTACACCGTCAACGTAAAAAAATAAAATATTGCTTTGGAAACACTTGTACTATCTATTTCTTCTTGCTCTCAGCAGATGCCAAATAACCTTGCAACAAAGCTCCCACACAATCTGTAAAACAAATGCAGCTCAGAAAGGTCAGTGTTTCCATCACAGCACGCTCATGCTAACAAGTTAATTACACGTAGTCCTGCGCACATGAACTTTAAGCCTGTATTTATAGTCAAAGGAGCTCTGCGGTTAGGTGCACTGAGCTAATTATGTGATGAAAAATCTCCCGTGGCACGAGGGTAATTTTTCAGTGCTCTTTAAAGATAGTAGAGGATATGGCAGATAACTGCTTGAAGCCCTTGCGAGTCAGCAGCGGCCGAGCTAAATGTGGCAGCAAGTGTCAGGCCAAATCAATACACGCTTCCCAGGATTCCTTTGGTGCTATAATCCAGGCTGCAGTGGGCATTGACCCCGGGGAAGCCTGGGCTCTTGTTTTCTTGCCCTGGTTTCTTCAAAAGGAGCTGCACTTATGGATATGGCAGTACAGAGCATAAGCTAATTACTTAAAAACTGGACGGAATTTGAGAGCTATAAACTGCTTAACTTGCAGATAGAAACCTCACTGTCTGACAGCGGCTCTATGTTACTTTGAATTTCTCCAAAAGGTGTTCACATAAATTGGTCACAACCTCGGCTTAAGAGGTTACAGAAGTTTTACCAGCTGTAATGAACTCTTAATGCATCCAAAATGTGCGTGTCAAATATTCCCCTCGGTTATAGAGCTCTGGTGAACTATTTCACCTTAGCGGTTCACAATTCTCCCTGGCTTGAACTGTGATTTGCTGATTTTTTTTTTCTGTGGTGGAGGGCCCCCAGTCTCTTCCAGCTGATTTCACTGATCCCATTAAGTCGTAATCTTCCATTATTTGCCTTAAAATAACGAGAGATAATCCTGGCATCGCGGTAATCAGCCGTGAAATTGAGGAATCTCTAACTGGATTTCACAGTGGCCAGCGCACAGTGGAGCAGTCCAACAATTAACATATCTATGTAAAAATACTCAATTCTCTAACCTATCCATACCTTTACGGATCCATTTCTATCTGCTCAACATTTTTATAAGTAGTTTCCGAAAACATTTCCACAAATATTCAGCTCTTGAACCTCCCCTCCTCCAGTTGCTCTCCAGGACTAAGAGGGTTTCCAGAGCATCACATCTTCCCCTGTAAGCCGCCCTCGCTTTCTTAACCCAGCAGCGAGTCATTAAAAATGTAAAATTATCGTCTCTAAAGTGGAACATGATTCAGTCCTGCGCTCAGGAGGCAGTGAAGCGCGAAGCTCGCATATGAAATGCATTTGGTCATCCCCCCCTGGCTAACGGGGAAGTAAAAGGTGCACTGAGTGTAACGAGAGCAGATTGCAGATTCTTTATTTAGGGAGTTATTGTAGACACAGAGTCGGGGGGAAAATCCTTCCTGCTCGATTGAGGCTGTTGGTGGAGGGTGAAAGCTTTGATCTCGTGGGGAAACAGTCAGTTTTACTTGCTTAAAACATAAAGTAAAATCAGCTCTGTAGAAATGTAAATACGTTAGAAATTTATGTTACTGTTTTTTTTTTTTTTTGCTGACTCAACCGCTCAGAAAAAATAAAAGATTTTCTTTACTGTCAATTTATGTTTATGTTACATGTAATAATATAGATGTCTAGATTACATTTCCATGTAAAAAAAAAAGGAGGTCCTTGACTCTCATTCTTGAATATGAAAACCAGAAGTATCCACTAGTGTTAATTGATGTCAGCGTATTACATATTCAGATCGTGCAAGTAAAAAGAGTTTCTTGAAACAAAGACAAGGATATTTTTTGTCATATTCTCATTATGGTCCCTTCAGTTACTTTATTAGCCTGGTGAGTATCTATTGTAGAGGAGGGGGCTTTTATAACTTTCCACACAAAGCGTGAGTAGTAAGTAAGAAGAGCATCGGGGTGGATTCTGAAAGAAACATTTTACAAGCGTGTGGTTGAATATTAACACAAAGCGACTATTACAAAATGTGACATGCATATTAAAGGAGTCGTACTTCCAGAGCCCATGATACTCTGCGTGAATGTTGCTTGTGACTTCTGGTCCAGCATATTACACATAAACAAACTGACTTTTGTAGAGTAAATTTGGGATTACATACCAAGACGAATATAGTGACACCTTTATCACTCATAGACTAACGATCTGAAGAAATAGACTCGTACTAGACATGCAATTCTACTAGAACAGACACAAAAATAACATTTTATTCAATCACGATATATTTTCTGTGCTTTACTTAGAGCTCATTTTGTTGAATATTTGCTTACTTTTAAAAGGCAAATTTCTGCTGAAGGGAAAGAATGCCATCAGAGATAAAAACTCTGGAAATTCATCAAATAATGAACATTATTGTCAATCACAAAAGGATGTAGTTATCTTATGTTTCTTAAACATAAATCATACTGGCTCCATCTAGTAATCATGATGCACTTCAGAAGTTGATATTTCTTCTTTTTGATTGATATTGTGTTGAGTCATTGTTGATTCAACAATGTTGTAAGAGTGGATGTTACACTCTTACAACAAGAGTGTAACATAAATGTCAGTTGGGCTAACCCAACAACAATGATGGGAAATATTCTCCTCTGGCTTTTTGTTGACAAAAAGCCAATGTAAATGAATCGGGAGTTGATGGTGACTTCAAGCTTAGATGTTGCATTGGTCTCACTTCCTTTACTGTTGGTAACTAATGGAAAATAACCAAATGATCACAGGAATCAAGCTGAAATGACAAGTTGGGTTTGTTTGACTGAAAGTGCAGCAACGTGGCGCGCACCGAGGGGCCATGTTTGCTGCTTTCTTTGTCACAGCTCCAGTTGTTTTAAATGTTTTAGTTATTGCTCTTAGGGTAGATTTGAGCAAGTTTAATTGTTTTATTATTATCCTAATCCGACTTTTGAAGATCAATGCAAATTTGAATTACTTTTTGAGGGACGTTTAAGGGAAATGTACCTGTGTGTCATATTTATGCCACACTGAAACGGGAAGTCATGGATTAGTAAGCAATTCAGTTCATAGACTCTCTGATCAAATGAATTAGGATTTATTAGTGACGCAAACAGCACATGTAAAACCAACAAACAACCACAATATTCTCAAAGTTTGGATCATTTTAAAATTTTCTGCAGGGGAAAATACTACTGTAATAAAAGATGAATTTACCGTTTTACATACAGTATCACTAAATGTGGGGGATCCTCTATATGTAGTCGAACATTATTGAGAAACACTGTTAGCAGAAGCACAAAAAGGGAAAATGTTCGTTTTCATGGCCAACAAACCATTTGCCATGAAAGTATGTGTGTATGATCTAGATTAGAAATCTGATTAATATGAACATTTCAGCTTGAAATGTCAAAGCAAGAACTTGCAAATGCAACAAATAAGGTTTAAGTTCAACTCGAGTCAATCTAATGTTGGTAAATGAAAGTTAAGATAACCAAAGCCCATTTTAATCCTAAATTTAAAATATTGAAATAATACATGACCTTTATGACACTATTATGCTGCAGAAGACATTCAGACCAAAGTCCCTGAGAGTAAACACTCAACTTGAGTTCATCTCTTTCTTTGTCTTATTTAGTAAAAGTTCTATTTGTGGCCTCTATAATTTCACAGCTTCCCAAATCTCCTACTGCGAAGCTTTAAGGGCACAAAACATTTCCTCTTCTTGTCATCATCAATCATAATTAGGCAACAATTTCTTCACCTTGGATCAATTTGTGCCATTGAGATCAAACAGTGGTGTTAACAGGCACCCGGGTTGCTCCAAAGTTAATCTGTATCATGTGTTATGAGCACTGATCTTCCACGGCACAAGTCGGCTCGTGTGCTGTATCGTGTTTCGCCACGGCATTATCTCCCTGCAGCTAAAATGGAAAATGCACTCGTGTTTATTTTTCACATCCACTGATATCAGCTGAATAAGATGTTGAACACTATACGTTACTGTCCAGAGCAAATCGGATCGCCACTGGT
Source organism: Xiphophorus maculatus (assembly GCF_002775205.1). Taxonomy (NCBI): domain Eukaryota; kingdom Metazoa; phylum Chordata; class Actinopteri; order Cyprinodontiformes; family Poeciliidae; genus Xiphophorus; species Xiphophorus maculatus. Next base: position 13,127,130 of record NC_036456.1, read on the forward strand.
TTTAGTCGTAGATATTTAAACCAGTAATTTTAATGGGGAAGCTGGGGTTCTGCGCTTCAGATTCTGCTAGAAAAAAAAGGTCTGCAAACCCTCCCAACTGTTTCCCAGTTTATGTAAACTTTATTGAACTTGACCATAAAGTCAAGGTGCTTCAAGAGCACGATGGCGTTATACCTGGAAGGTGTAACCTTATAGTGTTGAGAAATAGTGTAAGAAACGGACTTCACCAGATGAAAGCCCGAGAGCGGAGCATTGTTCCTTACATAATCTGTTTGTAGTTAGCAGGAGGCGGTTGTTTTTTACCCCCTTGTACTGTAGCTTAAGCACTTGTCACTTTAAACTAGAGTGATCTGAAATTTTGCTGGGTGATTGCAGAGAATGCTAATGCCCTCAGAGTTGTATCCTGTGGCCGTTTAGGCTCAAATCAAACCCAGAGAGACGCAAGAAGAAGCGGGGCTGCAGCGTTGTAAGACGGCTGCTAATAAAATCCTTCAACAAGTTTCTTGAGAACACAGAGCTGGGATCATGAAAATTAGGTTATTTTTTAATCGGGAACTCTTAACCTTAAGAAAATCTATATTGCACAGATAGAAGGTCGATAACTTAATGGCACAAAATCATGTTCTCAAGGCTAATTGCTAATTGTTGTAGGAGTAAGATTCAGAAGTTTTTAGGAGTTACTTTATTTTCTGTTTCGGGACTCGTATGGAAAGGATTGGAAGCTGGGTCAATATTTGAGAGCGCAGGATTCAAATCAGTTGCAGGGAGTGTTGTTCACAAACAAAACAAAGAAACAGATTAATAAAACAGTTAATATCTAAGTTACTAACATATTGATCAGAACTGAGCTCATTCTGATTTCTTTTTTGGAGGATACAAAATCAGCTCTGACAGCAGTTTTTGTAACTTTTACGTCGCTACTGTTTTGTCTTAAGAGCACAGGTAATATGACACTGAATGTGAGAGAACAGTGCAGATATCCAGACATATGCTGATGACGCTGTTTTTATACTTAATAGTTAGTAAGGGCATGGCATCAGTTTGAGCACAACTTAGTGACGGTATGAAATGCCATGCCTCAAGCTAAATGTACTCTAACCTTGTTTTTCCTCCACGGACTGAACTTTGAATAACAGAAACAATTTAACTGACTCATACTGTGAATATTTTCAAGCATTCGGTATTATAATTTACGTAAACAACACCTACAACAAGAAAGCCACTAAAGAGGCCATTAGTTGGATTAAAATCTTGGATTTGGAGCCTAAGATCAAATTGTTGTCTTTTTCTTGAGAAGCTGCAGAGTTGGAGCTGACCTCCAACTGGTTTTATTTCACATTTAAGCTGAACTCCTTCTTAAAAAGGTTGAGAGGCACTCAAGAGAAATTACCACCATTTCTACATTTATTTGGAAACATTTGACAATAATGGATTTTCCTTTTATGTACTGTTTAATCCTTTTAAGTGTTTTGTATTTGCGTTTTAAAGTAGTAATACAATTTTTAATGTGTGTAACCAAAAACCCAACAGGTACAATCACAGTAAACAACTTAGGACACAAATGTTGGCATCCAGTGCTTTATAATTGTTTGCTCACAAATGAAATGCAGCATTGGTGAGTAAATATTAATGAGTTTGGTTGATGTTTGCATAGCAGAGCTTGAAAATGTGGAAGGCATCAGCTTGACAGTCTTTTACAGTGGGGTTAACACGTACAGCAGAAAACATTTGCATCGGCTCTCGGCAAAAAATCTGTCAGAGCAGCTTTGGTGTTTCACAGCTCAGAGGAAACACGATACATTTTATGCACTTGATTGTCACTGGTTATCAGGATCACTGTAATTTCCAAAACACGGACACACACACTAGCAGTGAGATATTATTTCTTCCCGTCATAAGACGATCAAGAAAATAATTTTACCAAACAAACCTAGAATGTCCCTTTTTTTCCCCCAGTAAATATTTTTGTGATCTGTGGGTATTTTGCTATTAAACTCTTGTCGACGTGCGTCTCAACGAGGCAGCTTTTGGTGTTTTTTTTTTTTGTCACTTTCTGCTTCTTTTCAAATGACGAACAACAGGTTTCTAATTTCCAAATGTGTGGGTGTTTAATGAGGCCTGAGACATTTTATTCTCCAGCTATAATGCCGTCCACAACATCGTGCACGGCTGAGTGTAATCATGCAACGCTATCTGGCACAGACGCTCTTTGGCAGCAACGAGGCAAAAAACCTGCAGTCCAGAACTGCTCCACTTAAAGGAGGCTGATGTGAGCAGAGCAGACAGGCGAGAGTGGAGTTCCCTGCAGTCATGCAAAATGCAAGAGAGATATGACTTTATTACAGCTCCCTAATGGTGACATAACAATCTGTTCAGCCACTTCCCTTCCAATCTCCGAGCATTTTGAGAGAGCGCTACAGACGACAGGATAGGAGAGAGGTGGACGGAATTGCGGATTGAATTGTTTTCTATTTATATTTGCTTGTTCTAACTGTCATGTGTGCTGCATATAAGAACAAAATATAAAATGCATACATAAATCATCTACGTACACTTATTAAGTGCACCTTTTTGTTGCTTGTTAATACAAAAAGGCTGATCAACATGGCAGAACCTCAAAGCTTCCAGGGATCTAAGCGTGGTAAAGACGACTTTAGTGACTTTGACTGGTTGTTGGTGCCAGGCGAGCTGGCGTTGTTATTATTCCAGAAACTGCTGATTTAAAGGGATTTTCATGCACAACCATCTCTTGGGCTTACAGAGAACGATCCAAAAATAGATAAAATATCCGTAGAGCAGCAGAAGACCACACTGGATGCCACCACTGTCAGCTAAAATCAGGAAACTGGAGCTACTGTTCGCACAGGCTCACTTAAAGGTGAATAATGACACACTGGGAAGACGTTGTCTGGTCTAGCTCCGACTTTCAGGTGGTAAGCTCAAAAGTTAGCACAGACGACATTAAACCATGCATCTTGTCTTGTTTCAGCCATTCAGGTTGCTGGTGGTAATGTAATGGTGTGGAGGATTTATTTTCTTTGCCTACTTTGGATCCTTCACTGCCAAATGAGCAACATTTAAACATTACAGCTTACCTGAATGTTGTTGCTGACCAACAAGGCTCCAGTCGTCGCAAATGGGCTTTTTAAGACAGAGGGGGTGTGATTACTCTGGAGATTTGCAGTAATTGTGCGATGTTAGCATCCTAACACAGGCCAAAATCTACAGCTATGGCAGGAAGAAGGCCATTTTGAACATAATGTGGTTGCAATTCTGAACAAGCAAATTGTTAAAGTTTCCGGTGACTCTATGTGGATTCAAAACACGGATGTAAAGCTCTGAGGTTGGATTCTCTTTTTTTGTGTTTAAGTTGTTCTTGGGTCAGTCTGGTCCCACAGGTATGGTCTCTGTAACCTGATATTTTGGTAAAATATTGAACAATTTAAGCATAAGCCATTCACACAGTCGTAAAGATTTTATTCCATAATGTTTTGTTTAATAAAAATCTATTTATCTAAGGATGGAGGGGGAAGTCTGCACCTCTTAGTTTCTGTGTTCAGACCAAAGTTCAGGGAATTCCCAACCTAACTTTTGGAGAAATAGTTTTTCCATCTTGTCATTTTTGAAGTATCGGTTCTTTCGTATCGGACGCTTCCTACCAACCACACATCATTTCTTTCTCGTCTGGGGGACCTCTTGTACTCGCATTGACTTTCAGTGAATTAATAAATATGACTGTAATAAATAATATCTAACAGCAGGAGGTCACTGAGTTATTTTGGTTTAATCCATAATTATAATCTGACGTCTTTCACTGAAGTAAAATCAGAACCACAGTCATTGGAAATCAAGAAATTGGGTGAAATGCACAAAAATAGGGAAAATAATACAAAGTAAAATTGTTAAAATTATTTAAGCATTTTTATGTTTATTTAACTACGTAATGAATCAAAATTCTCAACAGTTAAGCAATATGAACAATAAATTGGAGGGAAATGCTTCAGTTATAGAAATGGAGGTAACTAATGGATATGAAATGGCAGTGTGAACTGAGCGAATTAATCAGGAGCCGTTGTAATGCAGGACTTTGCTTAAAAACAAAGTCGCAAAGAAGGTTTTTTTTCTGAGAAAAAAAATCTTGCTTTCAGTTATGTCAACTTGGTTAATATTATTCCTAATAATATGTTGGGTATCATCGTCAATCTCCTTAAGTAACCATTAAAATGATGATGCGAGTCACAGGCTAAATACCTGTTGCTGTTCGAGGGGTGTGAATATTTTTGCAAGGCACTGATATCATCTGTTCAGTCTCGTTCTGGTGATAAATACCGATGCTTTTCAGGGCAACGATAACTGCATGACTGCCGTTTGATGCAAGTCATACATGTTTAATAACAAGCAATTTGCAACAATCTATTTGAGGATTTGGGAAATAAATAAAATAAACTCTAACTTTCAGTTTTATCCTTTCCAGGGTTTGAGGAAGTTTAGATGTAAATAATGTATAGCTGAAAGCATCTTGCACTCTCAGTGCTGCATCTCCTCCTGAACACCAGGGGACATGATGGCCATTAGGCACAGGTTTTTACCAGGAGTTGTTTGGTTTCAGAACAAACATCCTGTCAGTTCACTTCACCTCTCACCTGTTTTTAAGAGCACTTTGCTCTGCAAGCAAAATTAAAGTGGAAAACTCCTTCAGTGAACTCCTGTAGTTTTAATCTTCTGATAAAAACCCTTGTAACGTTGTGATGCTTGACAGACAGGCTTGACTATCCTGTGTTGCTGCTGATCAATTGTTTTATGTTGTTTTACTTTAGTCGAATCGTTAATTTGCATAGTCAAGATTATATCCATACCATGATACATTTCTGCCTGTGTTTAGTTTGTGTTCTCACTCCACATCTCTCACCATTATTCATAAAGACTCTCTTAGCCTTTTTCAGCCCACCTGGGCCATGCTTAGATGTTTTTCTCTCTCACCTGTGTACAGCTCTACATAACCTCTCTCCAGTCTCAGCCAGATTTTAAACCACCTTGTACCTGTAGATGTTTAGTGATTTTTCTCTTGCTCTAGTTTGTCTTCCACTTATAAATCAAGTTCAAGTTAATCTCACGTTGCCTACGAGAGACCTCAACCGCCTTTTGGATATCTGGATATCGACCAGTCCTCTGATTCGTCGGCACCTATTCACTTACAATCTTTTTACGCGAGCTGACATCTGCTTTTCTGGGTTTGACATTGCTTGTTGTCCGTGTATCTTGATTTTGGATTGGTGCTTGTTTTAACTGCAGAGTCTCTCAGTGCTCTGAACTGGGTATTTGGAGTACGTCTCCTGCCTCCATCGCTGACAGCTGTCATTGTCAGCATCTGCTGCACTATTGGAGTAGCCCCCTAAAGACTGAAGGGAAGTGGTGTGCTGAAAAAGTCCCAGGTGCTCAAACTGTGCCAATCACCATTTTCTCTTTCCACAGCCGAGCCATGAGTTGTGTGCCCTGACTTCTCTACAATAAATCAATACTCCTTGCATGTGTACCCCTGTGTAGAGGCTCTGGAAGAGTTCAAGCCGCACTGGGAACAAGCTCCACTTTAGTCTGAGGATACAGATTCTTTCTTTGGGACCAAACAGTTCCAGAAAGCATCCATGTCAACCCATGTCAATCCATGTCAGCTCCCTCCACAAAATGTCTCGAGAGACATGAATAAGCCTTTTCCAGATTCACAAAATACATAAAACGCCCATGAACCAGACAGCAAATCTCTCTGAGAGGACAGAGATCTGGTCCACTCTGCTCCTTCTGAAGCCACGATTCAGAAAATAGTAGGAGCGTTTCCATTTTTCCAGCTTTAGAAACAGTAGGTAGCAGTCAGTGGTTGCTAATAACGGAAAGAAATATTTTACAGACTTAACATAAAATTTCATCTTTATCTGACATCTTAAGGTGTCGATTTATATTATCTGAGGTGATCAGGAGTTGTGACATCATTCATCTCAGCTAATCGGCGGTCATGGTAACATGGGAGTGGATGACGTTTGACAGGCTGCATGTGCCTTTTGAACATCAGATCCCTCTGGCTGCTGTCACTATGGATCCTCTTGTTGGCAAGAAGGAAGCAGTCATCAAACGCCTCTTAAGACACATCAGTGGACATCGCAGTTTGCTCTTATTTTTGTCACTGAAATGTCTGCTTTTAATTCACAGCATCCATGTGTCAAAGTGTCTGTCATGCAGTGGTTAACTAAGCGCTGTAGCTGCGCCATCTGTGTATCACCGAGTCTCTGGGTTTGTTTCAGCTGAGTGGCTGAACCAAAATAGTTGAACTGTTACAAATTGTGTTTCACTTGGGACTCTGATGAGAGCCAGAGAGCTGGTGAACGGGTCAGAGCTCTGGCACTGAGTTAGTGTTGCTGTTTAGCTGATGAGAGGGCTGCTGCATCACAGACCCCTACTTGGATAGAAAACCAGTTATTACTCTGTCTTTGGAAGAACAAGTGTGAGAATTGTGAGGGCTTTACCTTTGGTTATTTTTCTTAATCAGAGACTTTGAGGGGATGAACGGGGAGGTTCCTTCAAACCTAAGGACAAATTTATGATTTTTTTTTAATGAAAATAGGAGTCCAAGGCTTTCTGATTCTGCTGCTTCCATTTCTTAAAGTAAACAACTCTGCCTTAGCTATCGAGCTTTGATAATGATTGCTGTATCACAGAGTAAACACATGGATGCATCAGCTGTTGATTCATTTACATATTTACGTTCATGTGTAAATATTTGTATGAAAATACAAAATTTTCTTTTGTACTATCTCACAGTAAATCTATGGAAGATATAATTTGAGAGACTTTCTTTCAAATTCTGACGTTCTGCTTTGAACAGTTTAAGAAAGCCCAGATTAAGGTTTCTAAGCTCTTGTAAGCATCTAATAGGTGAATCCACAATATAAAAGACAATTGGAGGCACACATCCAGCCTTATGTCAAGGCAACACCTCAGATCCACTGTTTCTTTGTGTGGCATTATGGGAAAATGGGAGGAAAACACGTCAAACCAAAGGGAACCAAACGAGGCTTCCACATGGACAATGACCCTCACATACTATCAGTGAAGGACAATACCATTAATGTTTTAGATTGTCCATTAACGGACTTCAGTGTCATAGAAAATCTGTGCGTCCTTCAAACTTCTCGTAGTTACACCAGTTCTATCAGGAGGAATGAGCCAAAAATCCAGCAAACTACTGTGAGCAGCTTAAAACAAACCTAAGGCATTTGCTAAGGACAGCTCTGCAAACTTTTAATAAAGAATTAAACAAATCCCTATTTCATTATTCTGACATTTAGCAAATAAAAATAAGTTATCTGATCCCATGTGTCTTTCCACTGTGAATTCAATCTGGAGAGACTCAGACGGAAAAAACAGCGATTAAAAAGGTTTATTGACATGCATGAATTTAAAGTTCTTTGGCGCTCGGGCCCCGGCTGAGGACATTGAGCTGTGAATTGCGATCAGCTCGGATGAGCATTCCCGATGTAGGTTAGGAATGTCATCCCCGGGACCCGACACTGGTGGTGGGGTCGGTGAAGGATGGGAGCCTGAAGAGTGGAGGTGGAGAAGGGGTGGAGGAGGGTTGAGCGCAGCTGGAAAGCGGAAGATGCCATGGATGGAGGTCCTTATCAACTGGGCCTTGGTCGGTGATTGGACGTGACGTGGCTTGGACCAGCGTTGATAGGTCGGCGGTGATGAGCGGGACACGCCGACTGGATGATGCAGGTGGGGCTAAAGAGTCTTCCAGTTTGAATTTGCGCCTAGGCTTCATTATGAAGATCTTGTTTCAGCTGTACTGTATACAAAACATATTTGTTACTTAGTGGAAAGAAGGGTGTTAAATTTGGTGAGCTTATGCATCGGGCTTTTACCTCCAAACTTGCATCAGGTGACCTCTATTCACTAGGTTGTTCTTTTATTGTGTGTGAATTTATGTTCCCCAGCAAATCATATGGTTGCAACTTGCCTGTTTTTTTTTTAAATATATATATTTTAAAGATTATCTATGTCTTGGAAGCACAGCTCCCAAAACTTTATTATTGTTCATGGACATTATTCACAGTGAAGAATGGATTATATTGGCTGCTGCAGCTGCTGATTACATTCATGATCGTAAAGTTAAAACGCTAAGCTCGTGTGTCAAAGGACCAACCTTTCCTCTAAATTTTATCCACACACATTCACTGAAATATGGAAGAAGCCAAAGAGTGTTATCAAAACAAAACGACTAGCATTTCAGCTAACTACTCCACATGAAAACATCGTCAACAGGAGCGAGACGTGAGCTTATTGAGTACTGTAACAGTTTTTTTTTATTATTAATAATTTACTGAGCACCAGTAAATTTAGGGTTTTACTGTGGATAAATTCACAGACTACTTTTCAGTAGATATTGTCAGCAGCTGTTAGTTAATGGCTCCCTTCATCCTCTGGGTACTGAGTGTAACAGCTGAACTGCATCGATGACACAAGCTGGTGAGGAGCCTCAGGTGTGTGTACCTGGCACCCCGCCACTCAGGCTATTAGCCCACAATCCAGTGATCTCTGTTCAGGGAGTAGTTGTCCTTTTTGCTGCATCAACTGCAGCTCAGCCCATGTTGTGCTGCTCAGTCACTGATTGTTCAGTGATATGTGTGTTTACAGATGATAAATTCCCAGCACTGAGCTGTTGTACTTGTAATTTCAGGCTGTCACGCTGGATAAGCTGAGTGATG